>NC_143019.1:88188772-88505022 GCF_055824585.1 Amblyomma mixtum | reverse complement strand
CGAAAGATGTTGGTCATTCTTATTTTGATGCCAAGAGCAAGCAATGGTCTATAAGTGTTGAATAGGAATTCAAGCTTCCAGGTGCGAGCTCGACGTTTCCTCCTGGTATAACGGTATTTCGACATTATAATGAAATTGGGAAGAAATACTTTGCTTATAGTACAGCACCATGTCTGAGCTTTAGCTGTGTACGACTAACCAAAAGCCACCTTTTCCCAGCATTTCACTGGTGCCTTCGAATCTCTAATCTGTTCAATTGCGATGATCATTATTAGTAAAAAACCTAAAACAGAACGTATTTTTTGGATGTACACTACTGCGTACGACAACAGGACAAAAGTTTCCGCAAATCCCAACCTGCACACTTGCCCCAGAGGGAAGCGGTCATGGCAAAATGGCGCAGTGAAAGATCAGAACGGCAGAAAGATTTTCCTGCATGCAGTAACGCAGCTCGGTTGGGAAATGTACCAAACGACAAACCTAAAGCTAAAACTACTGCATGGATGGTGCTAATAGAAACCATTGTTCAGCTGAAAGCACTTGTTCAAAACAGTGTACACTTTGAATAGAACCAGTAGAGAAAATTGGCAAGAATTTACGAAAATAAGGTCGGAAGATTCTTGGAAAACAAAACATCGTTGCACGGCAACCTGCATGCCTCGGCGTTCCTGGCTCAACAATAGCATCAATTATGCACCATAAGGGCGATATAGTGGGCACCATTGCCTCTGAAATGCCGGCAAAAGAGGGTAAAGAAACACGAACAAAACATGCTAATAGAACTAACTTTCTCTAAACATCACTTGACTAGATCAGGTAGTGCAGTACAGAGCAGGAAGTAGTTCTGTGACAGGAGCAAATGCATCAACATTTACACTAGCATCGGTCTACGCAAGACCTAAAAACCCGGCAATCCCGTTAGATTGGGCCAGATGATCCTAACCAACATTCCCAGTACTTCACAGCCGAATATAAAATCATTGGACTAAAAGCAGTGATAAGCGTAATACAGTCCAGACAACAAGTTGACAAGGGTTAATGGTCCAGGAGTTGCGACTGCCTGCAACAGGAACGTATTCGGCTGATCGCACAATTTGGGAGTCTTGTGGTGCACAGAAGCAGGAGGTAGAATTTCGTTCACGTGGCATGGACCAACGTTTATAGATACTTTTTTAGTTCCATAACTCCTCGCAGCGCCCGTAGGGAGCAGGCGGCCGGTCGCCGTCCCCGCCACCGCGGCGCTGCAATCGCGGGTTGAGCTAGGAGAGCGAGAGTCGTCTGCTAGCGTGCAGCGTTTTGCACGAGCACTCGCATTCGAATCATCGCTGCGCGACTGCTGTTTTTTGTTTCCGGCTCTTGCCCGGAGGTATTTCATAACATATGTGTGCTTGGCGCGTTTGCGAACTTAAGAGCGGTATTCTGAGCCGTGTCACAAGCGGCCGTTTTGTACGGGCAATGACGAAATGCATGCATGCTTCGATTCTGCTTCTCGTGAGATGAACCTAACCTTGCTACTTCAATAGATTCGGATTATCCGCCGAACCAGTTTTTCGCGACTGGCTGTTGTGTCTCGCATTCCGCGCAAAATTACTTTTACGTTTTATTACAGCAATACTGGTGCAAATAAAACCCGCTGCTGTCTCAGTGGCTACGGCCCGCGGCTGCTTTCCCGAAAGCCGCGAGTTCGATACCGGTGTAGGCGAAATGCAAGAGTAATTCAAGGCCCTTGGCATTTAAATAGATAAATTTTATTCACAAATCCACTAAATATTGTTGCTGACAGATTTTCTGTGTACTAATTTGTCAGACAAGCTTCGCCTACTTTCGCTTTTTTTGAGCTCTAACGGCGCTACTATTTTCCAAGCACTTTGCTCGCGCAAAGAAGTGCATGCGCGTCTCTAAATAAAATTAAATTAATTGAGCTGTGAACACCTCAGCATGCTCTGGTAAACCAACACTATTCGTGCCTTTTTTTACAAGAGAATCCAGCACGTTCCAAAACAGGTCGCCGAACAACTCGCCCTTTCAATTCTGTTTTATAGCACCCTCTACCGCACTTACACAGGCAAACATCTTTTCTGAAAGGTACGCGAGTCTGCCACTAACATACTCGCGCTGAATAATGAGCATAGCCTCACGCGGCAGAGAATCCTGCCTGCCAAGTGCGTCACATTGCATCACAGAGTCCATATTGCGCTTTATGTTTCATTTTGAAAGCCACATAGCTTGCCAAATAGTACAAGGCTGTTTCTTCTGGTGATGGAACACAGTATCTGTGGTCGTTGGAGGCATCGGAGAGGTACCTGAAAAGTATCGCCATCAGCTCCTGCCAGATCTATTCTTTGTAGCCTTTTTCTGGATGAGGGCGTCGCGACGCTTTTCTCCGAGGCTCTCGAAGGCACTAATTAAGACACGATCAGTTCCCGTCTCACAGTTCCCTTTCACAGCTACTTCAACAGGTGTGTAAAAGAAAGCAGCCTAAATAATTGGCTGAACTTGGTCACTGTAGGGTGGTCTTCGTCACCTCCTAATCATCTCACTAGGCCAAAAAATCTCTGAATTAAGAAAAAACAGATTATATAAGAGCATTTCTAGGCTTTTTCAACGTGCCAGTATAATTACGTCAAGCGGGTCCTGGTTTAACTTCGCTGTGAGTACGAGGTCTGTTAGAAAAGTATCCGACCTTTGGCCGAAGAAAAAAAACTGGCATAACTGGAGCGTTGGAAAACTAATAACCTTCAAATTAGTCTCCTTGGGGCTCCATATACATCTCCCAGCGGTGCTGCCATTGTTGGAAGTACTCCGAAAAGGCCCTTTTCGGAATGGAATTTAGCTCTGCTGTCGTTGCAGCCATAATGTCCATTCTTTTCTGAAATCGCGCTCCTTTCAATGGCCTCTTGATTTTAGGAAACAGCCAGAAGTCGTGAGGGGACATATCAGGAGAGTAAGGAGACTGTTGAACTACAGGAGTCTGGTTTTTCTCCAGAAAAGTCTGAATCAAATGCGAGGAATGTGCAGGAGCAATGCCGCGAGGGATGCGCCAATTTCTTGTTGACCTCAATTCCAGTCTCTTGCGCCGCACAGCGCCACGTAGGCGATGGAGCACATCTCTGTTACTCTTTAGTCATTCTTTGACCCTGTCGGGTGCGTACTCGTGGTGTGCCACACAGAGGGAGTCAAAAAAGCAGTCAGCATCACTTTGACATTGCTGCGCACTTGGCGGGCCTTCTTTGGTCTTGATGACGTGGAATGCGTCCTCTGTGACGACTGTGATTTGGTTTCCGGGTCGTACCCGTACACCCAAGACTCGTCACTAGTGATTACGGCGTCGGTGAAGTCAGCGTTACTGTTTGTGGAATCCAGCATCTCCTTTGAGACTTCAACACGAAGCTGCTTTTTCTCCACTGTCAGCAGCTTCGGCACGAATTTCGCTGCCACTCTCTCCATGGCCAAATCTTCGGTGATAATGGAATGTGCAGAAAAATTGCTGATGTCCACCTCTCCCGCAATTTCTCGGATAGTCACACAACAGTCCCGCATCACCACAGTGTTCACTTCGACAATTACCTGGTCATTTCGGCATGTTGATGGCCGACCGGAGCATGGCTATCTCTCCACGGATGTGCGGCCGTCTTTAAACCAGTTGCTCCACTGCTTAATCTGTGTGCTGCTCATAGCATCATCACCGAAAGCCGTCTGAACATTTCGAATGGTTTCCACTTGGCTATCGCCAAGTTTCTGGCAAAATTTGAGGTAGTAGCGCTGCTCCTCTCGCTCCGCCATTTTCCTTGCAACAAAAAACCGACGAGAGCACTGCGCACTGCCTCACAAACGCTGCTTGCCAGCGACTGACGCTATCGGCAGGCGGGAAAAAATTCGTGCATGCGCCCGAGGGTTCAAGGTTGACTGCTGTAAGCGCGCTTGTTTCATATCCATCAGGTGTTCGTAAAAAAAAAATAAAGTCGGATACTTTTCTAACAGACCTCGTATATATAGCTGAGGCTCTTGTTGTGTAGGAAGTCTATAATGGACAGCACTGACATCAATGTCACCCTCAGGGACTCAACGGTTTGATTTGATGCAATGAGTTTGATATTTCCTCTTGCTTCCGTACGGATGCCGTCTCTCCGGGTTGCTCTTGTACCCGCTGGTACAGCCGGGCACGAAGCAAGTGGGCATCGTCGCGCTCGAAAGCTGCTTCACGGCCAGCAGCGTTTGTTGTTCTGAGTGCACGATGGGGACCACGTGTTCGCAGAGCGCACAGGAACACAAATGGACAAAAAAAGGCAACGACAATCCCGCGCACGGGCTAAGTAGTAACCGCAGGAGAGGAGCAGCGCGCTCGCCGGCGACCGCGCAAGCCTCGACTGCAGCGCCCTCTCACCGCCCGGGTACAAGCAGCGCCCGCTTCCAGAGGAGGAGTTATGGAACTAAAAAAGTATCTATAAACGTTGGCATGGACTGCACTCGCGTTAATATAGGATTGAAAGACCTGTTGCAAATAAAAGTTTAAAAAATGTTTGCTTAATACACCTGGATGGCGTTCATTAGGACACGGTTGCACAATTTTGTCGGCATAAGCTGATGGCCATTTTACCGAGCACTGAACTTTATACTTCAGATTTAACAGTAAACGAACATAAAAACGACTCCTGACCTGCACCTTCCGCTAATATGGGCGAGACCAAGACATGTGGGGGTACAGCCTGATCAGAATCCTGAGGAAGTGCAAAGAAAGCTTGGAGCCCGCTGACTGACAGTTCAAGCACGCCGTCATGAAAAGCTTCTTGCCCATAAGAAGTGATGTGGCTGAACAAAAAAAACAGCATATAGTCGCGTGAGGTACATTCAAAGTAGCATTGCTGAAAACGAGCAGACACAAAGGAGCACAAAGGTAAGTTAGATTTGATCGTGTAGTACAAGACCAAATGTAACAGCTTTAGTGGATTGTTTGTCTATCCGTGGCCTCTTAACGCATCACTTGCCGCTGGTTACCAGGTGTGAAGTTATTTCCCTAAAAATTAACTGAACAAATAGAGTGTTACTGCCAGTATTTCTAAGCCAGAGTTCAGAAAATTGGACATCTTTGGGTATATGCGAGTTTAGTAAAATTTTGCCGGCGTTTCCCTGCTTTAATTATTGGAAAACGCAGAACCGTGCATATATGCTAGACTGCTTTGACGGAAACCATTTTGTATACAGCGACCTTAGAGTCCTAAATAATTTCTATTTGCATCCTACAGCAGGACTACGAGGAGCGTACGCAGGCATAGCTGCGGGTGCGCACAACGCACCCGTCCACTTCCTACTCTGCTCGATTCCGTACCACCATGCCTGGTTGATCCCAGCTGCGTTCCCCTTTTGAAAATGTGGAACACAGCGTGTGGCGGCAGCATTCACAGGTGGAAATTAGAATATTCTTTCGTTAGAGCATTAGTTTACGCCTGCTGATACTTGCGGTCTCCGTCCGAGCTTGCAAAGGTCCCGCTAACACATGTGCTGCACAAAGCCTAAAAGGATTTTGACATACTTTGCTACATTTTCCAGAAACTAGTTTTCTGTCTTTAAATTACGCTGCGTGCATTGCCGTGAAGACATGGCTTGAAGCCCTGCGGTTTCTATTTTCTACCTTCTATATGCGAACAATATTTATATTTGTCACATAAATGGAGAAATCCTCCTACGACGGTTTCGGTTGACATATCAGCAAACTCTCTTGATGCATCTGGTTGCTTAGGCTATCTCTCAAGCTAACGTAAAAAAGTTTGTGCTGACTACAATATAACATTACACCAAAAGCTCACATTTGATTCAGTGGAAGGAACCTAACAGTCACCGAAAGGGGAATGTATAGTATTATTCTTTTCTTTCAAATCAAGGAGAAGAAAGAAGTCGGCTTTGCCAGAGCATATAATGCGAAGGGGAAATACCTCATGGTCGGGATCGTAACCTACTGGATACAAAGAGAAGGCAGGCGTAGCAGGTGGCGGCAAAAGGTTGCGTGGGCGGTTGACATTAAAAAGTTCAAAGTGATAAGGTGGCCGCGGCTAGCCCAGGGCAGGGTTTTTAGAGAGATTTGAAAAAGACGTTCGTCGTGCAGTGGACATAGTGATTAAGGTAATGATAATAATTGCATTAGAATAACTTCTGTTTTCCCATTTCCGTAACTGGCCTTTCTATTCATTGTTGAATGATTGGATTGAAGGAGTTGTCCCCCTCTTATAATTTACTTCTCAGCTGGCGCTACAGTTCGGTGTACTGTTAAATTCTCGTGCTCCTGCAACGACTTTCGACCTTTCTAACCTAAAAACGGTACATTCATTGCGAAAACCTAAGTGTCGTTGGAAAAATCATAAAGGTGGTAAAATTGTTTAAAATTCTACAAAAGCCGCCGTGGTAGCTAAATGGTTATGGCGCTCGACTGCTGACCCGAAAGACGCGGGTTCGATCCCGGCCGCGGCGGCTGGAATTTCTTTGGAGGAGAAATTCTAGATTCCCGTGTACAGTGCGATGTCAGCGCACGTTAAAGATCCCATGTGGTCGAAATTTCTGCACCCCTTCACTACGGCGTCCCTCGTAGCCTGAGTCGCATTGGGATGTTAAACCCCATAAACATTAAAATTCAGCAAAATGACCGGGATTTGAACACCTTCGCTATCCGTTGACGTTCCCGTGGGCTTCATCACTGAGTAAAATTTATTTTAAGAGATAAACCGGGAGGAGCATTCTAGAAGCAGTCCATCACTTGCACACTGTCCGTTTTCTAAAATATTTCCTCGGAAACGAAGTGGGTTAACCGAGCGATGAAAGGGTTGAATACAGTTCGCGTACGAGCATTCTCGGCAACAATATCAGGGAGCACGCCTCGGTGATCAAACTCTGCTCACGACTTACCTAGAAAAAAATTAGGAAGTACTTCGTACTTATGTTCGCCCATTCCGCTGGCGCGCTCGCGTAGGAACCTAAGAAACGATCACATGTTCCTTTCAGAAGGCGCCAGAAAATTTAAACAGCCGAAGCATGTTCCGTAATATATGGGCCGGACGTGCACATTCCCGCATATTGTCTTTTCACTGAACATTTTCAAAATCCCTAAAAATATGTCAGTCAAAATAGAAAAAGATAACATGTTCAAGCAGCAATTGCCTCACGCTGAGGACGTCACCTGCTTGAAAATAGTGCGAATTATCCAGTTAGTGAAACGAAATCCATTTATTAAGTTTTAAATTAGTGTTTCCTAATTCGTGGGGCCAGTTATGCGTACATATATCACGGACATGAGGATGCTTTATTAGTTTCTGAAGCAAAAGCAGAGTTGTTTTCTATAATCACAGAGCGTAAGTAAATCCACCGCTTTTTTCAGAGGAAAACAAAAACTGAGCGCATGAAGTGTGCATGAATGTTAGTGTGAACGCATTGCTGACTTGTGATGTGTTAGGCTGCCTTGAGCGCCCAATTAATAATGCTCGTGGTATGATACCCAAGCGTGCAGTTTGTTTTTCAATGCAACAAAAAGGATAGTCATCGCCAACTACGCGGCCGTCATTTTCAGAGCGACGAAGCCGCAGCAAGTGCTATGTCGCGTTAGAATAATGCCGGCAGTTGGCATGTAGCGCTGTAGCCCTTTTAGGCCTACGGAGGTTTTGCACTAAGCATGAAATCCACCTCACACGTGCGGTTATAGGTTTTTCTGTAGAAAAGCATCAGATTTTACGTGTGGGAGAGCTTTAGCGGAGGACACTCCTTGGTGTCGAAAACTCATATTGTAGTGCTT
The DNA here is from genome assembly GCF_055824585.1 of Amblyomma mixtum. Lineage (NCBI taxonomy): Eukaryota > Metazoa > Arthropoda > Arachnida > Ixodida > Ixodidae > Amblyomma > Amblyomma mixtum. Next base: position 88,497,248 of record NC_143019.1, on the reverse strand, counting down.
TGTCCTTAGCTGCGCGCCGTCTACTCGCAGTAACCGCCAGGCAAAGGCACTTAAAAATGTGCTGGTAAATTCTCGATAATTAACAAGTTATTTAGCATTATTTTCAAATGACCTAAAGTCCTCCGCGACGTAGTTTGTTCCTGAAAAGACTGCAATTTTATTTCTACCGTTATATTTTATAAATTTTTAAAAACGTCTCCATAACCAAAGAGTATAAACAAATATACACTGAAGTATGGGCTCAAAAAACTAACGCAAGGCCTTTGTTAAAAAGAGCCAATCGCGGGGTATAAGGAAACCTGTGTTCGATTTTTATCACGACCATGCGTGTATTTTTCGTGTCTTTTTTTTGTTCATTAAAATTTGAGGAAGATCGCCTAAATATTATTTCCCCATGGCAGATTGGCCATGCTGTTGACTTCGTTTCTGCTAAGACGAGCTTCTTCGCTTTGAATAGAAGTCATTGATTTCTCACGTATTTGTAGTAAAGAAAGATAGAAGTACAGAGCTCGAGTGAGGCACTGAAAGAAGGATTTCAACGGTAGCAAAAAGCACAGGAAATTTCCCCAAACCGCCCCTTTCCGAGAAAATTTAATTTTCTTGCTATACGTAGGTGGCGCAAGCGAACTTCAAAACATTTGTTTGTTCCTTGAACAGACGATCAGAAACTTTCTATTCGCTGTCACAACAGCTCATACTACAGAAATAGATGAGTGTAATGAAAAAAAGAAATTTAGCGGCAGTGAATCGCAAAACAATTTCTTCGAAATTGGTCGTTTGCCATGAAACGTACTTACTAGGTGCGGAAGCCGCAACAAGTGAAATGAAAAAAAAAAAAAAAACATTCGCTCCTTGAAGAGAAAGTCGTTTTTAGCGCACGTTACAATAAGCTTTTACACTTACCTCTACTAGCGGACCCATAATACGTCCGACGAAGTCACAAGCAGGGTCGTTGTTTGTGAGACCCCGCACGAGTGAAAATAATCGACTGCGCGTCGGAAACGACCTACGCTAATGACTTAGGCGTGGTTTTTACTTGTGTAATCAATGTAACACTGGTTGGGAGGGGGGGGGGGGGGTGCAAAAGGGAAAAAAGTAGGCGCTTTACAGTCATCGGCGCTGCCGAACCTCTTATATGTCGGATGGGTAACGACCTCAAAATAGAATGAAACCTTTATGACAATCCAAAACAGGAAGTATATATCTGCTTCCGCGCAGACATCAGAACATTGAAAAAATGCACACGGTAAAAAGTGCTCAAATTGACCGAATTTATTAAAGCGTATCATCAGAACACGGAAAGCGAATGATGTGGGTCACTACAGATCTCGGTTGCAAGCGAGCGGAAAGAGCAAGAGAAGCCAGCTGCCGTTTGCGATTCTCTGCATTAACTGATTTACGATTTGATGCGCAAAATGTCACCTCACGGTTCAAGCGCAGGCAATCTTAGCCAATAATTCGACTGCACAAAGAAACATAATTAACCTACCAGAAAAAAATTTCAATGAAATAATGATGAATTTGCACGTGTAGTTTCTACTTGTTCTCCTTAATCTCGCGTTCACAAGCGAATGCTAGATTTTGTAGGTATATAAAATATTAAGATTCTTTGTTCTCTTCTGAGGTGTCTGAAATAAGGTGTTCTGGCTGCATAAGTATGCCACCAAACACATTCATACTAACGATCAGTCATGCTAAGAGTCACTCAGCGGCTACAGTTTAGTTAACATACCGTGACTGGTCAGCAGCGTCATTCAGTGCGTCCTTTTAAGCAAAATGGCTTCGCGCAGCAGTCCGTCTTTGTGTGACACAGAGCTGGAAGGGCCTTGCCTTACGCAGAGATGGGGTATACAAGAACTAAATACATATCAGCTGTGCTTCTGATCAACTCTGGGCATTAAAGGATTAAAAATGGGTCAGTCGCTTCGGAATATTTTCGGAAGAAAACAAGAAATAAATGTTTGTCAATTAGTGCAGAGAAGTGTGTACTAGAATGAAACTAAAAGGCGCAATTTATATTTATTTGTAATATTGAAAGGAATTCTAACATTTGTCAACCTAACATTTTTAAAGGCTAGCATGTTTGTGCGGTTGGAATCGATGTAGTACATGAATTGAATTACCTTCTTTTTCTGGCAATATGCGGCCCTGCATGTTTTTGCCCTAAAAGCAGGAAAATTCTCTCTGACGATTTACTTTAAGTCAATTATTTTCTTTCATGGTAGACTGTATAGCACAAACAATATTTTCGTCTCCTGTCGGTAATAGCGTGACATTACCGAAATAAAAACTTTTCTCGACAAAGTACAGCCTCCGAAAGGGAGTCGCATCGCGCCACATTTTCAGAAGTGTAATTCTGGCACCGTAGCGTCGCTGTGTATGAGCGGATTGACAGCAACAGTATAAACAATGTTGCCTGGTGGAGCGCATCGGTCCTTACGTTATGAAACTTCCTCCACCACCATGCTGCACGCATCTACTACTTTCGCCTGTCATAGGGTAAGTGGTATCGTGTTTTTTTTAATTACTTCCTGCCAGTACAGAGCAACAAAGCGAGCTGGCGTTTCCTTGCCTTGCGATTCGTCCGCACTTCGTCTGCGCGAAGCACATTGAGTTTAAATTTCCAAGCCCTCCAAGGGCTTCACAAAAAATTAACGCTCCTTAAGAAGCTAGAGGGGGCGTGGAGTCCTACACAAACTGCACTGGCTCACAACGTTGCGCTCAAGGAAAACAGCGACCGGGAAGGCTCAGTAGACTGCAAAAAAAATTGTTCAACTAACAAGTTTGTCGGAAATATACAGTATCCTGACGCAACAACACACCGCCGGGTTTTCTGTGAGCCAGCGTAAGGTAAAATCTATGTCATGTACTGTAAGACCTTCTCAACGAATCAGTGGCGCGTAGTGAACCGCCTATGCCTAAGGCAGATGTCTATTATGGCTCTTTATAAAGAGCACTCAGCACAACCACTGCACGAGCCATAATCTTCGTTAGGAGCAAGTTGCGTCAGGTAATCTCTGGATGAGGATACCAGATTTCGAAATTACGTCAAGTAATATGTTGTGCGAAATCATTTAAGCAATTTTAAAGAGATGTTGAAGCAAAGCAGGAGACGACTAATCGCTGAAATCACATTTGGACGAGGTGGTAATCTATTTTCTTTCAGTGCTTGTTTCTCGTATTATAAGGCTGTCTCTTTCTCCATTTTCAAATGTGCGCCAGTCCCTCACACCACCGTTATTCAGTTAAACATGAATGAAATGTGGAGCTCCACCGTCGTAACTGCGGACCAGAACCAAAAAGTTTGATTCACTGCAATTGAAAAGCTAGGCGCTTACTTTCCAGAGGTGAAACTCGGGGATTTGGTATTTGGGGATTTAGACTGGCGTTATATCCTCCGTTTGATGCCTCATCTGCATTAAAACTAACCACAGCACCTGATCTTAGAGCGGCCTCGTAAATTGTGAAAGAGGAAAAAATAAAAAAATTCAACTTCAAGCTCCATATCCGTGAACATCACAAGTATCGAGCGGTTGCAACCAAAAAGCAATTTGCGTGGTACTTTACCGCGGCGTAAAGTGTGCTCAGAATGTAACGCTGTTACTCAGGCTAGCTTACGTTCGTCAACAACATCCCGAAAAGGATGGACCACAACTTCTTCCTTTGTGCATGAACTAGGCTTGTAAATTACAGTCGCTGTTGCATAAACACGCCTTCGCTTGCGATCTGTGTTCATCTGAAGAGTGAGCACAGGCAACATATTGTAAGTTTTACAAAATTCGGTCTCATTCATGAGCTTTCTTACTTTGAGAAGCTTCTGATTGGTCATAGAAACTGGAGAAATTACATACCTGGAGAAAAAATAATTTTAGAAAAGCGGCTTCTTTCCCTTTGAAGAGAAATGACGTAGCGTGCCCTATTGAGTTACTGCGGCGTAGCCCTTCGCTGGTGTGATTGTAGGGCACATATTACTCTAACATAAACAAACTAAGGCACGGGCAATAAAAGGACTGCATGATCTCCACGTATCCACCGTGGAGCATGCCAGTTATGCATGTGCTGAGTGGGTAAATGGCGGCTGTCCACGAATACACGTGGACAAAAGTAAACAGCGCTTCAGACGCCTTCGGCACGTTTGCCCCTTGCAAGAAATGAGTGAAAAGTACGCTTTGCTTATATACTTTTTATCGACGAAACATAGCCGTTTTAGCAGGTTTTATAGCTTGATGCCTCTATGTGACATATTACACACGGTGTCAAATTCTGAAGGAGTGCATTGTCAAAACCCAGAAGATGACGAAGCGGGCAGTTTGGCTGGACGGAGCGCTTGCACTAGGCCACCATTCATTAAATCATGCTAACCCGTCTCAGGATTCGGTTTTAAGATATCTTTAAAGGTATAACGAACAACGTCTTGTAGCACATATGCAACACGACACAGGGCTGTTTGTTCGCGCCCTTCTTTATCTTTCTCCATTTCAGGCTTCTGGGGTTGGTGGTACAGATGCCAGTACAGAATCTGAATGACTGAATTTGGGAGTAGGACTAAAAGCATTCTTCTCAAGTGAATGCTTGTTTCACTATCTCGAATTATAACTGAACCGCGAATATACGTGCCATGAAACCTAGCTTTCACTTGTAATCCCTGTAATCTCGTGTAAAGCTTCTTGGCCTGTGTCTTTTTGCCGGTTTTGGCCCCGGCAAATTTTGATTTTTAGATCAGCGTAGAATGCATGAAGGAAATGATGAACGGAAACTAGAAATAATGTTAGAAAAATATTGTTTGTCATCCTTCTACCGGGAGCTCAATACTAAATACATTACATGCCTCGACCGACCATTTTTTCATTGACAAAACTTCGTGGCCGGTAAGTAATGGCCGTCGTAAATTCCGACAAAACAAAAAATATTTCCAATTGGCAGCCCAGAAACTTTTCGGCGTCAGTCACGGCGGTTTGGCGAAGCCTGAAATTCCAACTCACACTTTACAATTGACAACGGCTACCTTCTTTGAAACCGCGCTCTGATCCGTCCCCGTATCAGACTCTCAGGTAATTGTAAATGGTGGTCGGCTTCAGCCGCCTGACCGACGCCCCCTCGCGAAGGGAAGTGCCACGGCTTGGTCACCCATGGTAGCGTCGTGAATTCTGCGATTCGCGAAGACAGAGCTCAAGAATGGAAAAGCCGCATCGAAATGCTCAGCTAGTAATATCGTGTTGTTCTACGAACTCCCTTTTATAAAGGAATGGCTTGCTCTCTTTTAACTCCTTTCTGTATAGAGTGGTACCGAGCGAAGTTTTGCTTCACACAGGTAAAAAAAAAATTCAGAGCGCACATAAATCTCGTTACGTGCTGTGAATTTCAGGCGAAAAGATGTGTGCGCCATTGTGAGCGTTCGACCTCTACGAAGGTTGTGCACTGAAAAGTGAAGCGAAGATGTGCCTCTGAACGGTCATTCCACAAACGCTGAATCCAGAATGGTCCGACTGACACATTGGGGCGATTAGTTCGAATACCTATCGCCAGCTAGCCTCCAACCTACGAAACCTGAGAACCAAAAATTATGACACCACCTGCAACAGTGCACAATGCACGGTTGCTTCACAATTTTAATTTCAAAATTAATTTTGAGGACTCGAAATGCCGCAGTAAATGCCGCAGCGGTGACTTAAGGAGATGTGAAGTCTGGGACTACAATTGAAGGTGCATATATTGTTGGTTCTAATCTCTGTCGCAAGCTAGCCTCCAACTTCACTAGCACATGCAAGCTTTAAGCAGCGAGAAATCGTATGACACCATCCGGAATGCTGCGCGACAAATGATTGCTCGGAATATTTGTATGAATGTAGCCGGGAAAACCGGTGCTACTTTGGGGTCAACTAGTGCGGGTGTATACGACGAACGGTAATATTGTCGCGAGTGGAAGAAAAAGACGAGGAGTGTTTTGCTGCCTTTGACACTCTCGACAAGTTCTTCCGTTGTGACGGACGTACTTAGGAAGTGTCGGCCAGTAGTACCGTTCTCGAATACGTGAAAGTGTCCGGCTGTAGCCAAGGTGACCAGCTGTAGGATCGTCATGGCAAGCTTGGGCGACCTCGGAGCGCAGGTCTTCCGGCACAACAAGGAGCCACGACCTCGGGCTGCTGTCGAAGTTCTGCTTGTACAATACGCCGTGCATTATCTTGAACGTCGGCAGCTTGCTGCGCATGCTGCGCATCGAGTGGAAGAAAAATACGAGGAGTGTTTGCTGCGCGCCGACGACGACGTTGCTGCGGGTGGACCTCCCTGTTTTTCTGTGCTCCCTGTCTTCACCTGTTCTCGCCGCCGGCCTGTACCTCAAGCCGTGACAATATGATTGTCTGAAATAGCGCCGCTCGGCTTGTAGTGTGCGTCTTGCGGCCGCTTTATGCTGTTGCCACCGTTGGGAATTTCAGTGTCATCTGCGAGTGCACACTAGACTCACACTACGACACACATGCCGTCGGCTTATCTCGTAGTAAGACTCGCCTTAACAAAAGCTGGCAGGATGCGGGGCCGTTGGCTCGCTCTAAAATGCACACTTCCTCAGTGCTTCATGAGAGCAGCGAAAACACCTTTACGGGGTTGTTTCGCTGCTCTCATGGAGCAGTGTGGAAAAGTATATTTTAGGGCGAGCCCCGTATACTGCCAGCTGCTGAGCCCTCCGTGCGTTCAACTAGCACGCGATAGCGCACAAAAACGCATTCATCGTTTCTCCAGAGGAAACGTAGGCGCAGGAGGGATTAAACGATTGAAATAAGTTCAGATGATTAGAGACGAACTCACACAATATCAATTTGTATTAAAACTCCTTCACTCGGAAGCCCACTCTTTTCTTCACGCATACATTAGCACAGAGGTGGATTGATTTTATCGGCATGATGGGCATTCAGTATTTTGGATACCAAAGGCATATATTTTACCCGTAAATAATTAACCGCCTGAAACGCTAGAGTGACAGTAACTCTAAATAATTTTGAGCGGTTTCCTTTATGACGAAAAGATAGCTAGGCTGTCAGGGCCACGACAAAAATAGCCGCCCTGTTTGACGTAGGGAAAAATGCTCGTTTTTGCAAGCTAACATCAGAAAAGCCGGCAACCATCAAGGGGAAAGTGCACTTATTCAGACCCGGGCGATAGAAAGGGCACTGGAAATCGAATGCCGAATCTCACTTTTTGATTCCAGGTATTTTCGTCATCCAGATATTGTCGTCATCCATTCCTGTGACCTCCGGCGTCCCACAAGGTTCTGTCAGAGGTCCTTTGCTGTTCCTTGTATATATTAATGACCTGCGCCTAACAATGTAACATCTTCAGTAGGACTCTTTGCGGACGATTGTGTCGTTTACTGCGAAATAAAAAATATGAATGACGTTGAATCACTTCAGGCAGACCTAACCACTATATCTAACTTGTGTTCACATTGGCAAATGACGCTCAATACGAATAAATGCAAATTAATGCGCTTTTCCCGTCGCGACAATTCAAGTCCCGTTGCCTACACTATTTCTACTTCCTTGCTAACCCCCATGCAATCTTATAAGTGTCTCGGCGTCATTCTAACATCAGATCTAACTTGGAAGCACACGTCAGCTCTATCATAGCTTCCGCTAACCGCATGCTTATATACCTTAAGCGCAATTTTTACTTAGCATGGCCCTGTCAAGCTTCTTCTGTATAAGTCACTTGTGCGCTCAAAATTAGAATACGCTCACTCTGTATGGGACCCTTTCACTAACACACTTATTGACGCCCTATAGAAGCTGTGCACAATAGAGAAGCGCGTTTTATTGTGCGCAACTATGATCGTGCTTCCAGTGTCACAGAAATCAAAAAGTTTGTCGTTAACTCCTCTTGCTCTGCGCAGAAAAGTGTCCCGTCTGTGTATGTTTTTTAAAATTTACAACATGAACTCTACTCTTAAAGATGCATTGATCACAGCACCAACATATGTTTCATACCGCATCGATCACTCACGGAAAGTTGGAGCCTCTCTTCGATCCTGCATAAATTCTTTTATTCTAAAACATCATCGGAGTGGAACCACCTACCACCACATATTGTAGCTGAAAAGGACGTTGATGAGTTTAGGACAATGTTGTCATTGCATTATAATTTACCATAGCCTAAATCGGTTCTCTTTGTTTTGAATATTGTGTATTTAGCTCTGTTCCGTTTTTCTTATGCACTTTATTTTGTTTATAGCCTTCTGCCATTGTACCCTGTTGCTAGTTCGATGTTTCTACGAATGGTGACGTTCTAGTACAGTCTTTGTCAAAAGTAACCAGGCTGCACACTCTAAGAACTGATACTTTCTATGATAGAGTATACCGGCTACTGCACTCTCTTTAGCAGCAGTTTACTCCGCCTGAATTCCCTAAGGAGTGAAACGCCTCCTTCGGTAAAGAGTGAAACTTCTAGCGCACTCCCTCTAGGGCCTGAGGGAGTTGGAGGTTGTTTATTTTCTTAGCTTTTGTACTGCAGCGGAGCCATATATATAGTGACCTGTGACTCGCATCTCATGCAAACTAGTGATAAGCAAAAACAACCAAACAAGAAAGTGCGCTGTGCTCCGCCCACAGAGCCAGACCTTGTACATAACCGACACGTGCAGTGTACACTTTGGAGATTATTGCGTTGCATTCATACAGCATATTTGATTTGATTTCAATGGATTTTACGTCCTAAAGCATCTGCACTGACATCGCGACATCCCAAAGCGAAGTGCACCAACATCGCGCAGTGCATGAGGCTTTGGCGTTTCGCTTTCATCGAAATGCGACCGCCGCGGGGTTCTGAATAGTCTATACCATTCAGCGAAGTCATGCACTTCCGTAGAATGCGTTTAAGAAGAGACTGTCATGATAACTGTCGCAATTTATCCTAAACATTAGTTTATTGCTGTGTGAATATATTTTATGCCCTTCGGAACCGCCATTCACATTTTGCAACATCTATTTCAGCACAACAACCTCCAAGAAAAAGCGGTTCGCAGAAACGAGCGATGCTTCTGTTAAAGGAAAACACTTCTGTCAGATCCCATAAACCTTCGCGGTCGACGGCGAAACATTAGTCTAAACACTTTATATGGCATTCCTACTACGGTATGAATGATCGACGAGTGCTCTAGGGAAGCTACACATCATTTTAATACGAATAATAGTGCATCAGGACACCAGTTAACTCGTTCGCGAAGGGCGAGTCAACGTACTGTGCACCATGAAATTGCTGTCGAGTAAAGATTTACCGTGGCGTCGTGGCGTTCGGATGTTGCCTTTACTGTCTCATCATTTACTGAGCTGTGCCAACTCTAACCAGCCAGCGATCTGCCAATTTAGAGAACAGAACTCGCAACATATACGCACGAAACTGCCGCTGAGCTCAAAATGTTAGCATATATAACTATTGAAAAGCATTACCACTCGTCCCAAGTATAGGCGAGAGATAGCGCACTCGGCTCGCAATGCAGAGTTTTCCGGTTCGAATCCTCCCTCTGGCGCAGCTTTTTCTCGCAGCCATTCGTAATAAAGGAGTGTTTCTACTCCTGCAGAGGGAGTGCGCCTAGCAGGAGTGCGGCGACTCTGGAAAAAGGAGTGAAATATGGGACAAGCGTATACTCCATCGAAAGGAGTTCCCCGCACTCCTTTTGTTCTTAGAGTGCATGGTTTGCTTCTAGCTAGTACACTAGAGCCCTTACTGCTTCCCTGAAGCTGAAATGGTCGTTAAAGGTAAAGACGGGGGGTCTTCTTACGTTCCAACATCTTTTAATGTTTAAGAAAGTCACAAGAGCTCCACTATACAAGCTAGAAGCAAACCATGCAGCCTTGTTACTTTTGACAAAGACGGTACATATCTGTGTTTACTTGCAACGTTTTTCGAGTGTTTTGTGCATTTATTCGTTTTGGTGTTGGTATTCGTAATTACTGTATTGTTTCGCTTTTTCGAATCATGTATTTTCTTGCAGCTAGTTTCATTTTTGCAATCATGCATATCATTTTTTGTAGGCATGTCTATGTATGCGTTACCCCCCTTTTTGTAACGGTTTCATTTTATATTTATGTACTACTCCACTCAATAATGCCCTCTGGGCCATGAGGGCATCGGAAATAAATAAATATTTTTTATCCATTTAGAAAAGTCTGCACACGTAGCCTTCAAGGTTTTAATTTAGGCAGCTGGGAGGTTCAATTCTTAAAACCGTCAATACAGCTCGCGAGAGGTAAGGCTAGAATACAGCCAGTTTCAGCGTCTGTGCTGTCAGCTACAAAATCTGCATTGATTCAGCCAACAGCAATCTTGACCATGTGTCGTAAGCAGAACTTTTCTTCCTGTAACTGCTTCCAGGAAGCGTTCCGTGCTTACGTGTGCTATTTGAATATCTTCTTGTATTTTACTATCTAAATAATGCACTCCAGCAATTTCCAGCACGCATACCTGTATCAACAAATAGATCAAGAACCATCGAATGCTCACCACAATCTATACTATACGGCACTCAGCCTTGCTCGTTGGCATGCCTCAGTGCACAACAGGCTCTATTGTTCAGAGAAAGTGGGTCTTACCTGGACCACCAAAGAATTCACCTCACTTAATGATTCTTTCCTCTGTTGCTTCCTTGTACAAATCTTGACATCTTTTTCCACGTATGCGGACCTTCATTTTTTGTCTAATTTTTTATATTGATAAAGCAGCCAAAAGCCTTCATTACGCCGAAGCTGGTATTAGAACGCCTGATCGTAAGTCATGACAAATCCTCCAAGAATTCAGGAGGCAAGCTACGGGCAGGTAAATTTTTATTGCGCCTGTATGGGTACGCAGGTGAAGATTGAAAGAAGGTTATTCCGAACGGGAATGACTGATGCATACCCTCGACGCCTAACGAGGCTCATCCCAGCCAATGCCTCAATCCTAGGAATCAACAAAAAGGGCCTGAAGCATCAAGTGGATATTGTATGGGGATCATGCGCGACTTGAGTAAACAAGGATTTCAATTTTCGTAAAATTTTAGTGCTCTATACTGTACTGTCTTTCGATAAAGAAGCTCTGCGCATTCTTGTTCTCACTATCAATAGTACACAATGCGTCTATAGTGGAGCGATGCGGAACGCGACCCATGCTCTACTGCTGGTTGAGATTTACGCAATGGAGTCATATGTCATCGCTAAAGGTTAACTGAAAGCAATAGAAGAGCATTTTTAAATGTGACACCCACGAACAGGCAATGCCGACCACACTCAAGAGAGAGAATGAGGTAGAGCCGTCTCGTGCTGAGCTCGCCTAGCGGACCCAGCCGGGTTTAATCGCCAGTTGTATCAAGGCCATTGTGTGTAATATCGCGTAATAGTTATTTAATAAGAAGCCAGGGGCAAAAATGTTTTGCGCGTATAAAACGGAGCAGGTTCCTAGCACCAGGACATGACATAGGGCTGCAAAAGACGGCTGATGAGCACCAGCACACTCATACTCTAAAATATTCCTTTCTAAATAGAATTAAAAAAAAAACATTTGGCTAATTCATCCTAACGAATATTTTTAAAAAATCAGCGCTGAAAGACAACTGAGCTGTGCGTTAATTAATGTCTGTTTTGCGTGAAAAACGTGCATTTCTTCGCAGGGTTCATGGGCGAGTTTTTGGGGCACTTAAATGCAGCGGCAAATGGCGGAAAGTTCTTCAGCGGGACGTTGCACTCGTCGCCACCGGTCTGTGGTCGTTTGGCGCACATTGTGTAGCAGTACGTAAGAAAGAATATCTGTTCGTCCGTGAAGCCCTCTAGATGAGCCACCTTTAAGTCCTCGAGACCGCGGTAGTCACGAGCTACGGCGGATAAGTAGCCCTGGAACGCTATCTCCAAGCCGGGTATGAACGGGAACAATCTCAGCGGCCGTGAACCCGGACTGCCCGAGTAAGCGCGCACGTCGCAATGGGTCTTCGCGGAGTAAGTGGTTGAGGGATCGTTCCTGAGCCAGATGTTGTTGTTCCCCATTTCGTCCACCGTTGCGCCCAACTCGTCGAACGCTTTGACCATCTGACGAGCCGCGAAAGATCCCAGGCCACCGTATCTGATCGCCAGAGTAGCGTTGTTGTAAAACACGGGCGCGTCAAGGTTTCCGAAGGCCAGGTTCATGACGTTCGACAAGTACAGGTAAGACTCGCGGCCAAGGCGAGAGAACATGCGAAAACTGTAGACGTCCTCAAAGTGGTCGTGACTGCGGAGCTCCCGATACACATTGGACGCGTTCAGCAGGTTTTCCATGAACGTTTTTCCGGTCATGTCGGGAAACACGCTGTACAGCTCCTCCGTCTGCTCTTTGTTGAAGAATCTGCTGCCGGGGAGTATTACTCGAGTCATTCTGTCCAGTTTGAGGAAGGCCGTCCGTTTGCTCTGTTCGCCCACCCAGGTCAGGTCGTTGATGAGGCGCTTGGCGTTCTCATTGACTCGGTGCAAGAAGCTGGAGATGTGCAGCCGATTCGCGGCCAAGCCAAAGCGATCGTTCATCGTCTTCCTAAGGCTGAGCAGTCCGAGGCGCGACTCGACGTATGCCACACATCCGTGGCGCTTCAACTTCGTGAGGTCATCGGACATGCCCTCGAATCTAACTGACGGCTCGCCGTAGACCGCCCAGAGGTGAGTCTGAATGAATATCCATGACAGGCCAATCAAGAGCTTCTCGTGGCCGAGGCTCCTCAGCAACTGTTCTAAGGTCTCCAGTATTTTAATGTCTTCGATTATGACGATGCTTTCCGCCATCCATTTGAACTGTCTGTCGTGTTTGGCGAGCAAACTGAGCCATAGATTTGCCGGTAGTCCCCGTGTCTTCGTTCCAATTGCGCCAAGGCTGAGCCATTCTTGAAGAGGTGCATCGTAAAGGAATCCGATTTTTGCATCTAGGATGGCTCTTTCTATACTGAAAAGCTCACCCGCCGATATGTCCATTTCCGCGTCGCTAACGCCAAGGATTTCGATGTGTTTTTCTAAGTAAACCTGGTAGTGCTCGGGCGACCTCGGCTTTCTCATACTCAGCTCCCAACCGCTGTCAAGTGGGCCACGAGAGACGAGCAGCGCGGTCGAGTTGCGCATGGCCACGGTACTCAGGTCAAAGAAGAAGTTCATATCCCAGTTAACTGCGAGATTTATCATGACGTCAAGTGGGTGTATGTTCTGAGACTTGTGTTCTGGCCAGAACAGACCGACGGAATTGCGCAGCTCCGCGAACGCCTTGAGGTTTTCTTTCTTGTGCAGGTTCGCCCGGATACAGCTTTGATAAAACTGCGTCGCCTTGCTGTGTTGCGCCTTGTCGGCTTCGATCTCGTTCAGCGCCAGCTCGGTAGCGGCGCGCATCATACGAGCTTCTGTGGACTCTTGGCGCTTTGGATCGTCCCAGGCGCCGCACACAAAGCTGTGGAAGTCTTCGCACGGGTTGGCGGCGTGGTTGATGGCTGCGCTGACCTCCTTGCCGAAGTGACGACAGTCAACTGTTAGGCACGCGGCCACTTGCTTGGTTGGAGGTACCGGGTAAAAGATGTACCACGCAAGCGCCATGAAGAGGAGGAGCAGCAGGATAGAGATGACAATCAACAGCGCCAGCACTTGGCCGCGGTATCTGGTCTGGGCCAAGACTGCTATCATCACCTGTATGTACTGAAGAATAGAAATCAATGAGTGCGACTGTGAATCTATTCTTCAGGTTGGTTGGGCTTTGAGCTAAAAGTTCAGTTGATTCATTAGGAAACTGGAGATAAGCTATACTTTCACGTGCCGTTTATTTTCGAGGCTAAAATTTCTTTTATATTGCTGAATCCGGACCGTAATTCTACTTCCTCAAATAGTCTAGAATTGCCTATGAATCGCATTATTTTAAATAAATAGTAAAACGGCATACCCTGCTTTTTGTGCCGAAGTCCTTAAGAGTCCAGGGCTTTTTGGAAGTCACAGGAATGCTGGCAGATTTTTCTCCTGGAAACAAAACCTGCGAAGAAAAGAAGGATATATTTAACATCTTGGACCTATAAGTGTATGTTATGCCTTTTAATAGCAGTTTTATTTCACATGTAAACAAGAAGGAAATTATCTGTTTTCTTTGCAACCTAACGGCATCAAAACAGCTGAGCAGAAAACTATCTATCTGGGCTGTTAGTATTGACTAATGCACTGCAGTGAGGAAGCTTGGCTTGAAAGAAGGCAGCAACGAAGAGCACCGCGCACGCATTGATTGCTTTGCTGATTTGACTTTAGCAGACAAGCTCCGTCTGCAGTAACTACTTGCTTCGACCCCAAGCGCTTAATGATTGATCGCTGATTCAAGGTGGAAGAATAACGGGCTGTTTCTTTTGGTTGTAGGATCCTGTTCACTTGTCGTGAAACCTGAGTTCGCTATTATTCTCCGAGTCTTTATTAAAATTGCCATAACAAAAGCCAGTCGGAAGAATATGTTCGTTTGTGTGTTGTTCCTTGTGTTAGCATTCGGCTCTCGTGATTTTGTAGGATTGAAATTAGCAGAACAATGTAAAAATATCAGCCAACACGAATGAACTTCAAAAGAAACTTAGGTTCTTTCCGGTATATTCTATCCGTGAAGTAATCCTTTAAAAAAGCTGAGAAGCGAAAGGCGTGTATTCTTATGGTTCCACGTTCTCATCAAAAAGGGATCTCTTACAAGTTAGAGACTACCAAAACGAATACAGGTACCGTCATCACGGGAGATTTCAAGGGTATACTGGTTGTTTCGACACCAATATTTCGCCGCCAGTACCAAAGGCTACGCTATATCACTATTCACTTGAAAACGGGAGCATTCAGTCCTTTTCAGTGCAGGCGTCGCGACATCAGTGGGGAATTTTTTTTAAAATTCAATTGTCTTAGCCTCAGATGCGGCTCTTAAAAATAGGCGAAGAAAAAGTTTTTAGTAAGGAAAATATTTGAATGGAGTTACCTTTAGTGTCCCATTAGCAATGTCGGGCATCTGGCCAAGTCAGCATAAGAAAAAGGGCACAAGAAAAAAAAACACTACCCTGCCTTCCCCGTATTTCATATCGACTCTGTATTGTTGGTTTGGTCGAAATTTTTTTTTTACCTGCTTTTACACTCCTCTAGGAACCTGCCAGTTTAGTGACCCTCCGGTTCCGTACTCCTTGCCACACCCTCTCATTTTTTTTTCTTTCTTCTGGACTCTTCATAATTTCATATCACACACTTCATAATTTTTTCGTCCTGCAATGCTGTTTTGCATGTTTATTGCACTATTGCCAATTGAATCCGACTTTCTACCTACAATGCATGTGTCGCAGCCTCTGTGCCTTCCCAAAAGCTATGTCAAGTTCACTTTCGCCGATTCCCCATGCAAAGGCCTATGTAACTGGTTCCAATGATGGACACACCTGCCCACACGAAGTATCCTTGGCGAAACATAGTCTAGCGGTGTGAGTTTTTTCCTCGGCCCGTGCTCAATTTTCGCTAATTGTTCCTTCCTTTTTTTTCTAAATGGCACTTTCCTGTCGCACATCATTTTCAGGCTTCTAGTACACACATACCGCTATGAAATTTATTTTCATCTGCCGAGGGTCATTTCACTGTTGTCGAAAAAGTTATCTAACCTGGTGGCACCCGAGATATAGTGTTATTCCAAAAAGGATAGCACTAGCACCAGCGTTATTCCGTAAGACTGAAATGCTCGTCATCGGCCGCAAGGCACGTAAACATAAGCAGAACTGTCAATTTCTGCTTCAACACGGAACTTCAGACACGGTAAAGTTGCGTGAAAAGCACACAAAACTCCGCGTGCAGAGCGAGTACTCGCCCTGTACCCTGTCTTTTGCCTGTTATTTCGTGCAACTTTACCACGCCTGAAGAATTGCACCAACTAGCCTGACAACATGTCGTACTCAAAAAAAACGAAACTTCCTGCGTTTTTCTCACCTACACGCATTTTACAAAAACTTTCAGGGTGGGTTCTCAGGAGCCTTCAGGTCTTTTGTGTGAAATTTACCACCTGGGCGCAGTTTTCTTCCCACCAAAGAAATCAATTTTTGCCCTTACATAGCCCCTATACCGGCCGATTTCTACGGGCAAGACTGTGTGTGTCACGTCGTTAGCTTCACGGCTGTGGTTATTACCCCTAATTTTGCTGAATAAAAAAATTTCAGGTTTGTTTTTGGCAATATGAGGCAAATAATGACCGAAATGGTCACTCGTAATCGTCAGTCTACCCAATCAAGCCACACAGGAAATATTTTGAGGCAGTATCCCTTCCGCGGCAGCTTTTGAGCAAAGAAGTTGTTTTACATCCACCTCACATGCGGGAGGTGGGGGGCTCGATCCCCAGTGCGGCCGGTGTTCACAGGTGACATGCACAATCAGTACAAGCTTTTGCAGTATGTTTGTGGGATTTAACGTCCCAAAACAATTCAGGCTCTGAGGCATGCCGTAGTGGAAGGCTCCGGAAGATTTCGACCACCTGGGGTTCTGTAACGTGCACTGGCAAAAAAAAGAGCACCCGGGCCTCTAGTATTTCGCCTGTATTGAGATGCGACACCCCCGGCGATCGAACACATGACTTTCGGGTCAGCAGCCGAGCACCATAATCACTTAGCCACCACAACGGCTTCGTCTTGTAGTGTATTGCTTCATTCAATTGCGCAACGTTCTACATGCGTACGCATCTTTTTCTTCGGTAATTACAGCACTATTATCCGTGTGTTATTTTCACCGTACCTCGTCTTTTGTGTTATCTATGTAAGTTCATAAATCATCCAGACTCAAGCCCACTTCAGTGCCTTGCCTTTTGGAAATCACGTTGATAATATGAAGCTGTGTGTGTGACAGTTTTTTGCCGTAATTTCATTCGGATTAGAGTTGTTGTCTACTGTGCCGTTTCCTTCGGTCGGCAGCTAATTAGGCATGACCAATGTCGCCTGTCGGCAGTCAAACATCCTTCCGCGCATGGGCTGGATTCGTTTGTCACTCCGCCCCCTCAAAACATATGGAGTGTGAAGCACTCGGCAGTTTTTCCGGATTAATTACAGCAGCGGGGAGAATCTTCTGGTTTAAATTCTCCCGGCTTCAATGATCGACTACCTTGGACGTTGTGAGAATGTTTCTGCTCTTTCCGTGGCCATGATTCTCCTAGAATATTATATTTTAGCCGTAGCCAAGCGAAGTACCAGACCGACCGGGCTGTTACCTCTGTCCCGTCTGCTATTTCTTGCCCTAATTCTACGCTATTCAGAAGTTCGGAGCACTAAGCTTAAGAGATACGCCCGGCTTGACACAGCGAAAAGAGGACGCAGTGCACAAGAGCTTCCAGCTAGTGCTACTCAGGAAGATCTTCAAAACGGAAAAATAACTCGAATTTTAAAAGTGCTGGTTGTGAGGGTGAGGGAGCGCCTACGAGAGGAAGGCGAGGGAATTTTACGTAATGAGGGTGAAGGTGAGACGATTTAATGGTGACATTGAAAGAGAAAAGGCAAAAATGAGGGTATTTACATTCTCGAAGAAGCGCTGCTTTTTCAGCAGAGATTATGTGGTAGTAAGAGAGGATATAAGACCGCAGCTGTGGCAGTAAGAGAAGATGTAGGACCGCAGCTGTGCTTGCGACATTTTAAACAGAAAACCGAAAATTTCCACACTGACCTTTTTGGTGACTTCATGAATGCTAGGGGACCTCGAGAGCTTGCTTTTCTTTTGCTCGACATCGTCTTTGGAGGGCGCTGACTCGAACGACATGGCGGTTGACATTGACTTCACGGACAGTGCAGACATGCTGGACTTCCTGCGCCCTGGCTTGTCCAGCATCGCAGCTGAGTCCGACTTCGCGGACGAGTCAGCGACGATCGATGCCTTGGGTCTCCGCTTGTCCACATTAGCGGATGATGGCGTAGTCGTGGACGAGGGAGACGAGCTCGACTTCTTGGACTGAGGGGTGTCGATCTTGGCTGTCGAGGTGGACTTCTTGGAAGAAATCGACGCCCCAGACTTCCTGCGCCTAGACGGCTCCACGCTGATGGTGGAGAGCGACTTGTCCTTCGCTGAGGAGAGGCTGTCCTTCCTCGGCTCAGCCATGCCGAGATTATCTGCGTCGTTGAAGGCGTGGTTCTAAATTGAAGGACAGGGGTGGACCGCGAGGAGACAGCGTCACGACGGAACAAAGTAGGATCTTCTTCTTCAGCTCCAGAGACATCACGGGCGAAGCCCTCGTGCTACAAAAAGCATAGGCGGCTTTGAACAGTAATATAGAAGACAGTAATAAAGTAGCAGAAGTTCCCATGAGCACTCCGTAAAAACGCTGAAACATTTTGGAAAAAGGAGGGCTCTAATGACAGCTTGTTTTCGTTAAGAGAACAACTGTCTATCTGAAATTCTCAGTGTTTGTTATAGGTACTCTTATGAGTCCTCGTTTTCTTCAATTGTACGCCTCCGTCTTTTTCGAAGCAGACACGTTATCTGTGAGCGAACAACTCTTTATTATTTGCATTCGCTGTTTGTTTTACCCTCCTTTAAAGAAGATCAGAAATGCTGATCAGTGGTGCTTCTGGAGTTTAGGTGACAAAAATACACGTTGAAAAATTTCACTGTGAGCAGGCTGTGTATAGCAGAATAGAAAAATGTGGCATTTCCGAGCCGCACAGAAGGCATAGAGTCCTCCTCTGATCAGAGTTTGTGTTCTGTATTTACGCTAAAACGTGCTTTGCCGCCCCGCGCAAATCACGTGAATTCGCTTAGTGTTTTGGCCTCAACCGTGATATTTGCTGTTCTTGACTCTCAGTTTTTAGACAGGTCCACAAGGGGACGGGAACCATGTGACTTCGGCTTTACTTACTTCATAAAACTGCACAACGTATAAAAGAAGCGTTGAAACTGTCATATACGCGACGAAACTTGCTTTTATGGCTGGCGCGCCTGAGCTTGCGTTGCCAAATATAATCTACAATTTTCCCCAGCGATTCGGGAGTTTACAGATACCCTCCTTATGCGAGTGTTTTCGCTAATATGGCAACGTTTTTCAAAATCCCGTCAGACCTTTATTTCCATTAGAAAGAAACTGTATCTAGACATTCATTTCACGCTTTTTTTTTTTGAAGTCTGTTGTGGTGTAACCGCCCAGAAGTCTTCGTTTGTTTTGTTTTGTTTTTGGGGGGTTTTACGTCCCAAAGCGACTCAGGCTATGGGGACGCTGTAGTGGAGGGCGTCTTCCAATACTGAATATTGGTGGACATCAGAATACTGTTCCGTGGCTGTAACTGTCAGAGGTTGTGCGTGTGATTTGTCGTTCCTCACTTCCCAACTTGACGAATGATAATTGATGCTGCGGCTGTTGACATCTCGGTAACTGCGCCACTTCCACCAGCACTGGATATACGTACTTCTCCGGTGGACACAACAGACGGTCCCCCTTGAAGCATAGAGTTTCTTACTATTACCTAGAAGGAAAGCTGGCAGCCCGTCTATGGGAGTTTGCATGGAGACCCCTCGAGACCACTTCAGCCACCATGGGCGCTCAAAGCATCATGGGGCGGTGAGCTACTTGTTGCGGAACTACAACTTTTGGCCAAAAAATAATGCAAAAATAAACGCTATTCGATAATCAAGGATGTCCTAACATTCAATATCCCGTATGCAAATTGCAACAAACGAGCAGAAAAGCATTTAAGTGCAAAGTTCGCCCAAAATAAGGCATGGCGAGCTCTCCTATTGGCCCAGTAATGAATACTACAAAAACTAATATTTCGTAATTAACAGGCGCACTTTTAAAAGTAAATATGTTTTCAAAAAAATGTTGTTGCTAAAACATTATAAGAGGTTTTTAATGGCATTTCAGAAAAGTAAAGCCTTTTATTGGCGTCGTGTGTCGTCGCGTTTTCACTACTATGAGTTTTGCACACTGCGTTCGCGCGAAAGTCGTCTGCGCACTCACGAACAGCGTTTTCGGAATGAAACGTCTTAGTAGTGCCACTCCGTGTTCCCGAAAAATTACGACTGTGCCGCAACAAGTAGCCCACCGCCCCATGATGCTTTGGGCGTCCATGGTGGCTGAAGTGCAGCGCCGCCAGCTTTCCCTCTAGGTAATAGTAAGAAACTCTATGCCTTGAAGCTTATAGCGTTAAGGTCTGTCGTAATGACTTCATGTATCAAGCTGTTAGTGTACAAGAAAAACAAAAGAAAGGAATAAGTGTTTAAAGTAAGCCACAGAGAAACACGGCACTCGACATAGGTACTAGCGTCAGGAGTTTGTATTCGAGTCCCAGTGGGTCCCATTTGCCGCCCCACTGCAAAGAATGCAAGTGTGAGCCGGTGCTACATGACATTAAAATTCTAAACAGGTGTCGCGATCAGGTAACCAGTGAAATAATGGAGGCTTTTTTCATTAAAAACGAAGGATACACATCTGTAAGCGACACTTCTGGAGCTGCTCTAAGCAATGGAATGACAGTTCTCGAAACCTTCTTTCCGTTGGCATGGTCTCGTTAAGAAACCTTCGACTGCTGTTTTTAGGTTTTTGATACCAAAACGTGGAGCAAAAAATGGGGTTATTTGTTGTTCCGTTTGTTATTGCTGTCGGCTTTGTTGCTAACTGGAATTTTTGTTTCTTTTTTAATTTTGTTTTTCGCTTGTTAGCATTCTGACTGCTTTCGCTTCGCTTGTTTGAGACTGCTTTTGCTGCGATTGCTTGACACTGACTTTGCTAAGAATTATCTTCTTTTTGTTAAAACAGCAATAGGGGCGCTTTATACACAAGCATTTAGCAGAGTTATTCATGGGTACGCAAGACGTCATGTTGCCGGCTGTTTTCGAAGCGATCATGCGATGTTTCACGTGCTTCAGTTTGTTGTTTTAAATAAACCTCTTTTTTTTGTAAAATGAACGCAAATGAGCAGTGTACGCATTTCTCGTGTTCTTGTGCTCTGTTACTTTCGCCTTGCTTCTCTTTTAAAGCGAAGGGAAACCTGATCGAGAACTACCAAGAGCAACGTAAAAAAGAAGGAATTCATAATCTATCTTCGCAACGTAGCCATAGTAATGAAAACTCGCTACGTTGAACAACATAAAAGTGTAAAATTAAGCAATCAAACTATGCAGTTTCTTTGCAATTGTAATTGGCTGTTTATACAAAGAGGCCCATAATAAATGCCTCAGAAAAGTCACTTAATAATAAACCAAACGATTTCGTGATCATCGATGACTACACAAAATTCTAGCAAAGGTTGACAGACGAGTGATCCGTTTCCTCAGTGCAGACGGGTGGAACACCGGTTCTTTTAAAAAACTTTATATTCTTCAACTAGATCACGCATTCATGGCATGTGTAACATGTTTCCGTCAGCATTAGCACATCCATAGCTTGCAGCGTAAACGCGTGCTCAATTCCAGCTGATTTAATCTTTAGAGATATCGTATTTAAATGCGAACAGTGCACTGTGATTTCACTTTTCACTTAATATAATGCCTGATATGTTCATGTCATCGCAACCAAAAATGCCCAGCACATTGATAATTATTCGCAGCCTCAGATTTTCAAGTCAAGCAAATCCGCATGACACTCGACAATGTTTGACGGTTCCCCGGCTCGGCGTTGAATAAGCACTCGTCGTCCTCTGTGCCCTGTGAACTGACAGTTTTTGTTTTTCGGCCAGGAGTTAGCAGCTCAGAATAGATCCGGTTTTTCTAAGTCATACATGTTCTCCAAAATCTATTTCCTCGAGCTCCCACGCTCCCACGCCGCGCACATCGCCGGGGTGACTCCAACTCGCACTTAGCATGATGTTCTAAAACCGTATCGCCTTGAAACGACGTTTCGTACTTCCACGTTTAGCTCTAGGATGTACTCGGCTTTTCTTCTGTAAGAGAGGACGCCATAGTTGCTCTATAAAATTAGAAACACAGCATTGCAAGCTTTTGCTTACAGTCGAGCCCACTTATAACGGCCATAGATATAACGGACTCTCGCTTATTGCGAACGACAGCAATGCTACCGTAAGAATATGCATAAAGAAAATGACAATTCGTCTCATATATAGCGAACAACTGTGGCCGCACATGTCGGTTACAGCGAACGAGAAGGTGCCGTAAACTCACCCCCCACCCCCGTTTAAAAACTTGCGCTGTCATAAAACGTGGAGACCGAAGAGCGGCTTCAAGTCGCCACACCACCACACAAGAAAGGACATGGCGTCCAGAAAACTAAATTCAAAAGCGGTGTTTAGAGCAGAGTAGACGACCACCGGCCAGAGGCAGGTGAATTTCATAAACGATCAATCACTAAGCGCGTGTGTTTCAGCTGAGCAAAGCATCCAAAGCTGAACCAGAAGCGCGGGACGGCGCAGCGTCGAAAAGGGCTAGTCCACACGCTCTTGTGTCAATTAACTGCAGCGATTTGAGAAGATTTAATGCCTTGCAAGCCACGCTGTTCACGTCATATACGTCGCCTGTCCAGTAGTAGGCTGTCCGCCTTTTTCGCTGCTATCACGGTCAGGCAGGTAGCAGACAACCGACAATCTGTCTGTACGTGCGCTGCTCTGCTTTCGTCGCATGGGCCCGGGCATGATACCTCGCATGTCGAAAACACACGCGATCAGACCTCTTATATCACGTCCGTAAGGTACACAGTTGGCAGCAAGGGTATTGGCTAGGAGTACATCACCACGCTGGAGAGCTCTGAAAGTGCCACAGTTCGGCCCGCTTTGCAGAAGTAGACGCAGATGAAGCATTTTGTAGTTATGAGCCGCACCTTTGAGCGAATTAGAATTTTTGGCTGAAATATTGGAAGCCCACTTTTTACGAACACCTTATGCAACGAATGCAATCTGCGTGGCTGTCAGGTTTGCTACAAATGGGCTCAACTGTGTACGTATTTATATGAGCCGCAATCTCACCTTTTACCGCCAGACGGCTCCAGCGTCCGCGACTGCTCCTTACGTTTATCAATACGGTGCTCACCTACAAAAACCACTTCTTCACCTCGGGAACTGCAAAGCTTTTTTATAACAATGGTTCGAGTACTTTAGCACTCAGTTCATATTCTATGAAGCATATTTTTCCTTAAAAGAACAATTCCTTTAATTTTCGTGTTGCATCATTCATGTCGCCCTCACGCCACTGCGTAAGACCAATCTTGATTGAATATAAGAAAGTAATTCGTCTCTCATAGCCTGAGTCGCTTTGGGACGTTAAGCCCCATAAACCAAACCAAACCATCTACACAATTGCATCAGGCAGCTACAAAGGAAAGCGGCACAGCTTTCACAGGAACTTCATAGTCAATAAGAAATTCGCCTTGGTGCGAGGACCAAACCAGAGACATTACCAGGGCCGGGTAGAAACTCTGCCTATTTAGGGCGATAGTTTTACAAAGTAAGCCCACCAGGGCGGCTAACTGAAGGCATAGTGGCGCAGTATTGATCGACAGTTTAATTTGGTAATGATGTGAGTTAGGTGCGTTTAGGGGTACATATATTATGCGAAATTTCCTGCATAACACATTAAAAATTTAAAACAACTCCTTCATTTCATTGCTAAACAGAGGCCGGTCGGATGTACCCAGTATCAAAGACGCAACATATGAAAGTCAATTTTTAATACAAGGCATCAGCGACCAGACCAAAACCTTTTCGAAGGTATACAGTAAGGGGGGCTCTGGTTAGTTCTCAAGTACTGGTTCCCCCTTCCATAATGATTGGTGCTGTTGTAACCCATTTCGCCTATGTCCTTGGGCGAAGCCCTTTCTTGACATTTGCCACTCTGATATTCCGCCCATCCTCCTCTGCAAAAATATGACTTGAACCTGCACGTTTTTCTGGTTATCGACTCAATAAACATTGCAGGAGCTCGGTAGTGACTGCAGAAAAAGGCACCTGTAAGACAAAAAAAAAATAGCTTAAAGGGTAATTCAGCGAGTTTCCAGCAGTTCAAGATGTAAATGAGGCGCAAAAGTAACACACTGCGCAGGAGGTTGGCAACGCACGAAGGCAAGCCTTGACTCTGAGCTTCAATTTATTGTACATTCGATAGTATGGACCCTGATATTACTGCTCATATCGGGAAGAAAATCATTACGTGAAAAGTAAAAGACACATAATGGAAAGAGACAACAACGACACTTGACGGCTCCTTCAAGAAGCTGAACTTCGACGTACTAATTATCATTCTCAGGAATTGGGGACAAGCGCTTCTGGTTTTCCTGGCTGGTGCCGCATGGCTTTGAAGATTTTAAAAAAATGGTGGGGACTTTTACGTAGTTAAACCGAGTAGGACGTGCAAAAGCACTTGAGCCCACCGCCTCAAAGGCAACAAACACCATGCAAGATCTTATCATCAACCGCTATCGGCAGCTGCGCGCAGGAAGGGGGTTAGGGTGGTTATGCGCATTGACGGAGCAGCTCAGCAAGGCATCCGCCGCTGGCGCTCCGTCAAAGGTTGAGGCTTCGCACATACCTCCGGTTTTTCAGTTTCGCTAGTGATGTACCGCTTTCGCGCTACAATAGCGCGTTGACATCATCTGTGACGACATAGAAAAAAGACCGTGAGCGAGTGGCTGCACAACAGAACGTCGAATTCGGCCCTGGCTGGAACTGCCCCGGATTCCTGGTAACACGTGTTTTCGGGGAGAACGCCACATACTTAGGAACATTCCCTATTAGACACGCATATCGCCGCAAACCTTCGCTACGTTACTTTGTTTATTCTGAAGACTGTTGCACACGGCTCTGTTAGTGGCGAGAGAGACGAGAACGTTTACATGTCATGTTCCAGCCGAGCGTAACTGGTTCTACAGTTTTCGAGATTATTGCCAGTACTTTAAGCGCGTTATCCATCTCGAAAGTGCGTTGTCGTGTTTAAATTGAACGCGACCGGGAACAGTGGTCATTCCGTTCTTCGAAGACCACCGAGCACGCTTATTTCTGTGGTTATCGCTGTCGCAGACTCTTTGAGAACTCAGTTCAAAGCAATAAAGGCTCCATCTCAGCACCACATCAGTCTTCTCGCGGGTTCACTGCGTTGTCGCCACCAAGCGACATCTGGTGGAGTTGTTGGACCACGGACCTGCTGAATTTCTGAAGAGGAAGCCTTGCGCACAGCCAACGGTTTTTGTGCTTCGCTAACCTCGTGAGCCGCCAACATTCCAAAGGCCCATAGCACGAAGATGTCGAAGAGTGATTGGACCTATTCGGTGAGTGCCCTCACTGAAGTCACTTGGCAAAGATATAAAATTAAAAACGATTTGTCCTAAATGCAAGGCCCAGTACGCACGTGGTATCAGAATCACTTGGCCTCTCTGGAGATGCAGGAGAGGTTCAAGAGAGAACCCCTTATAAGATTCGTTAGCATCGTTGGCAAGGAAAGACCTTAGCTTTCTTTCCAGTTCCGCATTCAGCACTCCAACGAGAAAATGAGCGCCTACGTAGATGATGCGCCTTTTTCGTAATGCGAGTTAGAATCTCAACGTGTAGTGCGAGGAATCAAACAACAGTTCTTCCCCGGATTGATATTCAATCCACCAAAAATAGTTTTAGGGGTAGCAATCGAAGAGCGACCATAAAAACTTAGAGGCATGAGCACGCTAATGTCACCGAGAATTGGAAGGCTGCTACAGGTATAAAAGCCGCCTATTGGCCATGACGACCAGCAGCAATGGTTTACCTGAAATCATTCGTGGCATCGTTTAGGACGTGCAGCGCCGACTTTTGCCGTCTGCAACAGAACCCTACTTATGACACTTGCGTACATGGTACGCGAGAAAGTCTGGCAGGCCTTAGGCGTCCTGCAAGAAACGACGCGCGTGCCAAAGCCCCTAGCAATGACCTACCCCAAAGCAGTGCGCGGTCCTGGGCCAGGCATGACTTCTCAAGTACTGAGCGACGTGAACCTGCAGTGCAAGAACGCCGACCTCGTCCAACCACTCGCCCAGCCTACGAGCACCTCTCAAACGCTATGAAGTGTGACTGCTGGAAAACTCATGACATCTACTGTGCTTCCGCTCTTCTGAAGCCAGCCAAACACTGCGAAACTTACCGTGCAGGCTAATGGGCCTTCGCGCTTTCTGCTATGACGCACTGCGACCACGACGCGTACAGTGGCCACCGGAAGTTGGCGACTACTTGCGCCACTGACAGTACTTGCGAAGCCATTCATTGAGATCTTCATTGCTCTGAGCCTCACGTTTCGTACCGCCGAGCCGCAGATACGCACATAGGCCGAGCCGCAGATAGCCAGTCCCTGTAGGGGAAACTAAAGAGAACCGCCTTCAGAGGTCAGGTTGCTTCTCATCGAAACGACGAAGAACCTCCAACAACGACAAACCCAATTTCGGAAACGAAGTCCAAGACGAGAAAACCCTTGCTGAGGAGAGCAACACATTCGCATTATCAAACCCGTTGTCGCCCACCTCACTCCGCCTAAGTTCCGAGTCGACCTTCAACATTAACCCTGCCCCGCCTGACCACTGAAAAAAAAAATTTACAGCGACTACTCCTATTCCTCAAGGTTTGACGAACTCTTCTTGCTAGGCACCGAATTGTAACAGATGAGAATGGCCGACCTCTCTACCAAATTCCCTAACGTGCGCTGCCGCGTGTGCACAAGCCGTCCGTGACAAACCGGAAGTAGTGCTTCGAGACGACATTGTTCAACCACTTAATAGTCCGTTGGCAGCGCTGGTCGTCTTCGTTATGAAGAAAGGCAGTCCTCCTCTCTTCTTATCCGCCGATTAAAGCCGATTGGAGTGCAGAACAAAGAAACACGTCTACCTCCTACCCCGCATTTCCGTCATTCTGTCCGCTCTTGCGATGCTAAGTGCTTGGCGTCCATTGATTTAAACAGAGGGTACTGATATATCAACGTCAATGACAGGGACCATGAGAAGACAGCCTTTTTCATGCCCGGCAGCCTCTCTGAATTAATGCTAATGCCATATGAGCTCTGTTCTACAGCAAAGTCTTCCAGCAGTTAAAGGAGACAGTACTGGCAGGCCTTAAATGGCAGATTTCTGTAGTCTTTGTTTTCACCTCGAACTTTGACACCTGCCTAAAAGGGCTTCGGATGGTGCTCAAAGCACCCAAGTCTTCAGATCTAAAGTTTAAACTGCAGAACAGCCACTCTGCTTACGAGGAGCCGCTATTACTGGGCCACAGGTTAAGGAAGGGTAGAGTACGCTCAGAACTAGAGAAAACTACTCTTGTCGTACGGTTTTCCCAGGCAGCCGACAAGAAACCTGTGCGCACTGTGCGCTCACTACCGATGGTTTGTCCTGACCTTTTTCGAGCTTTGTAATGCCAAGGCAGGTTCCACATTCCACACTAAAATTATGCTTCCCGAAATTTCGCCTGTTATTCAACTGCAGAAACCTAAGTTTTGGTAGCTGCTGCAGACATTCCTAAAAAATGAAGGGATTGGGATAGACACACTATTTCAGCCGTTATACTCTGTGTGTATCAATGCCCGCTACCTGGCGTCAGATGAAGTTATTTTTGCTCATGCAGTTCGATCGGAAAATCTTAGCTGGTTCATCCATATTCACTCTGCTGTGTGCGTCTTTCTCTATCCCATGTCCAGTTTTGCGCGACCTCACATACCATGGATCACAGTTACCGACTCGCCCAAATTTCTACCCTTGTCACGGTATATGAAACGCTTTTCGTCGTAGAGCGGCTTTATACCGCCTTTTGTTCTTTCTTACGCAGTAGAAGCGGCATTTGTTTTTCCTTTAAATAAATTGTTTCATATATTTTCATTAAGCATAATGTTTCACAAAGCGCACTCAGACAGCAGAGCTAACATGCCTGCGGCTCGCCAAAGGTAAGCCTGCCCAGACCTAGAGTATTCGCAGCAATTTTTAAATGTATAGCCTCCGTCAAATGTTAAAAGCTACGGGAGATCGCAGCTCAGGCTTGTAGTAGGGTCTAGTAGCATACTAGCAAGGTCTAAGATTTGCATGGGGAGGAATGTAATTGCTTCTATCTTGAGAAGGTTTGGAAGGCTCTGATGTTCCCAGCTAGCGACACGTGGGGCACAGAAGCAACCCTCCTGGGCTGTAAACATTTGACAAGGGTTTTGCGTTCCAATTGTTTTTTTATTCATCGCCAGAAAGGTAAACATTCGGCCAGTGGTTTCCGGCTGGTTTGTTTATTCCTCAACTCACTGATGCACTTGAGATACTTAAAATTGTTACTAAGGAAACCTAGAACCTTTCATATATTTCTCAACTGTTCTGTGCTCACGTAGCTCTAAAGTGTCGTTTTCGGTAGATCAATTTTCATTCCGGAACTTTTTTGGAGGTCGTTCGACTAATGAGGACTTCGAAAGATACGAAAGGGTTGCGAATTAGAAACCAGGAAGCCGAAAAACAGGCTTTAACAGAGATCGCATACGTACTTGTTAGGCAACCTGGCTGGTCCGATCCTCCGTTTGGCCAGAAGTCAACGTCACCGACGGTTTGGTTAACTCCATAGTGCAACTGCCGAAGCGAGCCGGCGTTGGCATGGATAACATCAACGAACTGGGCATCCCCTTTGGATAGACACGCCCTGCTGCCTTCAAAAAGAGGACCGGCAGGATCAAGGCCTGCAAGAAAAAGGTTGTTTACAGTGAGATGTTTCTACAGCTTTACGTTTCTTCTTACTTTTGTTTGATATATATGAGCCAGGTTAAATTAGGCCCAGCTGCAAAGAGCGCCGTAGGACTCTAATAGTATTGATTCTTTATAACCGAGTTCCCCTGAGGCTTGGTTGAATATTATACAGAGACTACAGACATTTGTTCTTCCTTCAACAACCGCTTATTCCGAAATGCAGATAAAAGTACTGGCCTAAAAAAAAAACCTTTCATGAGAAAAGCCACACACAGTTCTGTGCTTCTAGGGATTTCTGTCAGGTTTTAGTTAGCGCTAAAAGCTTTGTTCTCTTTTCAGCCTGCCACTCTTATTTATAATAAGCCTCTCTACAGCCCTGCTTTTTAGAAAGGGAGCGTTAAACACTTCGATCTTACTTTGCATAAACGACAGCCGCGAAAGAGCTTTATCGTTTACTGTGCATACCTGTGATGCGTGCAATCTTGGTTCCTGTTTTCATTTGAAAGTGTCGCCCGCAAAATCCAGCGACCTGAGCACCTAGACTGAATCCAATGAGGTGAGTATTTTCAGCCCGGAGTGTGTATTTCGAAGACGCCATCATTTCTTGAAGCAGCATCGACAGTAGAGCGCCCGGCATCGGTGTATTCCTGGCTGCGATAGGGTAGAGAGGTGCCGCGGCTCCCTTTGCCCAGTCCACAACCAGCACGTTGCAGTCGAGGAACAAGGAAGGCAAGAGCGGGCGATGTGGTAGTTAATTATTTGCTCATCGCTTCTGCATATCTTTTTTTTTTTGATGATCGCATCATTTCAGAAGTTGTACCATCATCCCGTACTGCGCGATCGCCTTATTCCACAGCCAATTTATGTATCCCATCGTACTGACCATAATCATAAATTCGGTTTAGTTTCTTCTAATACCAATATTTTTCCCAGTCATTTTTGCTGCGTACCTCGCGTGACTGGAATCACCTTCCCATAGGTATTGCCAACATCAATAACTATGACATGTTCCGCGAAGCTATAGTTAGCATTGTATATTCAGGGGTTATTTAAATTTGTCTCTTTGCTGTATTTTCTAATCTTGATCGTGTGTTTTGCCACTCCCCCTCTGTAATGTTTCTGGCCCTGAGGGGTACAATAAATGAAAAAAAAAATGAAAGCGTCTTTTTCACCCATGCCGTAAAAGGACTGAAAATAGCGAGTCTGCTACAGCTGATCAGATGGCACTCTTTAGTGTTTTTGCGTCCTGTTTTTCTACACTTCTTGATTGATTCCGTAGCTTACTCTGCGGAGCAAATAGTTACGTAGAAGGCAAAGCAAAAAGAGACAAGACTATTTTATGAGGATGAAATGTCGTCCGCATTGCGCAAAAATCATTTCCCTTCTTCCTAGTTATCCTTTTTTCCCTCTTTCCCAACTTGTGCATAATTTTTTGCCTATGTACTGTAGTCTAGAGAATACAGCTCTGTTTTCTCAGTAAGCCCGACGTGAGTTAACAAAGCAGTGATCCCCACAGTTTCGTATTTCATTAGGTGAAGTTATTATATCGAGAGCCGTTATTGAGAGCCCATCCTGAGCTGTCGTGGGACTAAGTGCGTTGTACTTTTTGGCACCGATCCCAGCGGCCAAGAGAGAAGGATATGCAGAGAGAGAAGGGGTAAAAACGGAGGTACGCCACCGCAGAGAAAGAAGTTGAAAGGAGGAAATAAATTACTTGCTAAAACAGAGTACGGGTTAGGTAAAATATGACGGCTCTCGTCGGATATATTATCTAAGGCGTTGCCTTAGATAATATATTTGTAATTTTGTTTGTTACATTATCGTTCATTGCCTAACAGATTAGGCCATCCTCAGTTAAAGTGGAGTATCTATCCTTACGCACTATCCTAAATTCCTCTACTCTTCCTGTTACCGGTTCATTTGTGGGCCTCTTCCTCACTCGTTTTCTTTCTTCTCTTTTCAAATCGAGGCTAATTTTAAACGTCGCCTCTCTATGGACGCTACACCTCACTTTGGCTAGCTCCTCCACATTCCTCACCTTGCCGGCACTGGCTCGCAATATGAATTCCGTTTCATTATTTTCAATTCCAATTAAGGCGGCATGCGCATTTCGCAGCAGTTCTACTCTGACCTCTTTTGCCTTAATGCTCTGTCCCGCAGAGCCTTCAGTGTTAAAATTTGTTCCGCACGTATTACCGTAGGGTAAGTGTTAAAGGGACAGAAATAACCGACCAATTGCGCCCTGGCAAAGGAATGACTCGTAAAAGAATCGCTGCACAACTCAGCGCCCAGGTATTAGAAATACTTGTCTATAACTGCGCAGACAGGTTGTAAAGTGCCCTAAAAGTACATCAGCATTAATCGTACAGTCCGACCGAAGAGCACCTTCTAAACAGAGACGCACTTCCCTATAAAGACAGCTTTTAATGTGCACGAAACGTATACGAAAGGAAAACCGCAAGGTGACTTACAATGGTGCGCAGAGCTTCAGTCAGTGTTAGCACCCAATCTTTTTCGCCGCTTTCAGTAAATCCGTGTATAATGGCAGCGAGGCATTTCGAAAGATCCCATCCTTTTGTCCGATAGATTTTACTCCATGTTCGCAGAGTTACTTCTACCCCCCGGGGGCTATCTTGAGAATAGAAAAAAAAATTTGTTCCAACTTCTGCGGGCGTTTCAGGGCCGCCGAGATCTATTCTCATACGTTCTTCTAATTTGAAGCATCCTATGTTTGCGTAGCATGGGGATCCATCTTCTCCTGTCCTTAAATTCTCCACCTGCGAAAAAAAAACAACACGAAAACATGGTTGCCAAGCGTTACACAATAGTCGCATTCTAATGTTCATTGTTGTTGTTGTTGTTTACGACAGTCTGTTTATGAGCCCAACTTTGATACCTTTGTTTTCTTTCTAAGTGGTCTGCACTTTTCCTTTCAATAAAAATTTTTGTTCTTAGAACCGGTCAGCCATAGTGGTGAGCAATGTCCTAAGTAAATGTATTTAAGGCATTTTTGGATTGTTTTCAGCCTTTCTTTTTTATTATAGGTTGTTCGCCACACAACCTGTAGAACAGGATAGGAATATTTTATTGTAAGTGATACTCCACTCTTATGAAACCGAAAGGCCTTGAACGACTTAGCAGCATTTAAACTGAAATGAAATTATGCTGATGTGTAACATGCTACTGGTGAATTATTGGTATTCTTTTATTTATTTTCAGTAATAAATACACCTTTGATTTCTTATTTGTTCCAAGTGCTTAAATTTAAGATTCATTTTTTATCATTGCATATAAAAATTAGTCTATGAACCCCAATGTCAGACACTGCCTGATAGCGGTTGCAAGTACAATCGAACTTAAGCCTCTAATAGGGGCTATTCATATTAGATGACCAGTCTGTCTTGAGCAGCCTATCGTGGGTCAAAAGACTACATGACTAATGCTATTATTGCAGCAGCTTTTGGAAATTTTGTCCTCCTGAGCACACTTTCTGTTGGGTCATGCGTACAACTGCAGACAATTTTTATCACACGTAAAAATCAAAATTCTGATCCTTTCTGGGAGCGTTGATCTTTGCCCGGCAAAAAACGATGCATTTATTGCTCATGAAATTTAATTTCAAACGCTTTCCGACACTCAATTCAAACTCGTAACGTCAAGACCACAAAGGATTTAGATTACAAAAAAGGCAGTTCGAATAATCATGAATGTTCCATGCGACAGCCGCGCAGACCCTATATTTACAGAATCTAATATGTATCCCTGAAATTTAGAGAACCATGTTTATCAAGCGTTACGAAGCAGGACAATAAACAATTACAGAACAATGTTAATCAAGCGTTACGAGGCAGGCATTAAAAAAATTCAACAATGCTATCAGCAGTATTGCAAACCCAAAGTATGCGCACGCACCACTCGGCACCTTCAACAATGGGAAATTCTACGCCTGCGCACAACAAGTACTTAAATATCTCCTTCCATTTTTCCGGAATTTATCCATTTTTAGTGCTCTGTTAAATGTACTAAACTGCATGACTATGTATTTATATCATGTACCTGAGCTTGTTGTGTGTTGCCATGTACACGGGGCCGCGTCAATGCCATCTTGAGGCGGTCTGCGACCCAGTGAACACCGCTGATATTCAAAATAAACCTATTTATTTATTTACCGAAATATTGATTGATTGATTGATTGATTGATTGATTGATTGATTGATTGATTGATTGATTGATTGATTGATTGATTGATTGATTGATTGATTGATTGATTGATTGATTGAAACTTTATTGTTCTCTACGGCTTGATTTATCCTGCGGGGACACTGGCCCAAAGCCTTTGCGACGATGACCCAAGCTCCTGAATGAAGTCGGTATAATAATGTGCAGCAATTTGGAACAAAGGCATTTTTAGCAGGAAAGAGTTTAGGAAAGCAGTTTTTTCATGCATTGTAAGTTTTCATTATAACAATCAAGACGACCTCAGGTATTCCGTCAGCAGGCTTTTGTTTTCTGTTAACGTTTTTGCTATCGTCAAAAACCTTCCTCGTTTCTTAACTGCTCCATATGAGCAGCTAAAAAACTTCAAAAGATTTTCCTACCCAAAGAAAGAATGGATCATTACCTCAACTATTTCTATAAAAGTACGCTACAATATCCGAATATTCAAAATTTTTGTCCCAGAAAATTGGACATGGTAATACGCCAATACACTGTTGAGGCAGGCGTCAGGTAGTCAGTGTTCAGTAACGAAAACTACTAAGACGAAACACACTGCTTCAACCATTCTTACTGAAATGCTGGTCATATGCCTAAGCAGTATTTCCTGGCGCAGCCGTTAAGCTATGCTATGTTTCCCTCAGAAGACACTGTGCGCCTACATTTTATCATGACTCGCTACTTGTCGTCACTTTCCATAGGACATTACCTCAGTCGCCAAGCATGGGAGACACCAGTTCCTTTAGCTACTGGCAGCAATGCTATTTCAAGTACACCTGCGATCAATGGCATCTATAAGAGAAACACTTCATGCGTGACGATACCTTCAAGGTTTCTTCGACACTGTAGAGATGCCAGTTATTACCACGTCCTTGATCAACTGCTACTCTATTTAAATTGAAGCGGCGACGGTTGCTTGGCTTTCGTCGATGACCATCCGCAGCAGCCACACAAAGCAAGGCGATTGTCACTGCAAAATAATTCAGCGGTGCTGCGGTATAAGATTGTGATCGGCTACATTCACGCATCTCTCAGGATTTTACATGCAGCTCGAGTAGACTGTGGTCTTTACTGCCGCGTTTTTAAGGTGTCCATAATGAAGAAAAGGTAAAAGCGTTTTATTGTAAAATCATCAGACTAGGATATTCAGTATATCATGAGCATACGAAAAATTAAAAAGGCTGTTTCGCTGGCCTTCCTGCTAGAACACATATCAGGCCAAAAGAAAAAAATACGGTATTCTGTAAGACAACATTGACGAATCGATCAACCAGAGCATTATTGGTTTATTTGGGTTTAACGTCCCGAAGCGACTCATGCTATGAGAGACGGCGTAGTGAAGGTCTCCGAAAATATCGGCCACCTGGGGTTCTTTAACGTGCACTGACATCGCACAGTACACGGGCCTCTAGAATTTCTCCTCCAAAGGAATTCCAGCCGCCGCGGCCGGGATCGAAGCCGCGTCTTTCGGGTCAGCAGCCGAGCGTCGTAACCACTGAGCCACCGCGGCGGGGCCAACCAGAGCATTAGGCTTGCGAACTATGCGAAAAGTCAATGCTACCGCATTAAGTTTGCACCTTCCATACAAATTTTAGCCGATCGTGTAGACATCATCGGATGGAACGCGACAGTCCGAAGCCTGACCTTGCGTGTCTTTAACACCTCGTAAGGCCCGTTAAAACTAATTTAACAACAGAAAAAAGCCTTTCATGGAGAAGCATGTTGGCTCCACCACGGAGCAAAAATGTGTCAATGTCACGCGCACTCGTTATAGCGTTTTACTCGTTGGGGATTTTGAGTATGCCTAGATGACAAAGTTTTAGATTGATTTTAGCTTGAAACTACAACTTCAAGCAATATCATGAAACAACCGCTAGCTCGATGCGTTTTTCGCAATCTTCGCCAATAGATTTTCGCGTCTTCGCGTGGCAATTTTAGAAGCGATATATTATTTATATATTCGAATGTTGTCCAGATGTAACGCACCGGCAGTGAAGGCAAATTCCTGAATTCATTAATTTTGATACACAAGGGTGAACCACAGGAATCGTTTGCATCATTAGGGGATACTGACGCCGGTAAAAGATAAAATGGCAGCTATGAAAGTGCATCAGACTATAGGGTTTCTTGCTATTTCCTACAGGCAAAGCTGGCGGCGCTGCCCTTCAGCTACCATGGACGCTCAAAGCGTATTGGGCTGGTGAGCTACCCGGTGCGGGACAGTCGGATTCCGAAAACACTGTTCTTCTGATGGGCGCGCATACGTGCTGCTTTAGAGAAGAGAGGTGATACCAGCTGCTCTTCAGGATCGTGTTGGAAATATCTTAAGCGACAGTTATGTTACCCGCAGGAGAAATTTTCCCGCCGATTTCGAAGCAGGGTGGTGACCGCCCATTGCATGCAGACGAAACCTCATGAATCCACGGAAATACCCGCATGCTGTGCAATTGTCAGCATACACCCCCGGCACTTAGTTGTGGTAGGACAGGTTTCCGTTTCATACTTCATGGTTATCTTTGCAAAGTCTGTACGCGCAGCGATAAGACATGCTAAGAGCCGTCAAATGGCGCGCCAGCATGCAGACAACTTTAACGCAAACGTAGTGCGCAAAAGCAATAGTAGCGAAAACGCAACTGCTCACGACGACAATAAAAGGTTTCTCTTTTCCGAAATGCCATTAAAAAAACTTCTTCAAGTGTAAACATCTTTTCTTTTAAAAGTGCGCCTATTAAACACGAAATGTTAGTTTCTGTGGTGTACAATACTTGCCCAATAGGGGAGCAAGCCTTTAATGACTGATCGTTGTCCGTTAGCGGAAACGGTCAAACTATAGCTGTCAATCATCCTGATGACGTGATCAGGGATGTAATACGCCATAACCACAAATCATTGATTTCATCGTGGAATAGTA
This sequence comes from Amblyomma mixtum, assembly GCF_055824585.1. NCBI lineage: Eukaryota > Metazoa > Arthropoda > Arachnida > Ixodida > Ixodidae > Amblyomma > Amblyomma mixtum. The sequence goes on along the minus strand of NC_143019.1, from coordinate 88,461,550 downwards.
CGTCGTAACCATTAATTAGTAATTAGTCAGCAATTAGTAAATAGTCATTATCTATTCCAAGATTCAGACAAATGCATCAGTAGCATGATCTAGCCAATAAAGTCACTAGAATTGACAACAGAAGCGTAGTCTTTCATTCACAAACAACGTGCAATCAGCAACAGAGGCAGTCAAATCGGCGCAAAAAGGCTTTCGTCTCGCCCGCTTTAGACCGTCAAATTGTTATTTTTTTAGCCAAACTTTGCATTTACATGTTTTTCTGCTCATTTGTTGCAATTTATAGTAGGATATTGAATATTAGGACGCTCTTGATTATCGAACAACGTTTATTTTTGCATTATTTTTTGGCCCAAAGTTATAGTTCTACAGTCGGTAGCGCACCGGCCCATGATGCTTACAGCGCACATGGTGCCTGAAGTGTTCTTGAGGAAGTTCCACGCAAATTCCCATACACAGGGCGGCACCTTTCCCTCTAGGTAACAATAAGAAACTATAGACATCAAATGAAACTACCGCTTCATTGTTCGTTATCACCATGCTCCCGTTTCTCTGCGTGTGGCTGCCTGCTTCGCGCACGCTTATTTCTTTATCCGGGAAGCTGGAAAACCAAGTATTTCAGCAATACTACCAAAAAGTAGACTCGTTAGGAGCATCTATTTTTACTTTGCGGCAAACGAAGCGGCCGAACGCTCTATAGAGCATTCTAAGACACTGATGTAAGAAACGGAGAAGAAAGGCGTAGGGAACGTGGATGGAAGCGCCAAAACAACGAAATGGTTACGCGGCCACGCAGAATGAATATAATGAGCCATGATTTGCTTTTATCTTGAAATAAATATTAAAGGGATAACTCTCTTAAGCAGTAGACAGTCAGGTTGTCAGACGATGCATCCCTAAGTGAAATCCAAAAAAAAATTTAAGTAGATAGCCCGAACATTATGTATTTCGGTGCTCCAAATCTATTGAAACCACATTCCTATCCACTCCAAAAGTTGTGATTTTGTACGGATGCTGCAAGAGGCCCCTTAAACGACTTAAAAACAAACTCCTTGGGCTCTTTACTTCCGACAAAGAATCTGCCGTCTAAACGATATTTAGCACGCTCTTAAGTTTTTAATTCTGTATAGAACTCTCTTATACTAAAAAAAGCAGACGAGATTAGCGCGCCTGGTTTATCGAGTGGTGCCTCTTATTCTTCTCAAATATCATGCACAGAGTTCATTATTCCCAGATTTTATTGCTGAGTCACTTGCAAATTGAAGGATATACGAGAAAGTATTCGAGGACCGTACAAGTGAAAACATGTGCTTACCTGCAGCATAAGCTCTTGCCAGTGCGAAAAATTTGCCGGGCACCAACTTCATGCTGAGTGAGGATTTGTAGAAACAATGTAAGCAGTTATAATTCATGACGGCGTTTTTCATTAAACCTGACGTCAGGAACTTATGCCTACGCTATACCAACCTTTAAGAAAAGAATGAATTGTTCTCCTAAATATGACGCTTTTGTTATAGCCGTCAAATGCGATAGACAGGATTTTCTGCCATTTTATATATTACAAGAAATGGCATAGCTTCGGAACTTATACCGTTTGCTGTAGCCACATTTCCCTCATACATATATATCATTTAACGTAAATGTCTCAAACCACAATACATTCAGAATATGTACAGAAAGAACAACTGACCAGTCGATGCATGCAGAACACTGGAGGGATCAATCATCAATCGAGCTTTTTTTCTCAATTTGTTCTGCATCGTTATATGCATCGCAATATTTAATACTTACATATATATCGATCTCGTTAATATTTTCTTCCCGTGCAGAAAGAAGCCTTTATACTCAATGGGTGCTCTCCTTGCGGCTCAGCTGCGTGCGCTTTATGTACCACACGGAAATGGCTTCTGTAACAATGGATCGCGCTCCTGCAGCTGTATTATTGGTGTAACTGTCAGTATGTATCAAATTCGACGATATCTCAAACCACTCGTACATTTTCATGGACGTCTGAGGCTGTTGCACCTCGTTTGAGCAGAAAAAGGAAATAGCCTTAGTCGCTTTGGGACGTTAAACCCCATAAACTAAACTAAACTAAACTGAAGTAAGTTGCTGACGTCATGTTTTCGGTATTTCGAATGTTGATTGATAATTTGGCCGACACAACAAAACTTTTTTGGGCACTTCGATCTGTCGTAAAATTGCAACGGAACACTTTTGCATGACCGTTGTTCTTCTGTGCGGCGATGATTTCATTAGCCCCAGTCCCTTTGGCAACCAGTTTCGCCTTCCTAGCTCGCTGGCCAAACCATCAACAATGGTCCCATGGTGAAACAGTGCGTAAGAGCCACATTGGCAAGGCACCAAGCGGCCCAGAATCTCTGTAATATGGCCATGCTGTTTTTTTAGAGGTGCACGAAAAGAAACTTATGTGCTGAGGAATGGACCATCTCGAGACTGTGTCAACAACAGTTCTGCGATCCAGACCGGTTTTGAAGTGTGCTATTTCTTTTTAGAAGGGATGAGGTGTGCCATCACCACAATTGCATCTAGTACTCAGATCCGAGGATTAAGGAAAAGTTTGTAATATATTCTTGCTTGTTCTAGCGATGTGCTACTTAAAATCCAGTTTTTTTCGACGAAGTGTGAAGTCGGCGTCACCAATCATTTACTCGTGTCAGTGCCGCAGCGTCGTGTCGAATCGCCATATATGTGGCAGTTATAGCAGAATCATGCGCAACATACACATGGAAGCGGCTGGCAGAAAATCCTGCGATTTATTTTTGGTGCTGTGCTTGAGAGCTATAATACGGCCAAGCTTTCGTCACATCGAACTGGCTCGTGAGCGGGGTAATTGTTACAAATTGTTAACCCTAAAATATTTTGCACAAAATCTCTGAGAGGGTTGCAGCGTTTCACGTATAGGAGCTGTGGACGCTTCGTTTAAAGTACTTTTTGATTTACAAGTCAACCAATGGTGAGCATCATATAGACTAAAGGCGCGAGAGCGAGACCAGACTTAGTTATCAAAAAGGTCATTTGCATCCAGTATAGCACTCTTAGCTTGGAAGCAAAATTATTTGAAAATCAAATGGATGGGAAACGCAAACGAGGCGACCACGAAAGGTGAGGGAATAAGATGACACAAGCGCTATTCACAACAGCGCAATTTTATTTTTAAAAAATGCACTTATGTACCATTTCGGGAAACGGCCAGTAAAGAGCAAAGCAAGAACTGCAAGAAAAACCGATAAGAGCAAAACCTAATCAGGCGTGGACCAGGAAAAGGTTACAGATGTGAGGTGGCAAAGAAGTCAAGTTGTTTCTTTTAATATACTATCGAAGGCTCACTTAAACAATAGGGCCCTTTGTTTTCTGTGTGGAAAGCCTACTTATTTCGCGTGTGCGCTCGTCCGTTGATTGATTACAATAATTCTACACGATCTCGACCAACTCACAGTCCTCAAAGCATCATAGGGGGTCCTGACAGCGTGACACCTTTGACAAGCTAAATGTTTTTTCACATTCATGCCAATAAAATGATCACCGGAGCGACAAGTAATTCAAATAGCAGATAACCGACTCTCCTCTAAAGTGGAGGAATTGATTGAAAGGAATGGCGACCATAGCCGGGAGTGGCAGAAAGTGTTGTGGGGAGCAGAGGTTAAAGGAGGGAAAGGAAGAATTCGCGGCTGCAAAGTGGACTCGGTCGGATTAGGACATGGCTATTTGCAGGCTACTGGCGCAGTCACAGTCAGAGATGCATTAATTGCTTTCGGTGCCATGCAATATGAGAAGAGGTTGATTTCTTTTCATCAAATTATAAAGTTGGACCAAATAGCAGTGTTATGGCTAAGTAGAACGTGTTTTCGAGTTAGTTGGTAGATGGTAGTTGCGCGATACACACACACTGGACAGGGTACGGCACGAGCGCTCGGTATGTCTGAAGCATTGTTATGGCACTACTTAGTTGCTATCATTAAGTTTGCGCTTCCCTAGCAAGAAATTCATAGCTCCAGTCATTCATTGCATGAAGCAGACTGCTTACCGCCGGGGCTACTGCGCTTCTGAGTTTCATCGTAAAACAGTTGTTGATTGTTATTTCTGCTGCTTGCCGGTTGACTTGCTAGCTGGGTGGGATGAACGGACTGCTAATGATCATCGTATTTAAACAGTGCAATAACGTTGAAAAAATGTCTGACCTAACTCCTGTTTCCTTTCCCTGAATATGATATCATGTGACTTCTTACTCCCAAACCACGCAAAAGAAAATGACTTACCACATTAATGAGAGCATTCTTCATTGAGTGAATCCACTTTCTTTCTCCATTTTCGGAAAATCCGTGTATAATAGCAGCGACTGGCTTCGTGGGACCCCAGCGTTGTCTCTTGTACTGGCGGTTCCACGTTTTAAGGCTTACTTGTACCCCGCGAGGATTGTCTTGTGAGTAAAACTTAAACTTGGCTATTTGCAGGCTACTGGGAGAGACCTTTGTCTTCGTGGATGACGCAACTGGGCAGTTGATAATAATGATAAATATAAGGTAGTCGACAGATATAGTTGAACAGCACAGCCTATCTGAAAATAAGGCCATTTTAGAGCTTTTAGAATGGACTGTACATTAAAATTTCATTAGAATGAAGCCACGATAACTTGAAACCACTGGCTTCACTGTCAAGGAAATTTCAGCTGTGACAAACCTCGGAACGAGGCCGTACATCAAAAAGCAGTCTTTTTTGTATGATATTAAAAGCCCATAAAGTGAGAAAGCGTCATTTTATTATAGAGCGCTGACCAAGCATTTAGTATAAACTGCGCACGGTTGGCCAAGGCGAGGTGGTCGTTCAGCTGCACTCACAAAAGCCGGACACACAATAGAAGTCGTAAAGAGTAGGAGATGGGGAATAGAGAGGCAGGTGGTTTGGTGGTGGGTGGCGCTTCTGGAGGGTAAAGGTGGGCAACGTGGGTGGGACGGTGGAGGTTTGCGGTAGGTAGGGGGCTGCTCCGTAGCTAGAGAGGTGTGGTGAGGAGGGGGCTAGTAAGTAGTGTTTCTTAGGGGCGAAGGGTGGTGGTATAGGGCGGAGGTCCTGGTTTGGGTTGTCGGCTTCACTTTATTTGACGACAGATTTCTGTGAGAGGGGATGATAGTAGCTCTGCTTTATACAGTGCTTAGATTTAAATAGGCAGCAGACCACTTGGCATAGGTCGAAGGCAGAACGTAGTGAGGAAAGAATGAGTCAAGACGCTGTAATTACGATGATTGAATTGTGGGAAGTATGTGGTATGTGGGGTTTAACGTCCAGATCAATATATACCACCTAGAGTTTATGGACGTCAGTTAACATCGCATAGCACATCGGCATTCCTGCATTTCACCTCCATCAAAATGCGCGACCGTCACAGGGATAAAACCTGCGAAGCCAATTAGCCACCGCTTTGGCAAAGTATGCGCGCTTGTTAAGGGTAACAAGTGGCTTGGGCTGAGGTAGGTGTTTAGATGTAGTTTTCAGTTGTTGGTAGTATTTCATATCTGAACAGCCCCAAGTCTGAGGGCTTGACCAGGGTTCACAGGTGCCTGGATGTGAAATTCAAAGGCTACCTGATGAACCAGCTCACTTCCTGTTATGCCTGCATGGCCAGGAACCCATAGTATGGTGACTGACGATGCGCACAAGAAGTGTTCTTCATTTCAGTGTTGCAATTTGCCGCCGCTAAAGGAAGCGAATCGCTGCATTGACACTATGTGCATTTTGAATACAGTATGAAGAAGCTCGTATAAAAACACGATGGCTTGTGAAAAGGACACTATCTGAAGAGTAGAGATTTTGAGCATTGCTGCACGGGCCACGAGTACGAAGACAGAGGTCTGGCTGCGAAGGTGCGAAGATGACGCATACGGCCGACTCTCTCTCATGGTCACGTCGGTGCATGCTGTGGTCTGTGTGGGTGTAGGTAGGTTAGAATGTAATACCCATGGCTCTCTGCACCCGTTATTCACACCAGGGCATCTGTGATGCGGCAAAAGGGGTGGTTGCATGGAAAGAAACACAGCTCGGAAAGTACCTTGCTTTCTTTAGGATCTAGCGACCTAGATACTGGAGAGTCGAGCTAGCTGCCGGCCTCTACGGAGACGAAGTAATGAGGCAAGCTGAAGTAAGAGGCCCGTGTCGTGGAGCGTCTGGGTAGAGTTGAGTACAACGACATTCAGAGACACTTTTCGGGGAATGTTTACAGCCGAGGAGACTGCGTTGTACAGAAGTACAAAAGGGAAAATAATTTTTATAAGCGGGACTGCTTGCACTAATTGACTACCTTGATTTCGCTGCAACCTGCACTGACGTTTGAGAACAGGCCATACCGGATGTGGGATAGATTTACATGTTTTGATGACTGAGTTAACATTCAGCTGATGACACTTCATGCACATGAATGCTTAAAAGTTTAGGTGAGAAAACTACTGGATTTTGATTCGGAGCTAAATAAAGCATCTGTTGACAGATATATATTTGTTACTTGGATAGCAAATAAATCTTGCTTAGCCGAGCGGCACGATGAATGACCAGCGCCAGCTCATTTCCGAAATCATTATCACAATGATGCCGCCAAGCATTCTGCTTTTCTTTTGAAAGATTTCTGTGAGCGCTTTAAGGTATGAGAAAGGTGTGGGCATGAACGTGAGGAGCTTGTGTAAGAAAAATTGTGGGCTGACACCCGGGGGAGTCTGTCTACTGCTGGACCCCCCGGCCCTCCACCATATTTGTGCTTATTTGGTGGTAGTCTGTTGATGACACCTTTTTGGACATGCGACTTCGGGCCGCACAGATTTCTCTGAGCCCCAAAATCCGCGTGATTGTGAACCAAACAAAGAAATGTATAATTGATTTGAAATATATACTAAACGTCAGTAGGAATCGTTCAGTGGCGGGAACGCTAAGGATTATGCATAGTGTGTTTTGAGAGCAGCAGTGAAAATCTGTAGAAGTTCATCTCCACAGCATTTCCGACTCCAATGTATTACTGCAATGGAGCCAGGGCCGGGAAACGATCTCAGCAGCTGTAGTTTTGGAAGAGAAACTCTGATATCAGGTTAGTTCCATAATATTGAGGATATCATTTGGCCTCAAAACAAAGTAGTGTAAGTGAAATTTTATTCCTAATAAAGGTTGCGAAAAGTGTGAGTGTGGACTGAAAGTGAGCTGTAATCCTCTTCTTACCGACAAAGGTACAAAGTTATAATCGCCATAAAGACCCCAGTTTAAATAGAACAGCCTTATAACAGCGTGAAGTGGTAAGCAAGGCCAAAATAACTGTCAGCAGGGCAGGATTTTGGTCACCAGAACTTGATGCAATCCCTCGTTGTCGTGACATCAAAATCCAAGTAAAATGTGCTGAGGAAATGAAGAACTCCCTGCTACCAGCAACAATTATGGTTTATCGCTCAGCCCCGGTATCAGGCGCCGTGCCTAGAAATTTAGACTCAAGCGTGCACAATAATAGCATTCGTCTTCGGAAATTAAAGAATAACTCTAATCCGACTGTATTCGGTCTGAATTCATCATAGCTAAGAAAAGAGCCGACAGGGAGATTTGGAAGAAGGTCATTTCAACAAAATATCCCACGTTTCTTTCAACACAAAAAAAATGACGACACAAAAGGAAATAATGTATTGTTATGAGCTGCACGGCTTTGCAAACAATATCAGAACAATTGAAAGCACGCGTCATCACTGCAGTACTCTGCAAACAATTCCGAACCTGGAGTGTTGCCATTGTGCGGCTCCTCCAGCTTTCCGGGAATTGTGATTTTGCAGCGTGCCCCGCAGAGCACTCGCAATGCAGTTTTTCACAAGCATCAACCACCTGAATACACTTTACGCAAAATCAGCTGCTTTTTGTGGCTTCTGTACATATACCCTCCAATATTCAACGCCATCTGCTGCCTTTCCTCGCTGTTGTTGTATTTTGGTGCACTGTACAAGAATTTTTTTCAACCCTTTCCAGATTTGTATTTTTAAAAGCAATGAAAGATACGTTGTGCGGTCTGTCTAGGTAGGTTGTAAACAAGGCGATCATCATGCGCGTCGCCGAGCCTAAAGGTTAAGCAATTTTAAACTAGAACTCACTAATAAACTTTTTTACCTTCTATTGTAAGAGGCAATATTATATTGCTAATCATCAAAGGTCCCTATTCCTTTCAAATTTTTTGTTTCGAAATATCGAACGTTAAAACGGTGCCTTGTAAGCTCGCTCTGTGCGCTTTCCTGCATTACAAATATGTAAAATGGCGTCGCTGAGTGCGCTGTTAATTGGCAGATGTCTTAGCTTCATCTACAACATGAGCACAGAAATGGCGTCTGTATTTGATGCATAAGGTATTCGAGCGATGTCATTTTATAAACATGAAATGCTGTAGAATTATGTTGAAAAGCGCATTTCTGACGTTCGATACTTCGAACCGCATTACCGATTTTAAAAAATAAAGGGCTCACTCTTGACCCTGATGGCCTTCAATTTCGCAAAGTGGTATTCCATATTAAACTGTAAAATTAAAAATATTGTAAGGAAGACGACGGGCATACGCGCGAGCCGTATTGCCATCGCCTGGTGCACGCTCCTGGCTCGACTAGCTGACCTCGGACTGCTGTTGGCCCTGCTCCCATTGTGAAGCTTCACCGAACAAATCCCACCTTAAAATATTATTAATTATTTCAAGTTCATTAATCGCCTAATCATTACGCTTTATCTTGCAGGTGCACAATCTTTATCTTGCAGGTGCACCTTGCTACACAATCTACGTGCACATACCGCACAGGCATACCTCTCAGTTTTTAAAAAGCTAATCTGCAAAGGCTAAAAAAATCAGCCTATCAGCCATGTAATGTGTTATCAATAATCCCAAACTGTCCCATCAGCAGTCGCTTGAAATGATGCTTGCTGCAGCGACGAGCTTCTGGCGCCTCGTCCACAATTTATTTAGAAACCCTCAACCAATTTTAAATTCCAAATGCGATATTTGTTGTATAAATGCAATAAATATAAGGAGCTCCTCTCAAAACAGCTATCACCAGTATAGAGAGAATAGAGACACAAAGTGAAATGAAGCATTCATTACGCTTTAAGAGCGCTTTAAGGCAATAATTTCTAATAATTTTACAAATGTAGAAGGAAAGGATGGAAGGAGGTTTTTATTCCACGCATGTGTACATACTTGAGGGGGAGGGCAAAAGGCATAGTAAGCCTGAGGAGGCCCGTCCCCCCTGGTGCACGTGACAAAGCAACACAGCGTAACATGTATAACAGTAATGTCACATAAAATCAGCACGAATGGAGTACGAACGAAGGAAATTGCAAGGAAGAAAATTCTTGAAGGAATTCTGTGTGCCATTTTATGCTGTGAAACAATGCCGAGTTTCTGGCAATCTTGCCATCGGAGCAGCTGCGGCTACGTATTCTATACGACTGTAGATGTTCTCAAACATTGCTCTTATTTGGCTCTCGTAAACAATATCGGCGAATCAAGACACAAAAGAGAATATTTTTTCAGCCACGCTAGTTTTACTTCCTTCATTCCGCATTTTTTTTTTACCTGATGCTCACTGGCATTGTTAGCGCAGAGGCCCACTAACTTTCGTGCCACAATGCATGGGAGTCTTTTTTTTTTAAATATAAACGTTTTCATACTCAATACTTCAATCTAATAAGCGATTCATCGCTATAATTCCCAAAGCTGGGAGCACCTCATTGGAGGAAACAGAACTTAAAGGCGCTTAAAGTAACAAAAAATCGGATATATTATTTTATTAAACTATAACCTGTGTTCCGGTCAAGTGTCGAACGAAAACTCGTCCACTCGGCGACAATCTAATTAAAACATAAAGATGCATAAGTTGCAATAGGATTTGCCGGGCTAGTTAGTTCATTTTTGAATTAAAGATTTAACTGCGCGAAAGGGTTAGGACAACAGGAGACACATTCACGACACTTGGAAGCGCATCTGCGCTTCTAAGTGTCGTGAATGTGTCTCCTGTTGTCCTAACCCTTTCGCGCAGTTTAATCTTTAATTCAAAGATGCATACCTCGGCCACAAAAAAAAAAAACATGACAATTCTGCTATTATGTGGGAGCTGAAGGTCATTTGCCTTAATTCTTTGTTAACGTTTGCATCAAGGATCTCCGCATGCTGGCAAAACAGGGCAGTGACTTAATTTCTAGGGGAAGAAGGGTGAAAAGAAGCGGTAGTCATTTTTCATTTCTATTTGTGTCGTTGAGCTATCGCGCAATCCTGGCAGCGCTTAGAACTTCAAAATTCATGACAACAATTCCCCACCCCTCACAAGGACTGAAGCCGTAGTTATTAACAGACAAAACTCAAGAACAAGGACTACATAAAATGGGTCAAGAAGCTACGCAGAAGTTCATATTAATAGTAATAAACCTTATAAAAAGACTAGTTGTTTAAGATCAAACGCGTAGTGCGTGCGTGGAAAACGCCGTAAAACGTACGGAATCCATGGTTGCTTCAGCCAAAAGCCAGCTATGAACCATATGTCCCTTCGCGTACATGTCCTTTTTCCGATGCTATTAAACAAAATCTCATGTTGCTTGTTAAAAAAAATAGCTACGATTTAAGGGGCTGCTGTCAGGAAAACTAAGAGGCGTGTCCAGCTTCACTGTGGGGAGGTCAGCAAAATCAGTGGTTGGCATTATTGCACTTTAATAACTCATTTCCACACGCGTATAATTCGTAGGGCATTTTGTGCAAAAATTTTTAAAGTGTAATGAAATTTAAAAGCATTCACGCGATTCTTTTCGGAAAATGAAATTGGATCAGGTACGCTTCGTTCCTAGATTGGAGAATTAATTCACAGGCGCGGTGTTCAAAGTGTAGTGCGGTGTTCATTTATTTGTTCATTACATGCTGCAGGCCGTAAAGCCCAAGAAGGAGCTTGCTGCAAGCAACGCAAATCGAAATGCAAGCAAAAGAAATTACGAGCAGCAGAAAATGACTGGTAACTCAAGACATAAAATAGTAACTGGTCTCTTATAAACTCAAGAGATTGTAGACAGCTGACGAACTATCGAAATCAATGATTGTCAACGGGAAAAAAGAGTGATGAAATAAACTAGTCGTAGCACAGTATCGGGCAAGAGAAAGAGGGTGAGAATGGCGGGTTTTTCGAATTCTTGATAACGTCTGGTAAGGTGAGTTCTTTCGAAGTTCGTGATTAAATAACAAATATCAAAATTTCAATCGAAGTAATTTGCGCCGGGACTGAAGGGTAAGGATTAAGTGGGATTGCATCAGTGAAGACGGTACCATATCGTACCCTGATTGTATTGCATGGTTAGGGTACGATATTTTACGGCATAACTGTCCAAACGATCACTTTTACATTTCGCCTCGATGACAAGACGTCCATTGTCGCTGGGGATGAATTCCCTAACCCTGTCTTCAGGCATTAGCTGAACCTTTGTAGCGGTCGGTGCTGAAGGAGTTAAATACGCGTTGCTCCGCTTTGCAAAAAGAGATGCGTCCGATCATTTGGGGAAGGTAAGAAAATGACGAACTGCTTGTTTCCATCCACAGGATTTGTAGCATTAGGACCACGTGCTCTGCACGAGGTGATCGCCTGGCGAACGCATGCAGGTCACGTGGCAGCCTCACGGCAAAAATGTCTTCGTACTTCGCGTCATGGAATGCAAAGTTGTCCACTGCCATACGCCAAATTGGCACGGTTTACCAAGTAGACCTTCACGAGAGATCCGGAGTCTTTTCGGGAATTTGAGGCTCCGCACAAATGTCTACTGTCTCTCATCAGGAAGCTTTCCCTGGTTGCCGTCAGAAAAGACTCAATTTCCAAGAATTTTGTGTTGTGAGTCACAACTGTCAGTGAATGGATTCACCTTCTAACACACCTGTCCACGTGTGAAGGGGTTGGGCTTTGAGTGGCATTGAGCAGGGTCACGTGATCATTTGATTCGTTGAACGTTTCCCCAAAAAAATGAAGGGCCTCCCTAGGCGTCGTGCGCTACTAAAAGCCTCTGTTTTTCTCCTGTATAAAGCGCTCCCATTTTTTTTCATTCCTGCCATAAAAATGAGGTATTGTTACGTTATTTCTTTCACGACCCGTCTCTGCTACGGCAGCCACCAGCCGATGTCTCAGTCCCAAAGGCCCGACTTGCTGAATAGTAAACGCGACCCTTGGTCTCCACTCCAGCAGTTGGCCCAATGCAACAACTGGTTCGCAGCTGCAGGGTCCGCGCTACAACATTCTGCCGGCGTCTGGATGAACTCCACTGGAATCATGACTGCAAGGTTTGGTTATTGTTTGTCACGAACATTTTACCCGGTTTTGTTCTTAGTCCAGTTAACAAAGGCATTGCCTATGGCTATTGCTTGAGCGTAATTCCAAAGTCATTTAAATACACGATTAAACAACGTGCCTTATTTGACGTTAACAGATGATTAGTTTAAAAGCAGCGACAGGTGACTAGGTCCTGTCTTTACAGGTAAATTGTGCAAAAAGGAGGACATTATTTCTATTGCAACGTACTTGTTGACGAAAGGTGCTTTAATACCAGGAAGCAAGACGGACAAGGCCAGGCAAGCTGAGGCAGCAATGGCGACCGATCCCTGACAACGCGAGCACTACTTCGTCGTCGTCAGCTATGCGCAACCTGGCAATACTAGGTGGCAGTATTCCCCCCTTATGAAAAAGAAGAACGTTGTCGTGATTCCGACAACATCGCTGCCGACGTGAGCGTAAAACAGAAAAGAAAATAAAAATGAGCAAAGTGTATCAGTAGAAGTGAGTGACGACATCAATACGTTTGCGTTACGGTGTATAGTACAGCTTAAGCCGCACACCGTACACAATGTCAGAGCTGGGCTGTAGGCGTCGCGGTTGCGCGTCACCGTCCGGAAGCACTTCATAATTAACATCACTCACACTTTGTATCGGCCAAAATAGCGGCAGAGTAGTCTCTCAGACAAGCCTTGGCGACAGACAGGAGTCCATACCCAGAGTTGGTCACCGGGTTTGTAGTCAACCTGTCGGTGGGGAAGGTTGTAGCGGCGCGCATTCGTGCTCTGCTGTTGCCCGATGTGCACGCGGGTCAGCTGACGGGCTTCTTAAGCACTTTGGGCAAACTGTTGGGCGTCTGGGGCGAGTTGGTCACCATCTGGACACGGCAGCATGGCATCAAGCCTGCTCTGGACTTCACGTCTGTACACAAGGCAAAACGGGGTGAAGCGCGTATTTTCCTTCAGGGATGTGGTGAAGGCGAAGGTGACATACGGCAGGACACCATCCCAAGTTTTATGCTGGACATCTACGTACATTTACAGCATGCCCGCAAGGGTCCTATTCAATCGTTCGGTGAAGCCATTGCACTGAGGATGGTAGGCTGTGGTCTGGCGGTGCGTTGTGCAGCTCAGCCGAAAAATGTGGTTGATTAGCTGCGCTGTAAACGCCGTTCCTCTGTCGGTAATTGCGTGCGAAGGGTCGCCATGTCGCAAGATTATGTTGGGCATGAAAAACTCAGCGACTTCGGAAGCTCTTCCACGAGGGATCGCCTTGGTCTCGGCGTAGCGAGTCAAATAGTCGGCAGCAACTATGATCCACTTATTGCCACAGTGCAGCAACGGGAAAGGGCCGAGGAGGTCCATGCCGATTTCGTCGAACGGAGCGCGAGGGGCTGTAGCGGGCTTGAGAAACCCCGCCGGATTAGGTAGCGGCGTCTTCTTGCGCTGGCATTCTCGGCAGCTTTTAACGTAGCCTTTGACAGCAGCAGGAAGTCCAGGCCAGTAGTACATGTTCCATACTCTGACAAGCGTTCCTGAAAACCATAAGGGGCCAAATGTGGGCTCATCGTGCCATGCGAAATGAATGTCAGCTCGGAGATCAGAAGGAATTAAGAGAAGGTAACGTCTATTGTGCCCTCTCGAGATCTTCTTGCACAAGAGACCTTTCCCATCATTGTGGCCTCGGCAAAGAATGCAGCAACAGTCGACGGTGAGCTGCGTACGAGGCCTGAGAACAGCTGTTCTTTGACGCCAAGCATCAAATGCCGGAGTTTCTTCGGGTATGGACGGATCAGCTCTCTTGAAGAGATGCGTCATGTCCTCGACGTGCAAACGCTTTCGCTCGGCAGCTGGATCCGGGATCGTAGTGCACGCTCACCTCATTCGCGATGAACCACGCTGGTTTAGGCCTCCAGCACCCGACGACGGAACTCTAGCCACAAGATTAAACCGTCTTCTCAGTTACCAAACCAGGTGTAAGCACCATCTTCGAGGCTGAAGTAAACGTTGCAGAGTTTGCCTGTCTCGTCCCACTGGTTAAACGCAGTTACGCGCTAAATTTGAAGGTGGCAGTCCTCCGCAACCTCAAAAATTTACCCACGGAATGCCTTGAGAATCCGCGGAATCCGCAAGGTGTAGTGGGATGGCGTGGCAGCGGCGATTTGCAGAGAAGGAGCGGCTGTCGACATGTCACCGCTCTCTAATGGTCCAAGCTCCGGATGCAGTCCCCAGATCCTCCGACTGAAGCGATGTACAAGGGTGTCAAGAGGTACAGGGCTGGCGCGACGGCTGCCTGGAGGGGTTTCTTGCTTGGGCTAATGGGTAGCCAGCTAACTCCACAGATTGTAACGTACTTGCTGACGAAGGGTGCTTTAATACCCGGCAGCAAACTGACCCAGCAATGGCCACCTATCCCTAACTGCGCGAGCACTACTTAGTCGTCATCAGCATTGCGCCACCTGGCAACACCAGGTGGCATTATGATAGAGGTCAAAATTAGACTTTAACTAAAATTGCTTAAGCCATTATTTGTTTTTGACCTTAATGATTACGATTATATTCTGAAAGTGAAGGCCGTGAACATCAAAGGTGTGCCAAGCTCTTAAATTTTATTTATTTTCAATATGATCTGAATATCGAACAACAAGAGTGCGTATTTGAACGCTCGTTGAATCGGCATTCTCGCGTTGCAAGTTGATAAAACGCATATTAAACAGCGCGAAAAGACGAAGACAGAAACAAGCACAACAACACGAGCGCTGACTTTCAACGGAAGGTTTATTATCAGGGACGACATTTATAGGCTTTCCCGCAAAACGAAGCACATATACAAAAAAAAACACTGATTGCCATGCCAACCCTAAGACAATGTCTTATCAAGGAGAGCAGATTCGCGGATAAGACGTGGTCTGAGGATTATGTGAGACATTGTCTCATGATTAAGATGGGTGTCAGAGGATTTTTAGATGTTTTTCGTTTTGCGGAAAGTCTATGAATGTCCTCGTTTCAGAGTTTTCGGGCTGTGGTTACCTAGGAGTCTGAGAGGGGATTATACAACCAGAACTCTCTAGGCTATGGGCAACCAAATATCAAGAATGACTAGAAGGCTAACCTGGCATCGGAAAGCGATGGGGAAGGAAGACACCCTCCGCCTAGTACAAGCCCTAGTCGCAAGGGGGATTACCTACGGCTCCCCTATCAAGAGATCAGAGTCGTTAATAGAAGGGCCATTGATACCATCATAACGAGAGCGTATAAAACTGCCCTTCGAGCACTCGGAGTGCGAAACTTTTTCAAAGAGCTCAGAAAGGCGGTTCTGTAGGGTAAAAAATGCCTAAGCACAACGTAAGCACGTTGGGATATCCTGACGAGACTGGGGCTATTGCAGGCACTACGAACTAGTGAGACCAAGTCCAAAATTCTAACACCTTCCATAGAGAAGATCTATGTAAATTCGATACCCAGGCACATGCACCGTGATCGGCAGAAGGGTCGCAGGAGAGCCAGAACCAAAGCACTGGCAAAAAACTAAAAAAAACGGAAGCGGTATACGTGGACATCAGGACCTATACCGAGCCAGGCAGGTTCGCCATTGCTCGGTCGAGAACCTTAAGAGACCATCCATCAGGGCTTCAATCTATGCCAAAGATCCTGCGGAAGCGGAATCACTGGTCATAGCCATCATCATCAAGTCTCATGAACAACAGGGGAGGTGATCGCACATAGGGAGGAACTCCTAAGAAGCCTGCTCAGACTATCAAGCTGGAAAATCTCTCCGAAGGGCGAGCAAACTATTAAGTACACTCCCAAACTCACACAAAATAATATGAACAGCTGGTCACGAAGGCCTAGCTGGAAACAAGGTTTAATATGAATAAGCGCTGTTTAATATGACTAACAACCAACTCGCCGTTTTCTGCTCTGAAATGTGAAAAAAAAATGGTGTCGCTACGTGTAGAATCGTCGCCAGAATCATTTTAGGTGCTTCTTCGTCATAAAATGCACAGACTGGGTCGGTATTTGCTGCATTTAGAAGGCGGGCAACAGCTTTCAAAAATCTCCACCACGGAAAAGCCAAATCGAGCTTTCAAAAACATATTTTTAACCTTCCATGTTTCAGTATACGTTGACGAAAAGGAGAATTTCAAAACTGTGCTTACCTTCCATTATTACACCCCTCAATTTCGAAATACAATATCAACCATCAAATCAAAAATAATATTTTTATTACTAAATTTCAGCGATATAACCTTCTAATAATTGCGCTTTATCAGCTACACGTTCTCCATTTTCTTCAACAGACCACACTGACGTACGTGCCACTTTCTGAAATACCATTCTGTAAGTCTTTAAAAAATACTCCAATTTGAAGAAGTACCAGCACTTGAAGCCACCATGAATATAAAGGCGTTGAAGTGGCCCATGTCCTCTGTATGGCCCATGTGGGAACTGGAAATAAATAACATCAAGGGTGGTTCATTGCCACTTGCGCAGTACTGGCGACGATGACTCTTCGATAAGTAATCAATGAAGCAGCGAGGCGAGAGGTTAGGTGATGATGTCCTCAGGCTTAATAGCACAGGTCACATGGAGCAGTTCTCGAGCCCGAGCGTCAGCCAGTCGCCGCAAGACCGCCGTCTTCGTTGACCGTTAATGATACTCTTCTTTGAAAAATAAATATGTTGATGATGACTCTTTTTACCTCAAGTCCAAACGTATAACCACGGAATTGCTTGTGCCAGAATGTTTTAAATCACTTTCAATACGCCGCCTACCCACTAATGCCTCCATAAGATTCTCAGAAAGAACTTCACATATTATGCTAATCGCACCTATGGGGCTTATCTTTGTTGAACAAAAATATATGCCGCCACCGTCTGGAAGACGTTGAAGTAACGAGCGTCAGCTGTCCGGTAGCGCCATCTATCGTCCATGGGATGTACTGCGAGGTGATTAAGCTACTTTTTTCATATCTTACGGTGAGCGGGCTACTAAGGCTTTGGGGCGAAAAAATTCTCATGGCACTTGTCTGCTTAGGTGAGGAATGCGAAAGCACGTGTTTAGAGGAAAGCCAGAAAGGTTTTTGAGGAAAGGAAAGAGCGCAGTAGCTCTCCAACTCGATATCTCGGTGGACGCAACCATGCCTTACAGCATGCAACTGAAGGTGCATGCATGTGTCATCGGTCCGAACCCCTGGCGCAAGCTAGCCTCCAACTTGACTAAAACGCGTAAGCTAAATGCAAAGAGAAATGCTATGACACCACCTGAAATGCTGCACGACGGGCGGTTGCAAAAAATTTTCGGTAATACTGCCTCCATGTTGTGGTCAGCCACTGATGAGACCGCTGGGGTTTCGTTCAGAGCTGCGATATCTGTTCCTCAAAGCAGTGGTGGCGCTACGGCAATTGCTGACGTCACTGATTTTGTGACGTAATCATTAACAAATTATATGACTGTTTAGCACTTTTTAACTCAGTAATTAATGAAGCATCATAAAACAAATTAGTATTTGGAATCCTCTGTTTGGGTAGAACATGTTAAGACACCAAAATGAACTAACAAAGTCAATATTTCGATACGGTTATGCTTATATTTAATTGCTTATAATTAACTAAGTGATAACGTCATGACCAAACTAATGGATATTCTTAACAGGTTCAATGAGTAGGACATGTTAGACACCAGTATTGTATAGGTTAATATTTACTTACGGTTAGGCTTAACATGGTGGCCATGTCGTCAGCACTCGGCAGCTCACAATTTCATACCTCACGGCGAACGGGCACCTACCGCCTTGAGGTAAGGCAAAATGGCCCTCCAAAGAGTCGAAAAACTTCTTAGGCCCAAACTGGTCAAAAATATCCGACCTCAAGGCGGTAGGCGCTCGCTCGCCGTGAGGTATAGAAAACAGCCAAACCACGTGACAATACATCACATGGACGATAGATGGCGTTACCGAATAGCTTATGCTCGTTACCAACGTTACTAGATTGCTCGTTACTACAACGTCTTCTAGACGTTGACAGCATTTTTTGCATCAACAAATTCTGTCTACCGTGCGAGTAATGGGATCACATAAACCAAAAAATTTGCTCCAGAGCACCTCTCACCAATTTTCAAACCACGTGGCAGTATATTCATATTTCCGGAAGTAGAATCGTCGTCATTTCCTGCTGTCTTCAATGTGCGATACGCAGGTGAGCCATATCAACTTCGGGTGAACTTCACTGCGAGCTATACTGCGAGCGTAGGTGGAAAAAGTCCGCGTGCAGCCAGTTGACTATGGACATACCTGTAACTCAAGTCAAGTCAAGTCAAGTCATCTTTATTTCAAATCCCAAAGATGCTAGGGGCGCAGCCAAAAAGCCTATTAAAGGCTTGACGAGGGGCTGCGCCCCGTACAAAAACTTCGTAACTTCGGCGTAAGAGTTAGCTATACAATGAAATATATTTTTAACAGAAACAACAGGGCGAAATGGCACTTTCATATAATGTTTAACTAAAGACTGTAGAAAAGGTGACGTACAACTGCGGCAAAGAAAACATACACGCAGTGTGGAAAACATTTTTACAGAAATGCACACTTTCAGTGAGGTAATAAAAATAATAATAGTGTTATCTGCACTCTGTAAGTAATCAAATGTGTTTAGAAGAAGAGGCAAGGTGTAACCAATGCTTTACCGTCCGTAATTGGTTCGGGTTTTGCGGAATGATGAAATGATTTTTTGTTCAAGTCTGTAGAGTTCCTTGAAGAAGATAGCTGTGTTTATGGCTGTAGTCCTGTAGCGTCTTAATAAGGTTTGCTTATATTGCTGCGGGATAGGAATTATATTCAATTTACGAAAAATCGCTTCTGTTGGTGCGTCTCGAGAAACGTTGACGATGATTCTAAGGGCTCGTTTTTGTAATCTATGAAGCTTGCTAACATTCGAAAAGTTGGTGGTCCCCAAAACCAAAAAGCTGTTAACCTATATAGGAAGTTAACTGACAACAACATCAAATATTTTAGAACCCACTTTATTGAAGCCTAGCAGCACACACATCAAAAGCGACTTTGAGGAATGCAGTAAGGCGGGCGGCTGTTAGTTCTCAAGAACTGGTTGCCCCTTCCTTTTCTTTTAATACTGTAATAACCCATCTCGCCGACGTCCGAGGCTTTTGCCCTTCTTTGACAACGACCGCTCTTGTATTCTGCCCATCCACCCTTGCAGTAGTAAGACTTGAACCTGCAACGCCTGCTTTTTATGGACTCCGTGAAGAAATCGGGGGCCTTGAAGTGGCTGCAGAAAAAGGCGCCTGAAAAAAGAAAAATAAAGCACACATAAAGCGCACATGTTGGTTCGTAAACATAGAGCTTGAACCAAAGTATAGAGGTATGCTCATGTACTACATGAGGACAAGGTTAAAGGCGTGCTGAAGGCCCCACACTGGAGCGAGCCAAGGCACGTCTGGTATGCTGCGTATATTCGCTGTCGGTTTCCTTCCAGCACTTTTTAATTCATAGCCAAGTCTCCGATCACAGTGCTGTAAAACATCATAATTAAAGTACTGCACACATTCGACTAAAGCCCGCAAATGTTTATGAGCCGCTCTCCTCCAATTCAGAGCCAGGATCTTCTTCATCATGTGAACGAGGACCCCGATTTTTTGCCCAGCACAAGGCGGCAACGCTGCCTCAGCCCCCATAGAGCCTCGACTTGGCCCCGCCAGACTTTTTTCTATTCCTGAGAATAAAATCGACGCTCGAGGGGAAACATCACGGATCGGTAGAGGTGGTTCAACAGGCCGTGACGAGGGAGCTAAACAGCATTCCGGTCCAGGCGTTCCTGGAGGCGTACGAAAACTGGAAAACTCATAGGCAGCAGCGTGTAGGTGCGGAAGGGTGCTATCTTGAAGAATTGTAATCGTTTGTACTATTCTCTTGAATAAATTTTGTTTAAAAAAATGAGTCCTACTACTTTCAGAACAGACCATGTATGTCTTGTGGGGACGCCTTCGTCCCCTGCGTTCACTTCCCCGCATTGCACCCCCTACTGTAGTTAGCGCCCCCGCAACGCACCCTTCTCAGTTGGTTACTTTAGCTAACAGGGGAGGGCGCTCGCGTCGCAGCGACACCAGCGCCACGGATGGCGTTTTGCTGCGCGCTCGCGGGGAGTGACGGGCCCTCTTCTGCTCGGCACCGGGATAACTCGCGGACGTTTCGCGAGCCGCTCCGCTCCTCGCCGCGGGCAACCTCGTGTGGAAACATGTTCCCCTCAGCTCGTCCCGTCTGGCCTCGGAGTTTTTCCCCCTGCCCTACCGTGGACGAACGTTCGCTCGTAACCGTGCCGGTGAGTCGGACATCCTCGATTCCTCAGTGTATTTTGTTGCTAGCTGGCGTTATTGTTGTTATAGCAATAAACGCCTTGTTTGTGTCAGCCAGTGTGTCGTTCCTTTGTTCCCATAGAGCGAGGCCCGCCGTGGCCGGCGTGCGCTCGGTAGCGCTCGCGACTGAGGGATGGGGTCCGCGCGGTTTTGAACTGGGTCAGCCGCGCTTAATCGGGGAATACGTGTTTATCTCCCCTTTGCAACCCCACAGTCTCACTGCACGCTTTGCGAGCAACTGCCAAAAGCTGCTTGCTGCTATCATTATGATCACATTTGCAGCATGTACCACAGCAGCAGTGTGTCATTTAAAATAGAATTCAGACGTTTAAACTCCAAGTGGAAGCGCAACGCCAGCCAAGAATTGTCCCCGAGCAGGCGGCAGCTCTTCAGTTTCTCTGCTCTTCGATCATGAATTTGCCGCGCTTTGTGTCCTCAAACATTGCTGCTAACAGTTTTAAAGTTAAAGGAGTTTGGAATACAATGGATGGAACCTAAGATTTATTTATTTATTTATTTATTTATTTATTTATTTATTTATTTATTTATTTATTTATTTATTTATTTATTTATTTATTTATTTCAGATACTGTCAATCCCATTGGGATTTTTACATGATGGGCACATAGTAAGAAGGCACAAATCGAATACAAATGGATGGAATACATTAAGAAACACTGTTTGTTGCAAATAATTACATGATTATGGGGGAAAAATACTGATAACAGAAAATAAAACGCAAAACAATAGAGCATTTTTCACAGAAACGGGTGCAACTTTATACATTGTAAGTAATGTGTTCATACAGATGCTGTTAAATGCCGTGATATGAGTGGTCTGTTGTACTTGTGTAATTGTTTTAATTATCGCGCCACTATTCTTCTACCATAGTTACAAACTTCTGCAAAGATGTGTTAGTACTGATAGAGCGGTTCAAACTACTCCATTTTTTTTTTGGCAAGCGGGAAGAATGAATATCTGAAGCAATCCGTTCGGAATGCGTACTCACTAAGGGTTAATGGGTGCTTATGCCCAGATGGTCTGGATTCTTCCACGGATACATATAACAAAGTATCTATGTTTAATGTGTTATGAACTAATTGGAACAATAATTTTAGTCGTGCTAGTCTGGCGCGTTTCTGTAAAGTAAGAATACATGCTTGATTTAGTAGTTGGGATGGTGAATCACTGGTCCTGTGTTTGTTAAAGATAAATCTAATTGCCTTTCTCTGCACTCCTTCTACTTTGTTAATGAGCAGTTGTGTGTAGGGAAACCAAATCGTGTTTCCATATTCGAAAACTGATCGTATAAATGTGTTATATGCTAACAGTTTGGTCTACGATGGCAATGAGGAGTTTGTCTGAAGCAGGGGCAACAGTATTAAAATTCCGCAAGTAGGCGACATACATAGCGTCAGGCTTGTGTCAGAGTAAGGTAATTCCCCCTGGGATATTGTTGGAAAGCTGACTTCGCAGGTCGCATTCATGGGACGGTGTCATCCCCGTCAAAACAAATCACGGCCTTTACCAGCTTAAAGCAGATTACTATCAACGGCATTAAAATAAAGCGAGCAACTTCTGTAGGCATCCCGCTGTTTACCTAATGCGCTGACTGGGAGATTAACTGGGCTGCGACGCATGCGCTGGCGTCGAAATTTGCACCAATTACTGATTTCACACCTACAGAGCAAGGTAATGGTTGAGGCATTACAAAAAATGTAAAACCATTCGAAGGGTGCCTGAAGCCATCCTGGTAGCCGAAGCGATAGCCTGCGTGAATTTCCTCCGAGCTCTTTCCGCGGGCCTTGACACATTCTCAATGCCAGCGGGGTATACTGAAGTACCTATTTCAGTGGCTTCGAGCGCCAGAAGACAGCTTCCGGAGCCCGTGTTCTATAATCTGTCCATATTCCATTGTCCATTTTCGGTCCATTTGTTCTCTGCCGGAGATACCCGCAACTTTCAAACACCTGTGAGAAGCGACCGGCCACTGAGTGGTTGGCGAACCGACCTCACCATCGCCTGTCAACGGCTGCGATGTACAGTCAATACTGAGGCGCATCGCAGCGCTCTATCAACAGCAGGCGACCGCACCTGACCACTGGCTGCCATTGGTTGTGACACGAAGCCAACGGTGACGTCCAGTCTGTAACCATCCAATGGCTGGGTCGCTTCCCACGGGCGTTTCAAAGCGGCGGGTATATCTAAGTAACCGATGACAGAAGACCTAATGGACGCTAAATGAACAATAGAAAATGTGAAGGTTATAGAATTCGGCCCAGGCCTGTTTTGGCTCGTGAGCGCTTGAAAATACTGCTTTTGTGGCAGCCGTAGGCCCGAGCTCACAGCATCCGCGGCTGTGCCATCGAGAGGCCTTCTCAAAAAGCGTTGACTGCACTTAGCCATGTTACTCACACGTCGTAAGCTGAAATAAATTTCTAGCGCGAGAAAAGAGTGCGGAAACAACATTTAGAAACGCAAAAACTGTGCTTTCAATGTATACAACGCATGACCGGCCAACGATCGCTGATAAGGTAAGTGTGGGCGAACCAGCTGAATGTAAAAATCATTTTCTAAAATACTGGATGTCGTAGGTGATTGAAACCAACTTAATGTGGTCGAGGCTCATGTGTACAAGTCTGCAGTATTTTTTTTCGTTCTGTACATTTAAACAGTGTATACTAGTTCGGTAACTCTTTTTGTTTTCCGAAAGAGTATAATTTCGAAGTGTAGAGCAATGATCAAAAAAGCGGTCTGAAATGTTCACAACGACGTACATTTATGACCATGGTAATAGGTTCTTGTGACTCAGGCGCATCTTTGTCTAAAGAGCGCCAAACATAACGTGAACATTTACGTACATCTTTTACCGGCCGGTAAAGGAAGCCCCAATGAGCTAGCAGTTACTGGAGCACATCTAGCGAACAATACAAATGCAAAGCCGCGTCGGGGATTTTATGGTCGCAGAGCCTCTGGGACTCTGAAACAGCCCAGCTATCACGTGGTAGTTTTCACATTTTCTGGGCTTTTCTTTTATGTTGCTGAAAAGATCTACGCAAATGCACTTTGCTGCAAACATTTCGTTCTGCTGTTTTTCAACACCTATACAACTTCTGGTTTGGAACTTTTTTCCTCAAGCCAATATTTTAACGAGTTATTGATAAACTTGTTAAATCGAAAAAAATGCTGCAGGCTAGGCCTCACGGCTCTCAACAGCACTCGATTGCTTCCACTCGCCTAACACACTCCGTCGTTCTTTAAAGCGTTCGTTATATTTAGGTGTTACACAAGGTCCATGAGGGGTGGCCCACCGCCGTTCGGAGAAATAGTTTCCGGTAGAAAGTTCTCCAAATGTTGGCCCCCCAAACAATAAACTGTGCAGCTAAAGCCACAGTTGCATTTAGGTGTTACACCTGGCATATAGGGATGCCCCAACGCCGTGCAAAGAAACAGTGTCTTGGAGAAATTCCTCCAAATGTGGGCCGAGCAAACAATAAACAGCGAAGCTAAAGACTTGGTTGCATATAGGTGTTACACTTGGCGTATGGGGATATCCACCGCTGTTACCAGGAACAGTGTGGTGTAGAAATTCCTCCAAACGTCGGCCGAGCAAACAATAAACTCTGCAGCTAAAGACTTGGTTACATACAAGTGTTACACCTGGCGTATGGGGATATCCCACCGCTGTCCCAAGGAACAGTGTCGTGTAGAAATTCCTCCAAATGTCCACCGAGCAAACAATAAACTTTGCAGCTAAAGACTTGGTTACATGTAGGTGTCACACCAGGTGTATGGGGATATCCCATCGCTGTTTTAAAGAACAGTGTCATGTAGACATTCCTCCAAATATCGGCCAACCAAACAATAAATTGTGCAGCTAAAGACTTGGTTACATTTAGTTGTTACACTTGGCATATAGGGATGTCCCACCGCCATTTGGAGGAACAGTTTCACGTAGACAGTTCTGCAAATGCCTCGCCGCGGTGGCTCAGTGGCTACGGCGCTCGGCTGCTGACCCGAAAGATGCGGGTTCGATCCCGGCCGCGGCGGTCGCATTCCGATGACGGCGAAATTGCTAGAGGCCCGTGTACTGTGCTATGTCAGTGCACGTTAAAGAACCCCAGGTGGTCGAAATCTTCAGAGCCCTTCACTACGGCGTTCCTCATAGCCTGAGTTGCTTTGGGACGTTAACCCCCAATAAACCAACCAAATCAGTTCGGCAAATGTCGGCTTGATTATTTACTTAACGCGAAACCCTTATCTGGAGCTCTCGAGATGCGTGCTCCTGGCTGCGAAAGCAGCCAAAGCGACGAAGACATGAAAAGACGATGCGGTACAATGAGTCTAACTTCTCATGTTCACATCCGCACCATTTGTCATCTACTTGATATCGAGTGTGCTGTCAGGAACGCCATCAATGTAAGTAGCTCAGGCGTTGCAGACACGTATTTTGTCCCTGGTACAGCCTTTATCAGAAGCTTAGAGCCCTGGCAGCTTGCTTCTAAGCCGTCTAGTGGGGCTCCCGTAGCATTCGTGGAAGTCCTACCCGTCGAAGAGGGCAGAACCAAAAATATTTCTACCGTCAGGTGATTTTGATCATGAAGGAAGCACTACAAGCCACACGGTATGGCTCAGGAGCAAACCACCTGAACTGTAAAGTTCTGACAAAGAGTGCATGACCATACGAACGCCAGATTATGACGATTTCAGAACAAAGTCCTTTTCCATAGATCTGCAAATAGCCTTATACAGTTGGAGCCGTGGACACTTTATCACATCCTTCCAATTCCCATCTCCCTTCCTTGCTCTCGCCCCATACGGCTGTATTTTGCTAATCTTAGAATGCATCCTCTTACCCTTGCCGGACTTAGAATATCTAGCCTTTGCATTTGGCATCCCCAAAATATCGTCCAGTTGATTACCCCAGGATGTCGAATTGGTTACGTAGCCAGCGCTTCTCCGTAATTTTTAACTGTCCCCGTAAAACTTCCTCCGTTTCTCCGTAATTTTCTCTTTATAATTTAAATTCAGGCATTTCCGTAAATCTCTAATTTCCTACCGAGGGGTGAGTACGCGCTGGACACAACAATTAGACAGTTATCTTTACGGGATATCTATCAGTCCCTGTTTTGCAAGCAGCACAGGTAATCGGCCCAGTATTGGAAATGGATGGCTTTACTGTGGTCCTATGTAGTACCGGCCTTTACCAATACATTTCCAATATTTCCAATTCCACCCCTGTGCGGCCCAATCAGAACGCCGGATCGGTGACAGCGGATCTCGATATGGGCACTGCTCAAGACGAAACGCATAGCCGCCACCGTTCGCCACTGCGAACCGCCTGCCTATATAAATAGTTTATTCCCTGCCAGTTCTTTCTGAGCTATGAGCGAGGCAACCGATGGAAGTCCTTCGTGTGCCGCTGCTGCTAAACGAGCTGCCAGAGCAGAGGCCCAGCGCCATCGCCGCCAGAATCCAGAGGTGCGTGCCGCCGTCGAATTCTTTGCCTAAATCTATCGAAAAGTTGAAAGAGCTGATGAGCTGCGCTCGAATTTTGCTTTAGGAAGTGACGTAGTCGTCGGCAATTTTTTTTCTATGTCGACACCCCTGCTACATACCTCAAAGCGTGGCTGCGGTGCACATCGGCCCAGGGAGCTATTTATGGGCCTATAATTTCATAGGAGTCTAAGCCTTCCGCTTTTTTCGAGAAATGGAAAGGCACTTAACTGCCCCAATATGTAAGTGGACGCCGCCGCCGCCTGCTCACAGCGAGACTGAGGTGCCCACTGACCCGTTCAGCCCGTTATGTTTCCGACTCAGAGGCATCACACAGATACCGCCGAAACCAGGGGACTGTGGCTAGAAGTTCTTTCACACTAAAATTGCCATTATGCAATCTAATCATTTGTCATGGGGAAACTTGCAAAAAAGAAAAGAAGCTAGTATAGTAAATCCATGTCCGGATATTGTGCACGTACTTGTCAGGCAACCTGGCTGGTCTGATCCTCCGTTCGGCCAGAAGTCAACGTCGCCGATGGTTTGGTTCACTCCATATCGCAACTGCTCAAGCGAGCCGGCGTTGGCGTGGATTACGTCAACAAATTTTGCATCCCCTCTTTTCAGGCACACCCTGCCGCGCTCAAAAAGAGGACCAGCAGGATCCAAGCCTGCAAGAGAAAAAGTTGCCACAGCCGTGTATATTCCTTCGAATCTGATAAGCTGCTTTAAACCAAAACCACGTATGCCACGATCGTGCATATCTTCTTCATTCAAGAAACCACATTTGAGAAAATGAAGTGTGGTAAAAGCTCGAAACATGTTTCATTTCCAACTCCCTTCCTTTGCTGAAGCATCCACTGTCAGGGAAAATATGGTGGTTAAATTTGCGCCAATGCGGAATATTGCCCAAGCCAGAAGCAGCTGCTAAGAACGGTGGGCATTTCCTAAAATAACTGCTCATAATACCGAGGGCAATATTGAGAGTAGAGGTACTTAAAATACAAATTAAATGCATTGGTTACTGGTGGGGACAATGCATACAGCAATATAGAATGGCAGGCACGACTGCGACGAGAAAATAACTTGAACAAAAACAGCAGCATGCCCTCTGTATTTCGCTTATAATGATGACTGGAAAGGAAACTATCGCTAATAACAATCACTTTTGTGCAGCCTTTGTAGAATGTCTAGAGCCCGGCGTTGTTTGTTTCTGCGCAGCGCCGAATGGCTCGCTGTTGTTTATTCAGTCTATTTATTCCCTGTTCTCTCATGGCTCGCAGGACAATATTTAGAGTAGAGGTACATAAAATACAAATTAAATGCATTGATTACTGTCGGGGATAACGCAGAGAGCAATATAGAATGATAGGCACTATTGCGACAAGAAAATAACTTGAGCAAATACGTCAGTCGAAACCTCGAAAAGCACAGAGGAATACGTATGCAGTAAAAACAAGTTTGCTCCAAATGAAGCACAAGTAAGTAGCAAAAAAGCATAAATTATCAAAAAATAATATCGCCGTTAGTAAATGTACTGAACGCAGCAAGTGCGTACGGTGCAGAAAAGATAAATGTAACACAAGGATTGCTCATAAGGAGAAAAAATATACAAAGTCAAAGCGAGTTTAAGAGGCTATGGTAAACTAATAATTTCGCTAACGGCGTCCTAAATTCATCAAAGTCTTTCGCAAGTGCAACATCTTTTGGCAGAAGGTTCCGCTACGTCTTTTAAATAAAACTACAGAAGGAAATGTCTTTCGAATGAAACTGTTCAGGCTGAATGTTGTAAAGTACCCGGGAACATCGACTTTACTGGAGTGATCAATGCGAGGTGAAATTTATGTTGGTGGCGTGATGGATTAATTTCTGAGTATGGAAGCCGCATTGTTAGTTTCTTTAAAAACGGAGGCACGCTTCGTAGTTTTCTGCGCAGAAAAAGAGGGGTTAATGACAATATGTTTTTCACTGAAGTCACATTCTACAAACATCGTTAAGGACGAAAAACCGTGTTGCGCAGATCTGCGCTGCCTCGAGGCCGTCCATAAGACAGTTAGTGAAGGTGTCTGATACGGAATTAGCATACTGTAATTTGGAGTGGACAAGCATATAAAGGAAACAAACAATTTCAGAAGCCAAGGAAAGCATAGAAGAATGTTTCTATTTTTTACATGTGGGTGTTGATCAATGGCGATTAATGGTGTCTATAGTAAGGCTGAACTATAATTGAATATAAAGTAGACGTGAGACGATCCGAACCCACTACCTCCGACTCTGGAATCAGCAGCCGAACGCCAAAGCCACTGAACACCACCGGCGGGTGTTTATGAACAAGACTGTTTGAAAAATCCACAAAACCAGTGCAATTATTTCTCAAACACTATGAGTTACGACACCAAGACACCTTAACGTGCATACATGCTCCAGTTTTTGATCTTGGGTATATGTTGGAGCGCAGCACCAAGAATTTCTGACATTTGAAAATATTCTGCCCTCCAAACTGTTTTACAAAATATAGCAACCTACGAAAAAGCAATGTGCTTTGCGCTGAACGAATAAGCTAACGCCATCATCACCATCAGCCTGACTACACCCACTGCAGGACAAAGGCCTCTCCCATATCTTTCCGCTTAACCCTGTCGGCCACACCCTGCTACGCTACCCTTCCCTTAGAATCCAGTCTGTTACCCCTTAAGCACCCTTGGTTATTTTCCTCCCAAACCCATTTCTTCCTCTTGGTTTCGACTGCGATGTCATTAACCCGCGTTGGCAACCTCACCCGGTCTACCCGCTTCCAGTCTTTTAACGTTTAACCTATCATTTTTCTTTGTGTAGCTTGCTGCGTTGTTTTTAACTTTAGCTGCATGCTTTTCGTTAGCCTCCACGTTTCTGCGCCATATGTGAGTACCGCTAAGATACAGCTGTTTTATACTTTTAAGACGAAAGCCTTCAATGCCTCATACTGTCGTGACCAAGCAAATGTGTCCGCAAATGTTAGCAAATGTGTCCGCGTTTCGGCGCCACTACTTAAAAAGAAACCGTCTTGAGGCTGGGAATCGAACCAGGGCCTTTGGCATCTCAAGTGGAGACGCTACCACTCCGCCACGAAGGCTCAAGGTTTGAGCATGAATAAAGGCGCATCTAGTGAAAGCATGGGTTTCATAAATGGAATAAAAGAAATTAAAAAAGAAACATAACAAAAGTGAAATTAAGGGAAAGAACACAAATTAAAAAATAAGAGAGCAACAAAAATAAAAATAAATAAAAAATAAATATTAAAAACTGTGTGCCAGGAAACGCTTTCGCCTTGCAACACTTTAGTGAGCCAAAGTTCCCCCTCAATTTTTTCTCTTGATGGATTGCGAGTGCCATTCATGTTCCGAGAGAATGCGCAATAATAACTCCAGCCCATTCTTATTCTTTTAGTTATTTCGCTCTCATGTTCCGGATCTGCCCTCTCTACCTGCCCTAAGTTCATTTCAAATCCGAGAATGTTGAATATCAATGGAGTCACTGTCCAACAGCAGAATTTCAGTAACCTCTTTGCCTAAAGGACAAACCTAGGTTTGATCAGGGATTGGAAGTTCTTACTTTTATACCACAAATATCTTAACCTAATTTCCTTATCTTCATTATATGAAATCAATTACTCGCTTGCTTGCGACTCGAGACTCAGAGCCCATACCTGTAATTCTTCCAATCTTCTTCCAGGTCTTTCTGTAAAAATGTCGACCACAGAATGCCGCAACCTGGGCTCCCAGGCTGAATCCTATGATGTGAATTTTTCCAGGCTTGAGGCTGCCTTTAGAAGCCGCTATCATTTTTTGAAATAACAAGGAAAGGAGCACTCCAGGCACCGGAGTATTCCTCGCTGCTACTGGGTAGAGAGGCGCTGCGGCCCCGACTCCCCAGTCCACCACCACTACGTTGAAGCCGAGCTGAGAGTGGTGAAAATAAAAAAAAACATATATGTAAATAAATGAACACTTCACACTTGGCTTCTAGTCACACTTCAGAGCGACTTAGCGTCCCAAAGCGATTTAGGCTATGAGAGACGCCGTAGTGAAGGGCTCCGGAAATTTCCACCACCTGGGGTTCTTTAACGTGCACTGACAACGCACAGTACACGGGCCTCTAGAATTACGCTTCCATCGAAATTCGACCGCCGCGGTAGGGATCGAACCCGCGTCCTTCGGGTCAGCAGCCGAGCACGATAACCACTCAGCCACCGCGGCGGCTTTAAAGAAAAAAAGGAGGCGAACGGGGCGCCAAACACCTCGCCGTGGCTCATAAAATATTACAGGCTGGAAGCATCTATGGCCCTTCCTTGAATTGACGATGCATCTGGTTGTAAAAGGATGTTAGCAATGGAGTCCCCCCCCCCACTTTAGCTTTGCAGCATGTTTCATAACATGGAAGGAATGTTTAAAAGGGTTGAAAATTGGGCGAGTTGGTACGAATTCATACTGGTGTGGCACCACAGGGACAGGGACAGAGTGACAAAAACACAAGTGCTCACTAACAACTGACAAAGTTTATTAAAAGCACAAAAATATATAGACAAAACCTATGGTTACATGCACAGTCATAACACGGTTACAAAGGTTACAGGCAAGAGCACACGTTAAATCACGACGAATCTACCTGTTATCATGGTTTAGTGTTCTTTGAAGATAATCAACCTCGGCGTCAAGCAGTAGCAAGGATGGCAAACTCACGCATACATCTGCCGACTTCCTTATGCGGAAGGCCTCCATAATCTCCCGGGAAGTCTTATCTTTATGCTTCCAGAGAACGTGCGTTTCCTTGAACAATGGGGCACACTTGTGGCTTTTTACATGCTTAGTCAGGTGCGTCCCCGAACCCCCGTCAAGTGACCTGGC
Organism: Amblyomma mixtum; assembly: GCF_055824585.1. Classification (NCBI taxonomy): domain Eukaryota; kingdom Metazoa; phylum Arthropoda; class Arachnida; order Ixodida; family Ixodidae; genus Amblyomma; species Amblyomma mixtum. The sequence goes on along the minus strand of NC_143019.1, from coordinate 88,430,506 downwards.
GTGCTCCTGGAGGCGTACATTCAGACAGCGTCCAGTCATTTAGACCACACCGCAAGCACAGTCCACAAACGGGTTGGAGTGCTTCACCCCACAAGCGTGGAATGTTTTATCGGCGCGATCACAGTCACGGATGCATTTATTGCTTTCTGTGCCATGCAGTACAAGAAGAGGTTGATTTCTTTTCATCAAAGCGCATAAAGTTGGACCCAAATAGCAGTGTTATGGCTAAGTAGAACGTGTTGTCTGGCTAGTTGGTTCAATACTTCAGGCGTGGTAGTTGCGCTAAACACACACACTAGACAGGGTACGGGACGAGCGCTCGTCACGTCTGAAGCATTGTTATTGAAGCTTAGTTGCTATCATTAAGTTTTGTGCTTCCCTCGCAAAAAATGCATAGCTCTTGTCATTTTTTTCATTGCATAAAGCACAGACTGCTTACCGCCGGAAGTATTGCGCTTCTGAGTTTCATCGTCAAACAGTTGCTGGTTATTTCTACAGCTTGCCCGTTGACTTGCTAGCTGGGTGGGATGAACTGACAGCTAATGATCATCGTATTTAAATAGTGCAAGAACATTGAAACTTTCCGGAACTCCTGTTTCCTTTCCCTGACTTACTCACAAACCACGCGAAAGAAAATGACTTACCAAATTAACGAGGGCATTCTTCATTGAGTGAATCCACTTTCTTTCTCCATTTTCGGAAAATCCGTGTATAATAGCAGCGACTGGCTTCTTGAGATCCCAGCGTTGTCTCTTGTACTGGCGGTTCCACGTTTTAAGGCTTACTTGTACCCCGCGAGGATTGTCTTGTGAGTAAAACTTAAACTTCGTCCCGATAAGTCCCGGGGCAAATGGCCCGCCGAGGGCTATTCTCATGCGGTTCCTTAACAAGAAGCATCCCAAGCCTTCATAGCAAGGAGACTTGTCCTCTCCCTCTTGAACGTTCGCCACCTGGAAATAAAAGAGAAATAACCCGTATAACCGACTGCTCGTTTGGAGAAGGTAGTCTTACTCACATCGTATTATCTATTTTGGGTTTTACGTGTTCTGCCGCTTAAAGCGCAGCATCGAATAATAAGAAAAATATTTTTTTTTTGCATTTTAAGCGCTAACATGTGATGTGACAGAATGCCCTTAGGCAAAATGAGCCATTGTCCGGTTGTTTGAAGTAGAAATGCTGGTTATTGAGTTTTCAAGACATCGAAAATAGTTTCATTTTTTCTGCATTAGGAAAAGTTGCATTTACCTATTTAGTAACTTTTTTATTATAAGTCATTTAATTCATTTTTCAGACCACTACCAAGGCGGTCCTCGTAGAAAACTTGCCTTTTTGAAACGTTACACAAGCCGTATCATTATTCGTTATGCAATTTATATTTACTACTTATTTGAACACTTAATTTTAGTTTTCCTTAATTCTCTAACACATTAAGGATCGCAATACTAAACAACTAAATAAAATTAACGCCAATCAAGACAGTGCTTCCCAAGGGTTATGCAATGCATTTACGGATTTGAACTCGTGTTACCTTCTTCCTGCCTTAGAGCACGAAGCACTTTTTGCACAGCATTTGAACCATGCTACGACTGACCAAGAATAAAGACCGAGTATTTTAATGCTCTTTGTCGACTCGCTTCTCTCAAAGTTGCCGAAGGAACGCAACGACTAGAATGAGCGGTTGTACGGAGTAGTTTTTCTAAAGACTTCTATTGCAGCGCGTTTAGGATATCATGAACCATACGGCCCCACCGCGCATCCCTGATGGTCCTGACGCTTCAGGTTTTCCACAGATCGCGGGCATGTGGCGCCACCTGACGCCGCAGCGCACGGTACGCGATAAGCGGTAGTGGTCACGGAAATTGATTATACATGTTCTTCACATTTGACTGTACCTTCGCAGCACCTCTTATCCCAGACTCCCAGTTTAGGCTCTCTTCATTTCCTCCTGCCGTACCACTGTGAAAGGACCTGCCAGAGCTCCCCGGCCTCCGGCGACGACCATCGGCAGTGGCCACGCAAAGTAAGAGGATTGCCACTGAAAAATGATTCAGCGATGTTATTAACTGCATTTTTGAAGTCATAGTTGATGTGTCACTCATGTCAGAACCATCTTATTCATTAACGTTTTGGATGTTGCCGGGACCGGATATCTCCGAATGCAGGCTGCTTCATTAGCTGCACTTATGGCAATTACTTAAATAAGGCATTTTTCTCTCGCACCTGGATTTCCGATAGCCATGTAATCACTATTTTATGGGTTTACTTTGATAATCAAGGAATAATTGGAGCTAAAATTTTTAACCCTTCATAGACCAACACAAGAAATGGGGAGGTTGCAGCCTCATTAGCGCATGACTAAGAAGGAAGCCAATACAGATTTAAACCAAGAAAATAGTGCCACGTATCATTGTAGCGTCCGTTCGTTCGCGCAAGGCCACAGAAAAGGGGTGTTATCATTTGTGTTCGTGACGCGAGAAGCGACCGGTCTAATCTCGATTGTTCACAGCCATGAACAGCTGCATCTACATGTTTCCAGATTACTCTAGATCATCTCGACCTGTTATCTACAAGTTTCCTTGCCGGCTTTAAACTGAACGATGCCGCGAGCAGCGGGGATTCGTAGTTCGACGACTGACGAGCACTTTTGTTGCTTACGCCGCCGCCGAGTGATTCAGTTCTTTTGCGGGCGCAAGTCAGCCCAAATGAAGAGCTTCGTTTCGAAGTCTTGGTGTTTTCGTGACCGCTGGACTGCCGTCACTACAACCTGACAACTGGTGGAGGTGCTGGGTAGCCTCCCATGTTCCGGACACCCCTTACAAATCGTGACGCCAGCCCTCTGAGTCATCTACCGCAGGACCTGAGTCCAGTCCACCGTGCAAGCCGACGCCTGCAAGGGGACGCACCTGAGTTCGGGATTCTGCCGGACCCTACACGAAAGCGAAAGCCAGCAGCAACGTCTACCATGAGCTTGCCCCAGACGATGACTCCAATCATTCTTCAGTAGGCCCGGGTGCCACCAACCTTCGACGCTTCGCCTGGCGCCGACCCTGAAGAATGGCTAGAACAGTTCGACCGTGTGACTGTTTTTAACCAATGGGACGATGCCACGAAATTAAGGTACGTCTTCTTCGCCTTGGACGGACCAGCAAGGATCTCGTTTGAAAATGAGGAAGCTAGTCTCACGAACTGGGAAATCTTCAAGGAGCAGCTTCTGAAGACCTTCACAAACGTCGTGCGAAAGGAGAGAGCCCAGCAGCTGCTGCAGTCTCGCATACAACACCCAAACGAGACCGTTGCAGTGTATACTGAGGAGATGAAGCGTCTCTTCCGGCGTGCCGACACGAACATGAAGAAAGAAGAGAAGGTGAAGTTGCTTATGCGAGGAGTTAAAGAGCAACTCTTTGCCGGCCTCGTCCGCAACCCACCGGAAACCGTTGCGGAATTCGAAGAAGAGGCATCCACGATGGAAAAAGCTCTTGATGCCCGAGCCCGCCAGTATGACCGCCAGCAGCCAGTTTTCTCAGCAAGCTGCCTGGACGCTGCTAACAACAATGACCTGCGGGAGGTTATACGTGGAGTTGTGCGAGAAGAGCTCCGACGATTGCTGCCAACAGGAACGCAGCCGCAGCTTACATCGCTCACTGACGTCATCCGGGACGAGGTTCAACAGGCCTTGGGTGTGACGCCGACCACCATGCAGCCTACGGAGCCCCCAGCCATGACTTACGCCGCAGCAGTGCTCCGTCCTGCACCTCGACGACGGGACCCAAGCCCCTATCGCCCTCAGCCAGCTGCGCTCGACCGCCGCCCTCTCGCCCCAACCCGCCCGTCCTACGAGCGTCGCAAACAGCCGAGGAAATGCGACGAGTGGAGAACTCCCGACCAGCGCCGCCCACTATGCTTCCACTGTGGCGAAGCCGGTCACGTCCTCCGGCACTGCCCATACAGAAGACTGGGCATCCGAGGGTTCTCTTACAACGCTCCACGACCCCGACCCGGCCAGCGACCAGCCCAAATCGAGGAGTTTTTGCGTCGAGAAGAATACTCATCGATCGCCGAGCCGCCTATCGCGTTCTCCGTCGCCATCGTCACAGCGCTATGTATCTCCTAACCGAGGCTACGCAGTGCGTGGATGCTCCCCCAGCCCCTGAAGGTTAAACTAAATAGAGCAGCCTCTGGAGATGAGGTTACTTCTGAGCGCAAGAACAAAGATCCTCCATCGACGAAAACGCAAGACCATGCCTCAACTACGACGACTACACCGACGACGACGACGACGCGGCCAGACTTGAACCTTATACCACCGCCCAGAGAAGTAACGTCGGAATACGCCCACCGCAGTCTCACTGCCCGACAAAGCCGAGACCGTACACCGAAGACAACGTGCAATACGAAAACGCGAACAAGTGACCTTGAGGTTACGGTCGACGATCACGCGATTACTGCCTTGATGGACACCGGAGCTGACTACTCCGTCATGAGTGGGCCGCGCGCTCTCCGACTCAGGAAGATAACAACTTGGGATGGCCCGCTCATCCGCACCGCAGGTGGCAACCTGATTACGCCGTCAGGACGCTGCACCGTGAGAGTTACTGTAAACGGGAGAACCTATGCGACAACCTTCCTGATCCTACAGCAGTGCTTCCGAGACGTGATTTTGGGAATGGACTTCCTGAATGAACATCGAGCGATAAATGACCTTCGATCTAAGTCGATCAAGCTTTCCACGGACAAAGCCATACCTGTTGCGACGAGCGCGACTCATCACGTTGCCTTAAACGTCCTCGACGAAGCATTGAGCGTACCACCCCGATCAAGTGTCCTCGTCGGCATAGGTACTGGAGACATCGAAAATGCCGAAGGTGTTATCGAGGGGAACACCCAGTTACTCCTGGATCGAGGATTGGGCGTCGCAAGGACAGCCGCCGAAATCCCACATGGCCAAGCCCAGGTGTTGCTAACCAACTTCAAAGAAGAATACCGGCATCTAAACAAAGGTACGACGATCGCTTTCCTCGACGAGCTGGCAGACATCAGAGACATTTTTGCCCTACCCGACCAACCCGTCGAACCATCTGACCAAGGCCATCAACCAACGTTTGATATCAACTGAGCATTACCAAGGAGCAGACAAGACCAAATACACAATCTTCCTCAAAAGTACAGCGATTGCTTCTCATCAGCATCGAATGTGCGACGAACCAGGCTTGCTAAGCACCGCATTGTCACAGACGAACACGCCCTACCACTGCGACAGAGCCCCTACCGCGTATCGCCGCTAGAACGCCAAGCTATCAGCAAGTAAGTTGAGGAAATGCTTCGTGACGACTTCATCCCGCCATCGAGGAGCCCCTGGGCAGCACCAGTCGTCCTAGCGAAAAAGAAAGACGGCACCCTTCACTTTTGCGTCGATTACCACCGCCTGAACAGCATTACGAAGAAGCATGTCTACCCCCTCCCCCGCATCGACGATACATTGGACCGGCTGTGCAACGCTAAGTACTTCTCATCGATGGACCTGAAGGGCGGCTACTGGCAAATTGAAGTCGACGAAAGAGATCGCGAGAAGACTGCGTTCATCACACCAGACGGACTCTTCGAGTTCAAGGTGATGCCATTCGGCCTCTGCTCTGCCCCAGCGACGTTCCAGCGAGTAATGGACACGGTGCTCGCAGGCTTGAAGTGGCAAATTTGTCTAGTCTACTTAGATGGCGTTGTTGTCTTCTCCTCAAGCTTTGAAGACCATCTCAGAAGGCTTCAGATAGTACTCGAAACAATCAAGTCTTGAGGCCTAACACTGAAACCAGAGAAGTGCCACTTCGCCTACGAGGAGCAGCTGTTCCTTGGTCACGTCGTAAGCAAGGATGGAGTTCGCCCAGACCTTCAGAAGACGGCTGCGATCGCAGAGTTTCCACAGCCTAATCACAAGAAAGCTATAAGCAGATTCCTTGGATTGTGCGCTTATTAATGGCGATTCGTGAAGAACCTTTTGCGCATCGCTGAACCTTTGACCCAACTTACCAAGGATGACGTACCTTTTAAATGGGAAACGCCGCAAGCGGAAGCTTTCAAAGAGCTGAAGCGCCGCTTACAGTCCCCTCCTGTGCTCGGGCACTTTGATGAAAACGCCGAAACCAAAATCCATACCGAAGCAAGCAGTGTGGGCTTAGGAGCGGTCCTCGTTCAGAAAAATGGAAGACAGCAGAAAGTTATCGCGTACGCTAGCCGTTCAGTGTCGAAAGCCGAGGCCAACTATTCGACCACCGAGAAAGAATGTCTCGCCATTATTTGGGCCACGTCGAAATTTCGCCCCTACCTGTACGGACGACCATTCAAGGTTGTGAGCGATCACCATGCTCTGTGCTGGCTAGCCAATTTGAAAGATCCCTCCGGCCGCCTTGCTCGTTGGAGCCTGCGCCTTCAAGAATTCGACATAACTGGGGTCTACAAATCTGGCTGCAAGCATTCCGATGCAGACTGCTTGTCCCGAGCCCCCGTCGACGCAGCACCGGAAGAGGAAGACAGCGACGCTTTCTTAGGACCGTTAAGCGCCAGCAGTTTCGCGCAGCAGCAGCGCTCGGATCCTGAGTTGCAAAGCCTAGCTGATTATCTGAAAGGCAAGACCGCATTGCCTCCCCGAGGGTTCAAGCGCCAACTGTCGTCCTTCGTCTTTCACAATAGTGTCCTCCTGAAGAAGAACTTCGCGCCCAACAGGACAGTGCATCTTCTTGTCGTGCCCAAAAATCTCAGGCGAGAAATTATGCAGGCACATCATGATGAGCCAACCGCAGGGCATCTCGGGATTCCTCGCACGTTGCACCGTATCCAGGAGAAGTACTATTGGCCGCGGCTAACTACCGACGTCTCCCTTTACGTGAAAACGTGCCGGGAGTGTCACAGACGCAAAACGCCTCCGACTAGACCAGCCGGACTCCTGAACCCCATACCACCGCCAACTAAGCCCTTTCAGCAAATGGGGATGGACCTCCTCGGCCCCTTTCCGACTTCATCATCAGGTAACAAGTGGATCATCGTGGCCACCGACTACATGACCCGCTACGCCGAAGCAAAAGCGTTGCCTAATGGTACCGCAACAGAAGTTGCAAAATTTTTTGGCGAACAAATTCTCCTGCGACACGGCGCCCCCGAAGTGCTCATCACAGACAGAGGAACGGCATTTACAGCGGAGCTGACGCAAGCCATTTTAAGCTACAGCCAGACAAGCCATCGGAGGACAACTGCCTATCATCCACAAACCAACGGACTCACAGAAGCGTCTGAACAAGACCATCGCAGACATGCTCTCCATGTACATCGACGCCGAACACAAGACGTGGGACTCCATTCTGCCCTACGTGATCTTCGCCTATAATACTGCCGTCCAGGAGACAACCAGGTTTACCGCATTCCAGCTGGTATACGGCAGGAAGCCCACGACAACACTCGACGCAATGCTCCCGCACGTTTCCGACGAAGACAACCTTGACGTCGCCGCCTATCTTCATCGCGCCGAGGACGCCCGAAGACTTGCGCGGCTTCGCATTCAGGACCAGCAGCACACCGACGCCCGACGCTACAATCTGCGCCGACGAGACACGCATTACAAGCCAGGTGATCGTGTTTGGATATGGACGCCAGTTCGCCGCCGAGGATTGAGTGAAAAGTTGCTGCGACGCTACTTTGGCCCGTACAGGGTTCTCCGTCGCATCGGTGACCTCGACTATGAAGTCATCCCCGACGACACGACAGCATCTCAGCGACGCCGCAAACGCCCGGAAGTCGTACATGTCGTACGCCTGAAGCCATATTATGAACGCTAAAGGACCGTGTTTATTTTCATTTTAAAACATCGAGACGATGCTTCTTTGGGAGGGGGGTAATGCCACGTATCATTGTAGCGTCCGTTCGTTCGCGGAAGGCCGCAGAAAAGGGGTGTTATCATTTTTGTTCGTGACGCGAGAAGCGACCGGTCTAATCTCGATTGTTCACAGCCATGAACAGCTGCATCTACGTGTTTCCAGATTACTCTAGATCATCTCGACCTGTTATCTCGAAGTTTCCTTGCCGGCTTTAAATTGAACGATGCCGCGAGCAGCGGGGATTCGTAGTTCGACGACTGACGTGCACGTTTGTTGCTTACGCCGCCGCCGAGTGATTCAGTTCTTTTGCGGGCGCAAGTCAGCCCAAATAAACAGCTTCGTTTCCAAGTCTTGTTCGTGTTTTCGTGACCGCTGGATTGCCGTCACTACAACGTGACAATAGTCACAGCATGCTAGTGGTTTGGTCCGAGGAGATTGGTGATCACAGACGGAAAAGAAATTGAGTAATCTTCTTGATTCCTGATAATTTCAACAAAAGTTAAAGTAAAGAGAACAACATGCCACCGGCGGAAGTCACACGCATGGTTTGTGCACGTAGAATACTTTGCTCTACCAACTTCTTGATGGTGCTTTCTCCTTGTACTATCGAAGGTATTAGCATTTCTATCATGAAACTTCTGCAGCGAAATTTCGAGAACGAAGCACTAGGAACCACCTGAGTGATTACAACTAGCGCCCTCCCCCCAACAGATCTTGTGCATGTTCTGAGTGCCTCTCCAGAATCCTCCAGTGGAACGAGCAAAACGCTATGCACTGATGCTGCAGTCAAGGAGGTCCTTTTCAACTTTTCCCAATTTAAACCGGAGCCTACAAATTTAGTAAAAGACTGTAGGGTATCGAATTGATCTCATGTAAAAAACATACCTTTTTAGCTTCCAACCGGCGTAAATAGGAAAGGAAGTGATATCCATGATTGGCAATGATTACAAAAGTTTTGTAATTTTAAAGCTATATAGGATGGGCGGCCATTCTATAAAGTATTTCAGATATGACCGTACTGCGCCCACCCTCGGATAGCATGCTAAATGTATGGACTTAAGACAGTCCTATTTTATTTTTTGGGAACCCAATGCTAAAGCTAGAGCCCCTTCTGTTATCGCCACTTTTACATGCTAAAAGCAAAACGTAACGTGCCGGGTGTACAACTTCCGTTTATCGAATAGAAAGTTAGCCTACGAAACCTACGCGTAGCACAACGCTACTATGGAAGAATAATAGTTATGAGCTGTAAGTCATGCATGTAAGTCATGACTGTAACTTGCTGAAAAAAGAGATTAAGAACAAATTATTACATGAGAATTGATTTTTCGGTGACATGTTTCAGCCCAAGAGGATTTAGAAGCCTTGGCGTTGCCCCCCCCCCCCCCTTTTGCCAAGCACTTATTTATTCTAAGAGCACTGCTCTAAATATTGCAAGCCTACCAGGGAGCCTCATGAAATGGTGTTAACCTAGAACAAGCTCTTGGTCACTAACACGTATCAAGCTTTTCAGTGAGGACATGAGCACGGAGTATTTAGCCGTTGGCTAGTACTACGGCTATAGAATTGAACAGCGGATATATTATGTTGAGGATCACATTTCGCCATCAAAAAATATCCGCTCAATCACTTAGCTTCCTTCACTAGGGTGCTACTATAAGAGTGGCTTTTTCGAAGCAAAATATTGAGAAATATGCTTATGCATTTTGCATGCACTCCACAGACGTCAAACCTTGGAAATTTTCTTCAAATAAAGCCCCGGCACAGCGAGATTACATATTTTTCTTTCAAAGGCACCTTCTAAACTAGATAAGCTGTCATCACTGCTTCCGTTCTCGTTATGCAGGGTTCTCTATATATGACAGTGTTGATACATATAATCTAGACAATTGATGGTGGCTGTCTTGATGCTTTCTCCACTAATCTATTCCTATTTTAATTTCGAGAGGTCAAATGTCAGCGTTCCAAAACTATCATTGTCGGCTCGCTAAGCACTGAAGTTGCAGCTTGTATGAGTCTGTGAGCTTCGGCAGCCAGAAGACCATGAATAACTTTCACCTAGAGCGCGCACATTTTCCTGGCAATAACCACTACCATCCTCATATATGTGTCCAATGGTTCATATATGTGTCCAATGGTGTGTCCAATAAAATAGGCATTTGAAATACCACATAACAATAATGTGTATCAACATACGTACTACAAGAACGCTCTTAAAAACGAATATAGAAAGCACTGAATATTATCTGGAGTAAGCATGCGCTTACCTGAAGCATACAATTTTGCCGTTGTCGGTGTGAGTAGTTTGCCTTGTTTCAAATTCATCCTCACCAGCATAATCTGTAAATGCAACATATTTAGGTCTGATCCGAGAATGTAATTTGGGTCATTGCTACGTTTTCTTGTTTATTTCGTGTAAGAAAAGCAACCCTAATTTAGAGCGAAGGATCCGACTACGTTGAATGCAACAAATTCACCCTCGAAAAAATTCTTAATCAAAATTGAAGGCTTCAAAATAACGAGGTAATCACCTTTTATTTAGAAAGTGCATAACGGTAGTCGACACAGGTGGTCAAGTTGTTTAGATGCGTGTGATCATATTTACTTATCGCTAACTGCGGACAAATTGTTCACAGTTCCCGTGCACATGCCGTATAAAATATATGATAAAAATAGCAGTACCTCAAATAGAGGCCACCGTAAACAATCCAGCTTTCTAAAGTGGGCAGTAATGGCGACATTGTAATCGTCAGCAACCACATGAGATTACGTTCACTTCACTTCACTTCACTTTATTACCTTTAAGGGCCCCAGGATTGGGGGTATTACATAAGGGGTGGGTTACATTGAAAAATCAGATTAAATAAACAAAGAAAAACGTAAGATACAAATATTATTCGCTGTTAAAGGTAGCAGTTAAACAGTTCGCAAATGTTGATGGGCAGGTGATTGCGGCGATGTCGTTTTACCAGAGTCCAAACTCACCTACCTCCGCTCACTGGCTGTCTTCTTTCCCATGTGGCCACGTGTGGCTATGAATGTATCCTCTTCTGGATAGACGGCTTCGTATGCTATGAATACGCCAGAGGAGCAGAGCTATACTCTAACAATGGAGTGCAACACGCCATCTGTGTAGATGTCCACTCCATCAACTGTCCATAGACCAGATTCTTTTACCCTCACACGCAGGCTGCTGGCGCGCCCCTACTCTCGACACCAGTCGCCATCTATCGGCGCGCGCGGACCGATGGACTGCGGGTCGCGCCGGCGCAGCGCGTAGAATGCATGTTTACGTGTTCGCTTCTGTCGTTGTAGTGCTCCATCAGCTAACGTATGAGGGTGTGTGCTGTGCGTCACTACTCACATTTTCCCTCTACCACACAGTACTGCAGTTATCTTGCGCGCAGTTAGTCGTTAACGTGACACCTCCGAGTTTTTTTCCGTTCATTTGGATGTGAGTAAGTGCGGCGAGGCAGTGCGCGTCTGCCTCGTTGTTTGTGCCCACCATGATGATATTGATATTGATTATTAGCGCTCGTGTCCTGTCTTCACCTTTTCTGTGTCTCGTTTTTCGGGCTACGTTTTTCAATGATGATATTCTGCTGGCTGGCTGAGGATTCTAAACACTGGCACCACAGCGGCGACGCTACTCCACCCAGCCGCTGGTGCGGCGGTGCTGCTCAGGGAAATTCTGGAATAGTATTGCAAACAGCAAGGATTTTTCCCGCGGTGTAGTCGGCCAGGTAGCGTACGGACTGGAAACCGGCACTTCTAAGCAGATTTCTGCGCTGGCGTGTCGTTTGTTGCCGTCTTTTACGTGCGCTATCATCTATGATAGTTTTAGGCGCAGGAATGTGGGTTTATTGATTTTAATCAGCGGTGTAGTAACTGGATAGGCGAGCTGCAGACTGAAGGTTATCCCGACGAAGCGCGTGTTTTCGATCACCTCCTTGCGCTGAGCTTGCTCTAGTTCCCATTAAACACAGTTCATGCACAGGATTGTAAGCACGACCGCTACCGATTTCAGTTGCTCTTTCCGCACGCATGTCATAGGGATCAAAGGGGGGGGGGGGGGGGGGGGTAAAGGGTTTACCGTAGTGTCTTTCTGCTTTTGCTATCTACCTTAATCATTAGAAAATGCGCGATTTTAATACATTCATTCACACTTAGCCAAACGCCTACGCAACGCTGTCACACGCGGCGAGAGCTACCGAATAAAATGAACGCGACTTCGGACCTCACAATTCGTGAAAGCTGGATTCGCTGCTAATATCTATTCAAGCTTTGATAATTTGAGCAAAAGTATGTTTTTATGCACCAGGTTGCATAAACCATGACAACTTTTGTTTTTTGTTGGCGCTGCGACTCAGTTAAGATCAAAGCGGTAATTTGTTGATAAACTGGCGCACCACGCATGCGACAAGAAAGCCCTGTTTGTGGGTCGTACTTTATGGCCGAAGGATTAAGAGTGCATGGGAATTGGATCTGCATGCTAGCCGCACACGTAATACTTGATATTGAACAAAAATATTTTATTTTTTTGCAGTGGACCACCAAGACGGTAGCGATATAAGCAGGAGCGCGTTCTAAGCGTCAGCACAATTCACGTGAATTCCAAACTAAATATCATTAAAACGCATCAATGTGCTCCCTTTTATAACGTTAATACTTCCTGCAACACAGAAATAACATTTCGAATGTGCAGCTGGGTTTTTGACTCCCGTAACATCTTTTATACTTCCTACGAGCACTAGAACAACGTCCTTATGAGTGCGCTGCACATTCATGTATACGACTAGGCTCAAAGGACAGTGGCGTATTATTCAGCTATCAACGCCACACAGATGAAAGTATTAAGCCTAAAGATTCAATGAGCAAGTGCAAACTTTATTAACAACTGCTCCTGCAGTGCAGGCACCTATCTCAGAAGCTCCTTGTAGGCAGGAAAATTAGCCGCAGGAGTGCTCACAGCAGGTGATAGCTGGGGCAGCGCATTATACCTGCCTGCAAAAAGAACAGCGCAGCATGATGGCTTGGCTTGAACCTTCTTTGGGAAGCAGTTCTCTTTCCTGAACCGCCGCTTCTCTGGGAGATGCGGTGCACAGGAGGCGGGGTTAAGAAAGTCTCCACGCCGGAATGCTGGCCGGTGGTTTCAGACTCCCGGTGGTTTGAGAAGCATTCCGGTATTCCGGCACCGACATTCAAAAGGAAAGATATTTACACTAGCCCCATTATGTCTCTTCTCGTACTGATCATTGCCTTAAGATTTTGGAATACCGCACCAGAACTAATATGCATGCAAATTCATTTTTTGTACGTTCTACAATGAATGGAATCGCATTTATGGTCAGCGAGTGTTCTGTATGAATGAAGATGTGTTTTTTCATCATTGTAACCCCCCTGCTGCAGCGACTTCGGGCTAAGCGGGGTAAAAATTGAATAAAGAAAAAGAATAAAGAATGATGCATGGTTACTGTTTGAGTTGAGAATAACAGAATTTGTGATGTATACGGCGAATGGAAAAATGCCATACAGATTTTTTTGCCAGTTTTATTGGCAAATGATCACGAAGTTACGAAACTGTTGGCGAATAGCTGAATGTTGTGCCAAAGATTTTGCGCCAAGTCGTTGATACGAATTGATAATCGGACGGCACAAAGAAGTGAACTCCAGACTCCTAGTGTTATCGGTATACAGAAGATAAGTTCTATGACTGAATGTGAACGATGTGAGGTGAATTCCGCGATGCATGGTAAAATACCGGATTCATGTTCAGCCGGGAACTTTTTAGACTACGCATTTTAGAAACCTTGCCAAACGTATTAACAATGTCTCAAAAAAGTCTCAGTGAGCAAGTCTGTAACAGGATCGGCCCGGTGAAGATGGAGGAAAGAGGCAAGCTGTTTCGCAAGAGAAGCATTTTCGGACTTCTTGAATCTTTATGGCGGAAAACTTGATTGTACCTGGATATTTCATGGTCTAAGATTGGATGACGTCTTCAATTATTTGGATTTACCACTAGTTAGGAGTATCAGAGTGGAAAACCTTATTTTATTTGAACATATCAGCGACCACACACCTTTCAATAATCTAGAAAAAGTTTCCTTGTGCGTGTGTGAGAAAACAACAAGCGCAGTTATAGTTTTACGTTCATCATGGCCTTCGAATTATTTTACTAATGTACACTAATGATGAGACCTTCACTTACCAATTGTGCACTGAGTACCATTTCGAAAACTATAGAATGATGGTAGTACCATGAATCACTTTTTTTTGCAACAATCTGATACAACTTTTGACAGTAAAAGGTGACAAGATAGTGATTCCTGTTCATTACAAAACAGGAGAAAGTGCATAAGTAAATATAGTGGTGCACTGAGGCCCACTCGCGTTTCACCCTTGTCACTGATCAGGGTGGTAGCAAGTGAAGCCATGCCATTTTCACGAATCGATCGCCTGCCAAAATACTTTTGAACCCATGATGACTACTTTAGGCCGGTCATCGTGATAAAACAAATGGTTCGCGCAACGGACATGAGATAAATGCGCGTCGTTAGTAATGTGTAATTCTCTCATAAACGTGAGTTTGTCCAAGCTCCCTTGAAAAGTGCAGCCGCTGCGACATTTCTCAGTGTCTGCGAAGTAGTATTTCTTGCAGGTTCTTGGCAACTAGTGCTGATAGCGACTTTCGAAATGCATTCGTTTACAACGTCACTAGTTTTACGCCATTGTAATGATTAATTCGCATAGACAGCGTTTTCTTAACAAGATAGTACGAAAGAACGAAGAAAGAGGGCAACTGAGCAATTACTCCTAAGCTTCCAACGATGGGCTGTGTTTGGTTGCATGTTAAGATGCGAGTCCCATAGCTTTCACAGGGTCTTCATTGCAGCAGTAAAACACAAGAAATGTAACAGAAACGTTGCGCAGCATCCGGGCTGTATACAAAAGTTTTGGTATCTTACATGCTCATTTTACGGAACTTTTGTAATATCCTCCTTTCCAGAAATGTATCACTTTTCGATAAAGTACGCACTAACGGCAGTGCACTACCGTGTACCTGGCAATTGTCCGCACATCACGTTACATAACAATGAGGATCACTGATCTGTCTTGCCCGTCCTACAACCCGGAAGTCGAGCTCCAGGACATTGCCTCGTTCTCGAGGTAAATAACCATCTGAAGGGTGGTAGGCTGTTGACCTCCGATAAAAAGATTACCAAAGATACGTACTATTGTTGTCTTAATCCACCTTCAATTGTCTAGAATGTATACAGGGACTAGTATCCATTCCCCAGTCGGTACAAGTCTTACGGTTGTAGGGTCTGCTCGCGGGCAGGTCAAATCTCGCGCCGCTCACCGCGGGTAGCCTCGGACCCCTTCTTCCCGAGTGGTGGGGCGGGGGGAGCGAGGCTAGGAGAAAGCCTTCATAAGGCACGACCGGGAAGGCCCGCGCTCTCTCTCGCTCTTGGACCAGCCCTGCCAAAGGACCACCTGACCCAGCTGCCACGACGACGACCGGCCCCCCTGATGTGAGATTAAACCTTTTCATACAAAGACCTGCCTCGAGTCACTGCCTGTGCGTCCCCGCGCAGAGGAATCGCCCACAAATAATGGCGCCCAGCGTGCGGCTTTAATTAACACCTTGTGGACGATTTCTCTGCCGATTTTGGGACGTGCAGCCAGACTCGTGGCAGGCCCTCTTTGTTCGGGGCCACGCCGGACCGATAGGGTTAAGGAGCGGGTCAGGCGGAATGTTCGCGGGGTAGCGACTTGTGTAGTGTTTTAAATTTGTTTGGGGTTTTGTGTTATTTATGTAGATTTCGGGCGTTTTCTGTTCTGTATTTCCGCGTGTTTGTAGATAGATTGTTGTGTATGTGAATGTTCTTGTTGCCATGAGCAGTTAGCCGGTGCGGCCGGACAGTTGGCGCGAACTATGCCTCCCAGAAAGGATGTTTCAGCCACGGCTTTGGATGGCGGGGCAGCCGGTAGTGAGACGGCCGACGCGGCGGCCGTAATGGGGCAGGTGACTGAGATGTTTGCCGCATTAGCCCGTCAGCTCGGTTCGGTGGCTGGCGCCAACCAGGCCGCAGCATCGGTAGCATCGGCGACAGCATCGTGCCCGCGGATAAATATGGAGGTCCCCTCCTTTTCCGTGTACACGGACACGAAATCAGTCCACGAGTTTCTACAACAACTCGAGGACTACCAGACGGCTCTGGGCGCCCCAGATGACGTAATGCTAGGGCAGGTCCTGCCTGTAGCACTCGTCGAGAGCGCGGCGCGATGGAGGCGCTGCCAGCCGACTTTCCAGTCGATGGCGGACTTCAAAGACCGTTTCTGCGCCGAGTTCTTGCCGCCTGATTATGAGCGCCGGATGCTGGAGGAGCTCGCGTTGCGCACTCAACACCCAGAGGAAAGCCTCCTCGAGTATGTACGCGCAATGCAAGAGCTGTACAAGAGGGCAGATCCGACGGCAACCGACCGAGATCAGGTTGCGCGTGTGATCAGGCAGTGCCATCCACGCTTCAAGCCGTATCTGCGGGGCCGCAGTTTTACAAACCTCGAGGCCCTAGCACAGGAGGCCAGGACAGTGCAGGCGGATTTACTGGCCGAGCTGCGCTACCGGCCGCCCCCCAGGCCGGCCGAATCGCTGGAACCGGGATGCGCATGGGATGGAGGACGAGAATGCGCGATGAGGGCTCGGCGCGCCGAGGTAATGGCCGTGGAAAGGCAGGCGGAACCCCCTGTTGTCCCTCGCGCGCTGGACCCGCACGCATTCGAGCAGCGGCGTCGTGCCGGCCTCACAGGCCGCGCGCCGAGCGAGCGTCAGGAAGGCGCGGAGAAAGGGGAGAGTCGTCCCGAACCGCTTCGTGGAACGAGGGGTCCTCCGTCCACGCGGCGGGTGAACGACCGGCTTTGCTGGAATTGCAACCAGCCAGGCCACATGGCACGCGAGTGCCAAGCTAGGCGTATGCAGGGAAACGCCAGGCGCTGGCGGTGATGTCTGGTGGCACCGGCCTTTAACCGTCAGCGGGAGAATTTCATGGTTGTCAAGGCGCTAGTCAGGAAAAGAACTCCCGCGCCGGCGACGGGGAGGCCTTTGTCCCGCTCGCCTGTAGAGCTCAGGGAGTCGTTCCGCGCTCAAGCCCTTTTATGCTAGTGCAGTTAGCGGGTCGATGCTACTCTGCACTCGTAGACACGGGTTCAACGCTGTCACTGGTCGGTCACGAGGTGTACGAGGCCTGCCGGATAGGTAACATCCGTGTCAGACCGGCCGAAACCCCGTTAAGCTTAGCAGCTGGGGCGGCAAAGGCAAAGGGAGCAGTGCGTCTTACGATGCGCTTTGACGGCAGAAAGCGGAGACATCGCTTCGTCTATCTGCCTGGCTTGTCGATACCAGTAATTCTGGGAAGGGATTTTCTCTCGAGCGAAGGCATTGTGCTCGACATGGGGGAGAATGGCTATCGTTACAGCCAGCTCGCCCCCCTCATTCCCTTCGAAAGCGAATCCTTGCCCGGCTGTCCTGCACAAAAGGTGGGTGTCCACACCTGTGCGACAGAAAGGCAGGGGAGCTCCCTCGAGATGCTGAGAGACGGTGGCCCGTTAGAAGCGATTATTGCGTCTTTCTCAGGACCCAGTAGTCAGCGCCGAAGGCTCGCGGAAACTTTACTCCCGTTTTCGGATTGCTTCACGGAGAAACCGGGCAGAACCGACCTGCTTCAGCACGAGATACAGACGGGTGATACGCGCCCTTTCAGGTGTAACCCGAGGCCGTTAAGTGCGCATAAGAGGCAGCTTCTCGACTGTGCCCTTGACGAGATGATTGACACCGGTGCGGTGAGACCCTCACAAAGTCCCTGGGCGTCACCAGTGGTTCTAGCACCGAAGAAAGATGGATCGGTCAGGCTGTGTGTTGATTATCGTAAGCTCAACTCACTGACGCCTACGGTTGCGTACCCTTTTCAGTCGATCGAGGCTGTGATGTACGCGTTAGGGAACGCGAGGTTCTTCACAGTCCTAGATGCAAGCAGAGGGTACCTGCAGATTGAGGTGGCCGAAGGTGACATTGAGAAAACCGCATTCACCTGCCAACGCGGGCTCTTCGAATTTACTCGACTCCCGTTTGGTTTGTCTAACGCCCCGAGCACGTTCATGCGACTGATGGACATCGTGCTGGGCGATGCAAGGTTCAACTACGCCATGGCGTACCTCGACGACGTTGTGATATTCTCACAGTCGTTCGAGGAGCACCTCATTCACCTGAATTCCGTTCTCGATAGAATGAGACGTGCCGGTCTAACCATAAATCCAAAGAAAGTGCAGTTGGCATCGAAGAGAGTGAACCTCTTGGGCTTTGTCGTGGATGATGGCACACTGAGACCGAATGATGACAAACTGCAGGCAATTCTGAACTACCCCTGCCCCATGGATGTGAAAAGCTTGCAGAGGTTTTTAGGGATGGTTGCGTTCTACAGGCAATTCATCCCGCGCTGTTCGGAGCTTGCAAGGCCGCTGAACCTGCTGTTGCGTAAAGGCTCGAAGTGGGTCTGGGACAAGGAACAGAGTGACGCATTTGTTGCCTTGGCTCGCGCGATAGCGAATACCGCTAGTCTGCGCCTCCCCGACCTGAACAAGCAGTTTGTCTTGCAGACAGACGCTAGTGACTACGGTGTTGGAGCTGTTTTGTTACAGGAACACGAGGGCAAACTGCGCCCTGTCGCGTTCGCTTGTCGCACGCTCACATCGGCGGAGCGGAATTACTCCGTGACCGAAAAGGAATGCCTGGCGATCATGTTCGCATTGTCGAAGTTCGACATGTACCTAGACGGAGCGGTCTTCACCGTGCAGACAGATCATCAGGCATTGTCTTGGTTAAAGAGGCTCAAGAACCCCGCAGGCAGACTCGCGAGATGGGCGCTGACGTTTCAACGTTACGCGTACGCCATCGAGTACCGCCGGGGCAGCTTGAACAAGGTGGCCGATGCTTTATCGCGCGCGCCGTGGAATGCTGGCGGAAGCGCTTCAGAGGCGCAGCCCAGCTTTGTAAAAAGCGGCGTCACCGCTGTTGGAGAGGAGGAGAGGGCGGACGGGAGTGTCGCGCCCGGTTTGACGAAAGAGGAGACGGACAAAGGTCCCGCACGGTGCTGTGACGGAAGGGAAACACAGCAGCTCGTGGCGGCGACCGCTCGCCTGCCTAGGAGCGAGGCAGAAAGAAATCTGTCTTGGGGAGTAGCGGTCAGTAGAGAAGAGCTGATCGAGGCCCAGAAAGCAGACGGTCTTTGCCAGCGGGTGCCGAAGGAGCTTGCGAGCAGCGCAGCTTGCACCGGGAACGCTGATGGCAAGTACGACGCGTATCTGCTGGGCGATGATGGCTTGCTGCTCCGCTATATTCCCCAACTTGACGAGGAAGAGGCGATAGCATCCCCTTTCCGAGTCGTGGTCCCGAGAAGGTTGCGGAAACGGTTCCTGCAGTACTTCCATGACTCAGCGCTGGCAGGCCATGGCAGCGCCAGTAAGACTTACGACAAGTTATGCCGTGTCGCGACCGGGCCAGGCATGAGAAAGGATGTGCTGGGATACGCCCGTACCTGCCCGGTATGCCAGGTAGCCAAGCCTCGGGCGGGCAAGCCCGCTGGCATGATGAAGGCGGTAGTTAGCAACTACCCGTGGCAAGTGGTCGCGTGCGATATCATGGGACCCCTCCCTCGGTCCGCGCGCGGAAACCAATTCATCCTGGTAATAACGGACCACTATTCCAAGTGGGTTGAGGTTTTCCCCCTTAGGAAGCTTGTGTCGGAACGAATTTGGGAAAAACTGTTGGAGACTTTCACTCGTTTCGGTTTCCCTTCCGACCTGATTACAGACAATGCTTCGTATTTCACAAGCAAAGTCTTTGTAGACTCTTGTCGGGCGCTTCAAATCCGCCACAGGAGAACGAGTCCCTACCACGCTCAGAGCAACATAACCGAGCGGGTGAATCGAAATCTGAAGAGCATGCTGGTCGCGACGACCGAGCAGCACAGAGATTGGGACGCGCGGCTGTCCGAACTGGCGTTCACTACAAGGACAACCGTGAACAGGTCAGTGGGTATTACACCCGCTTACTTGAATTTTGGGAGAGAGATCGCTTTTCCGCTAGAGAATGCCCTACTCGACGCGGCGGGGCCTGCGCCCCCTCCGCTTTCGCAGTACGCGGCAAGGCTCCGGGAGCGCCTGGAGGCAGCACAGTGAGCAGCCCGCGAAAACCTCGATGTCGCGCGCATGGAGCAGGCGGATCAGTACAACAAAGGTCGCCGTCACGTCGTTTTCAACACGGGAGACTTAGTATAATAATAATGTTTATTTGATCACCACATTTTACATGATGATGCAGGGGACCGAAGTAAAAGCTGTCTTTCAACAGCTTGACAGAGCAACGGCCCCCCTTTTTGGCAGCATACAAAGTGGCGCAAAAACAAAATATACAAGGTAAAGGGAAAATACGTGCGATGAGCTCACCGCACTAAAAGACAGTACAGAAACATGTTACAAAACAGATGCACCTGGCACATATATTTAAAGCAGTACAAAACCATAAACACAAGGCAAAAAGAAATAAGGATGTTTGTTTGTTTGTTTATGGGGTTTAACGTCCCAAAGCGACTAAGGCTATGAGAGACGCCGTAGTGAAGGGCTCCGGAAATTTCGACCACCTGGGGTTCTTTAACGTGCACTGACATCGCACAGTACACGGGCCTCGAATTTCTCCTCCAAAGAAATTCAGCCGCCGCGACCGGGATCGAACCCGCGTCTTTCGGGCCAGCAGCCGAGCACCATAGCCACTGAGCCACCGCGGCGGCAAAAAGAAATAAGGAATTCTAATATTTAACACAATGCAATTACATGGTAAAGACGCTTTAATAGAAAACATATGAATATGAGCCAGGAACACCAACAGTTCCACGGCGGCTGTTTTCGTTGCATGAAGAATTACATGAAATGTCTACAAAGAAAGTAAGTTAGAAGTCTCTGAAATGTTACACATTGGGGTGTTATATTCTGTTTTAGTAGATCATTAAGAAGTCGTGGAAGACGGTTTTCTAAAGTTTGCAGACCGTACGTTGTTCGAAATGTATTAGTTTGCCACATGTCATTATTTCTTGTTTCATAAGTTTGTTCGCGCCTTTTCAGGCCTGAAAGATTTTGAATAAAAGACGTTTTGTTCAAAAATTCCTGTTTAAGTGTTCGGCTAAGGCGATAGTCATAGATTTTTGTTACTGGTATAATTTTGTGCTCTAAAAATATTTCTCCTGTGTGATGTAACCTTGGTAATCTCTTAACAATTCGCATTGCCTTTTTTTGCAATACGAGTAATTTGCTCAGATTTTCCTGTGTTGTAGTACCCCAGATAAGGCTACAGTAGTTAAATCGAGAATGGAATAAAGAGTGATAAACTAACATCATAACACAAGACGGCAAGATTTCACGGTTGCGATGGAGTATACCAATTATTTGCGACAACTTAGAAGTTATGTGGGCTATGTGATCGTCCCAGGACATTTGCTGATTAAAGACAACCCCCAGGGTTTTGAAATGTGCCACTATTTCCAGTGGACAAGATCGCAAACATAATTGCTTTGTCAGGTGAACTTGTGTACTCAAGAGAACGCACCCACTTAGTAACGCAGCGCGCGGTTTCGCCGCGTCGCTAGCGCACAAGTGGGCTTGGCCGTACGAAGTTACGGCACGGACTACGCCGCTCACCTACCAGCTGCGGTTGTTGACAAACGGCGAAACCGCCGGTCAGGTGCATGTCGCTGATTTGAAGGCTTTCCACCTTCGCAAGGACGGTGGCTGCGAAGCGGTGGAAAATCAGCGCGATGCGGCGATCTCACCCCCGGGAGGACGAGCAGGTAGCGGTGCGGTTCGCAACCGACGCTACAACCTGAGGACCAGGTAGCACCCGTGTCTCTGGATTAATAATCACTCGCAGTGCTCTCGCCCTCTCAGTATGTCTTCTAGGAAGCTCCAGCGGACCGACGCCCGTGGCTCGGACTCCAGAAGGCAAGGCAGACCACCGTCGAACGGTGGCCGCCATCAAGGCGCGCCACCCGGCTGGCGGCAGGAGCCGCGCGAGTGGCGCAGGTTCCACGGCCGCGGTGGCCCCCACCGCCAGCCAAACCACGTGCCTAACCACTGGAGAGCACCTCCCAGTGGTGCAGGCCAGCGCAAGGGCGCCAGGGATCATCAAGCGCAGGGCACCCCTCAGCACCCAGCCGGCGCTTCGGCCGCCGAGCAGCCGCAACCCAGGCGGTCCAGGAGCCATCGGCCGCTTGTAAAACGACGAGGAGCGGGCCGGCCTGTGCTCGCTCTGCGGCACACTTGTCGTGCACCGGCTCCGCCATGAGGCCGGTGCGTTGCATACCTGGCATAACGGCGACTGCAGCACCTTTCCCCGCTGTGCCACTGCAGAGGGTCAGCCCGGAGGAGGCGGCCCTCCGCATCCTCCAGTCCAGCCGCCCAGACCTGCTGTCCCCGGCGGCCGAGGAGCTTTGGAGGGCGCTGCCGGCCGGGCCCCCAGTGGAGCCAGGCGCCTCGCTCCCCCAGGCGGCTCGTGAGGAGCCCATCCAGCTAGCGGTGAGCGGCCCCCCGGCGAGCACCCCTCCCCCCTGCGACGACTCTATGGACCCGGACCCGGAGGTCATCGAACGCCTACTGGCGGACCCCGGGACGGACGTTTGAGGGGCGGGGGGGGGGGAGATGTAGGGTCTGCTGGCGGGCAGGTCAAATCTCGCGCCGCTCACCGCGGGTAGCCTCGGACCCCTTCTTCCCGAGTGGTGGCGCGGGGGGAGCGAGGCTAGGAGAAAGCCTTCATAAGGCACGACCGGGAAGGCCCGCGCTCTCTCTCGCTCTTGGACCAGCCCTGCCAAAGGACCACCTGACCCAGCTGCCACGACGACGACCGGCCCCCCTGATGTGAGATTAAACCTTTTCATACAAAGACCTGCCTCGAGTCACTGCCTGTGCGTCCCCGCGCAGAGGAATCGCCCACACGGTCTAGCAAAGAATACAAATACAGTAAACTGTTCTTTAGTGTACTCCGCTTTATAAAA
Organism: Amblyomma mixtum; assembly: GCF_055824585.1. NCBI lineage: Eukaryota > Metazoa > Arthropoda > Arachnida > Ixodida > Ixodidae > Amblyomma > Amblyomma mixtum. The sequence goes on along the minus strand of NC_143019.1, from coordinate 88,407,552 downwards.
AGGTGTGCGGCAGAGGACAGCAGGCTCCCATTTTGCTCTCATAGAGGCGTATTCATGTTTGCAGTGTATCGCATTCGCCGATAGTGAACACTGTCTCAACTCAACTTTCTATGCAAGCCATTTGCCACTTTTCCGCCGACTTCGTAGCCGCTGGTAAAGTAGCAAGAAAGCAGTGATCCTCCTTTCGGTCGTGCCAATGGCAATGGAGGCTGCAAGTAGTCATGCGAGGGCTCGAGTGAAATCTGAGCATTTTGGAGGGGAAGTTTTTCGGTTTTTGTATTTGCTTTCCCTGAGGATGGTAAACAAAAAAAAACAGATCTGGTTTAAATGGCACTTAAATCTGCTACCGAAAGATTATTCTAGATAAAATTCAAACCGTGCTGAAAGACTGTCCGAATAAGTGAAAAACTCAAAAAGTGCGTTTCATTTTCTAATATGTTTAATTTGTAAGATTATTGATGGTTGAATCATTATATCGTGCTCAAATTTCAGTTGGCAAGGAAGGAGACTTAACGACACACTATGCGCAATTTTGTTGTACATAAGAGTGCGACCACCTCTCGTGAAAATTTAAACGGTGGATTTTTTAGACAGCTGCTACTTTCTCGCTACTGCAGAATTATTCCTAAAGAAACTTACTACATCACGAAAAAAAAGAAGAGCTCGTACTCTTTCTTGTGCTTGGGAACTTTACGCCATTTTTTATATCTCATTTCTCAACAAATTTATGTGCCGTTAAGTGCCAAGCATGGCGACGAGAGAAGAAAAAAGGGGAAATACATCAGAATACTCTCCTGTATTTTAACAAGTGCATATACCATGTGACCGTTCTTTCTGTTCCTTTAACATTTTTTTTCTCCTTGCCTTGTCATCCTCTCATTTCTAGTAGAATTGACGGCAGCCCGAATGCGAGCTTTCGAAGTTCTCAAGCTCCATGCCAGCATGGGCTTTAGCAACAAAGCTGTCCCATAGCTTTATATTGCTTGCGACTCAAGCTTCTTCTCCGGGCTCTCTCTTCGGGCTCTTCGGGCTTCTAGTGCTGCTCACATGAGGTTCCTAAAACGTTCTCTGATCTGCTTTTCTGTCAGCTTCCTTCTTTTCCTTGGCGCCATCAGCTTTCGATTCGACAGCATACTCCCAGATCTCGCAATTTCACTTTGAATGAAGGGAGACTGTTACCAGACGGAACCCTTGAAATATCATCGTGCGGAAATGCACAGATGACCCTCTGGAATTTCGATGGAGGCGAAACTCTAGAGGCCCGTGTACTCTGCGATGTCAGTGCACGTTATAGAACCTCGGGTGGTCGAAATTTCCGGAGCCCTTCACTACAGCGTCCCTCATAGCCTGAGTCGCTTTGGGACGTTAAACCACATAAACTAAACGAAACCAAACCTGATGACCTTCTGGTAGCCACTTCTCGCAACCTGTGCTTGCGCCTTCTTTGTCGCACCATGGCTCTGAGTGCAGATTAAAGCAGCCACCACCGCTGCCGCACGGAGCAAGTTGCTGTCTTTGAGAAGCCAGAGCAGTAAGTAACAAAACACATATTTGAACAGGAATTTACGATCAAGTCTTTTAGGTGCCACGCTCCGGGCGTATCTAGAGTTGATATAAATTATATGCTCATTCTTGTTTCCAGTATCATCCGAGTGTTTCCAATATTTCCGTAAAAATCTTTCCCCAGGTCGTAAAAGCAACTATAATAGTTTGAGTTGAAATCAGACAATAATAGATTATTTGTTTCCGTGACAAAGTTAAAACAATTCAGCGTTCTTTACTGGAAGCAACCGTTAGGAAGTTAAGAAGAACTTCTTGTTGGGCGAGTTGGTGCATACTGTTGTAGGTATGCACCAACTCTAGATACGCTCTTTCAGTCTCTCTCGTGTGTTTTCCTGTGTGTGTCTTTTGTGCGCAATTCGTACCTACAACCGTTAGGAAACCGCAAGTTATGTCCGTAACGCACAAACACAACGGCCTAAGTTTCCCTACCTTCAAGCCTCCGACGCAGTATTCGCAAGCTTGGCGTCACACCAACTGGATTTTCACGCTCATGTTCATTCTAAGGGGGCTCACTCACTGCTTGCACTTAATACATCTTTACGCTTTTTAAAAAAAGACCAAACATTATGGCTGCGTAAAGCACTGGTCACGCAATCTGGTAAAACCACGCGTTTAATTTCCTACTACAATTTCGAATTTCATTTCTGCTGTAACGTCGAAAAATATACAGCGAGTTCCGCGTTAACTAGCTATTAAAGTTTGTGGCAGATACATTGGCAGGCGACAATACTTTGATTACGACTGATGGCTTTGTCATCTGCAACTTATTTTTTTTGATCAAGCACAGAAAAAGGCGGGATATTGCTTTCTTCTGCGACATGTTCGGCAGTAACAATCATTGTCCTGAAATGCAATCAGCAGTATTTGTCACAGAGCCGTCATATACAAGCTCTAAACTACATCCAGGCGAACTGGATGCTGACGCACAAAGCATATCCACGACAAACAGTGCAAACCATTGGCCACATAGTATTAGCTCGCCTAATTCGCATCTGTCCTAACTGCGTGAATTTACCGCCATTTTCTGCTTTATTGTTCGTTATGATTTCGTCCGTGTTTGCATTATTATTTGTTTTATCCACCAATGCGTGACTTGAGGTGGCTGCCTCTGATAATATATTACATTTCCATTGCTCTCTTTTCTTCCTCTGCATGCTACATCCACTGTGTTATTTGCCTTGTTTAGTGTATTGTAGCGCTCTTGTAACGTGTACCGTCTTTGTAAGATGCGATGCTTTTGTTAGACACGTGAGAAAATACAATTACCTGAACCCTTTTGAACCGCAATGGCAGCTTTGAGCGCGTGCTCTGAAACAATCGTTTTCAACACGGCCATTAAGCGGCACGTTCTATATTGAGCTCAACTTTGTTTTTGTGTGCGCCTTCGGCGCTTCCTTTTGTGACATCAGTTCTCGGGCATAAAAGTTTTGAAAAGAAGGATTGTGAATCTAACGTTACGACGGAATAAACGTCCTCCGTTGCTCTAGCTAGTGCTATTCATGTAACTTTGCGGAAAAGCTCTGTTGTGCGTAGCGCGTGTAGGCATTGAAAGGGCTGCCTTTATCGTAGCATAAAGCGACCGGCATTGTAATGTACTGCAATAGGTATAAAGTGAAATGAGTCTCTTCACCAGCTGGTTGGAAGTTTATGGTTTATGGGGGTTTAACGCCCCAAAGCGACTCAAGCTATGAGGAACGCCGTAGTGAAGGGCTCCGGAAATTTCGACTGCCTGGGGCTCTTTGACGTGCACTGACATCGCACAGCACACGTGCCTCTAGAATTACGCCTCCATCGAAATTCGTCCGCCGCGGCCGGGATCGAACCCGCCTCTTTCGGGTCAGCAGCCGAGCGCCATAATCGCTCAACCACCGTGGCGGCCTTGTTGTATGTATTGATCGACAGTCTGTTTATTAAGGAGAAGTATGGTTTAACATATCTAATTAGAGCTCACTTTTCACCATGTTATCGATCTCAGCATTGTATCATTCCAAAAAAAAACACATAGAAACCATTATACTATAATTGCCCGCACTGAAAACAAATATACTGGAATTGCCCAAAGTTGTATGGACATCACTTGGCGCTAAACTTGCAGTAGTTAGAAACTACTTAGCGTAGACAATAATACAGCCGCAGTATTATTGCAAGAAATTAAAAAGTGTAGATTTCAGCGTCCATTGCAGGAACAGGGGGTGGGGGAGGGTTGAGCGATAACCCTCTCTCCAAAACTGCGCCACGAGGATCCAAATATAGCGCTATGATGCTAGGTCAGCAGTCTGACTCCACGACGTCGACCGGTGACGTGTTTTGGGAGGATACCCGTCATCATTCACGTTGGGTATTCGTACGAGACAAGCGCTGATGACAGACCACTTGGCGCTGTATGCTCCAGTTAGTGAGACTCGCGAGGAGAATTCTGGGTAGCTGGGAAGTGCAGGTCGGGTCGATATCTAAGGACACCTCTATTCGATGTGGATACGAACGGACAGAACCATCAGACAGCGCCATTTTCCGCCGCTCAAAGGGTGGCGGCTTTCGCAGGAACAAGAAATTTCTAAATTTCTTCCAGAAATAAATCTATAAACGCGTCCACAGAGACAAATATACTGCTTTATGTGTTAATACGTGTCTCTGCGGTGGCTCAGTGGTTAAGGCATCGGCCGCTGACCCAAAAGACACTGGTTCGATCCCAGCCGTAGTAGTGGCATTTCAATGAAGGTGAAATGCTAGAGGTTCGTGCTCGGTGTAAGTGGACGTTAAAGACCCTCAGGTGGTCGAAATTATCTGGAGCCCTCCACTACAGCGTCTCTGATAGCCTGAGCCGGTTTGGGACTATAAACCCCATAAAGAACGAAAACATTAGCACCGCAGTGGCGCAATTTTTCTTCCCCTAAATAAAATGATTCCCCTCGCCCTTAAGCAAAGGCTGTAATGGTAGTATCAATGGACCTGAAAGTCGAAAGGAAGCAAGCGCCATCCATGACAAGCTACGCCAGCAGGCGAAACAGCGTTGAAGGACAGTTGTTGTCCCTGGATGCTTTCCAACTTAACATTCACTAATTACAAAAACACGGTGAAGTACATAGAACATTAGTAACAGTTAAAACTGTTTATTTACCATGTAGACAATTTCTAAGACAGTCCTTAAATGGGCCTCATGCCTTACATTCATAGCTGTCTAGTTATGTGCATAGATGATTAATTAGCACTTTTTTCAAAAAGGAGGTGGTAGTTTAATGTCGATGAAGTAACCCATGAAAAGGCGTTTGCTGGCGCAATTCTTTCAATTCTTCCAGCAATTCTTTTCTGCGTAGTGCCGATTTTGCACACTGGATTCTATGTATCGACTCTGCACTGCCAGCAAACGTAAGCATACAGCAAAAAAGACCTAAAATATAAAAACTGCACTCATATCCTCCCTTAATCTTCCATCATGGCTGTAGCTAAAAATGTAGGTAACCCCTACTGAAGCAGTCCATACGAGTCGGTCGTACGGAATTATGGAAATATGGGGTACGTACGATATGGAATGGTATTTAGACATCCATACGTGATCTTAATGTACTCTATGAGGTTTTCATATAATTTCTATATAACTTCCATATAGTGCGCATGACCTCATCTACAGTCCACAAGTTTTGAGACGTTTTAAATAAAGTCCATACCGACTTCATACACGCCATACTCACGCCATACAAGTCATGTGGAAATGTATGAAATTATGGGACTCGCCTTACGAAAATTGTACGCTAAACCCGCTTGGGGTTACTTGCAGGGAAACATTCAGTACTACTGGAAAAATATTCTAATATATTTTTGCATTATTTGAATAAAATTGTGGGAGGGGTGCTGGACTGTTCATTATTATAAAACGTTCGTTAAACTGGGTTTTACTGCAGTGCGAATACAATTCAGTCCTTTACTCTATTTAGGGAACCCCGCGTTCGAGGAGCGAGAATCTGCTACGCTTGCGACCAATTCTTTTTATTGTCCACACCTTTTTCTTCGACTGGCGCTCGGAGTCTCTAGCGTAAAAGTTTGGAAAAGTGGGTCTTTCATTCCGCCTTGCGCAGATAAGAAATAAACGCACCAGCCACGATACTCTTCGGCCAAGCTGTCCTGACGTACTTAATAAAAACATAATTAATCCCTGAAAAAATAGTGGTTCACAGTGATTTTCATGTTATCTTCATTGGCGAATACAGTATGGTGAAGAATCGTTGGTTTTCAGGTATTGGTTTTTCCTCCCTGGTCGGTCGATACTGTAATAGCCCATCTCTCCCCTTTGCGACAGTCTCGCCCTCCGCTTGCACGATCCGGAAACGTAATCTTTCCATCCACCCGCACAATAGTACGACTTGAACTTGCACCTGCGGTTGGTTAAGGACTCTGTAAACAACTCCGGTGCCCTCAGGTGGCTGCAACCTGAGATACCTGCAAGGAAAAGAAACCAGAAAACACAACACGCAAGCGATGTAACTTAGAAAGCCCACACCAGGGGCCGTATTCTATGAGCTGCCCACTTCCCATTGTTAGTTTCGCGTCCATTCGGTCTTCTGTTGTTGGTCACTGAGATATACACGCGGATTTCAAGAGTCCTTGGGAAGCGACCCGACAGTTGTGTGGTTGCCCACCGGACATCACCATCGGCGGCCATTGGCTGCGCTAAGCAGCCAATGGTGAGGTCCGGTCACCAACCAACCAATGGCCGGGTCCCTTTCCACAGACATTTTAAAGCCGCGGGTATATCTCAGTGACCAACAACAGAAAACTAAATGGACGCAGAACAATGAAAAATGGGCAGCTTATAGAATACCGCCCCAAGGCGCCTTTGTCGTAACTAATGCCATTGTCCCTGCGTGGAAAGACAGAAGCGTGGCCCATTATAGCGCGCACTCAAGTGGAGAATTCTTAGACAAAAATTTGTACATATTCGAATACTGTAAGGTGCTGCTATGTAAATACTGAAGGTAATGGTCAATTCTTCAGATGCAGAGCAAAATATGGCTTAAAGTTTTTCCATCACTCGCTCGAGCAGTTAAGACTGCCGTAGAAAAGCAATGGGGAAAGTTTTGGACCATAGCACAAACCTTAACAGCAAAAAACTGCAAGCCTGCGAACAGGTGACCTGTAGATATATTAATTGCTGTAACGAAATCTTACAATATATGAAAAAATGGCATTCGTAAACTCTTTCCCGTTGAAAAATTCTTTTGTCCGAAATTGCTAGGTATGAAACAATAAAATGATGTCACTCCTGCAAAATCAAATTGAGTACACAGAGGAAGGCCTACATGTACAAAACAAGCAGTCTCTGTCGTTGGCTCTGAGTGTGATATTTCTCAGGTGGCATTACTCACATTATTTGTACTACCACCAAACCCTATGGCTCCAGCTAGGATGCTGACTTGGGCCCCACATGCACTTGTATAGATACATCCTACACACATTGTACATCCTACACACATAGCGTCGTTTTGGAAAAATTGCCCAACATAAGTATACGTCCAAAGACAAAGAGAAAGACATTGTCTTTCCGACGCTCATTAAACGCTGTCAATCAAATTTTGTCCTTCCATTTCTTCACACATTTCCAACAGGGCTTCCTTTCTTTCCAAAATTTTCCAGCAAGCTATATCTGCACCTATGGCTCTGCATTTAACCCACGTTTTGACGTGTCAATTTGCAAAGTCTTCTACTTACTGATTTTTTTTAGTAATTTTTTTCTGGAGTTAAAAGAGATTTCCTCTCTACACCTCCCCACCTTTGTATGTTCGCACGTGTTTCACAGCCTTTGTTGGAGACAATATTTTGATATGAGCTTCTTGTCAAAACAGAGCCTATTCTTAAGTGCGCCTCCCTTTTGGTTTTTGGAACCCGCGCGTGGTGTCCATCTTCCAACAGCCCTTTGGTTTGTATCTCGCACAGCTTAATCTTATGACATTTAGCATAAAGCTGTGTTACGAACCTAAATTCGGGAGTCATTAACTGTTACTACGCGATATGTACTTTGATTCTTATACCACAAAAATACCCTACGTTTCACCACAACCGCGCTTTTTTTCCCTTCGCTTGGACAACATGTTTTTTTTTTCTTGACGCTCCCTTCAACAACCGTTTCCGCTACTTACACACGACCAAATCTTTAACTGGCTCGGGTGTTGAATCGCTAAATGCACCTTGTAAAAGCTTCTTTTCGGCTACATCGCTGGCATATTCATGCTGTAATTTGACGCGTGAGATGGCATTTCGTGGTTCCTTTTGTTCATATAATGTTATGAGTGGAGTACTTGCGCGTTTAGACCGATGTTATCAGAAATATTCATCGTATGCCACTACGAAGAGCCGAAACAAGCGGAATACGCAGCAATGGTACTTGTCCATATGACCTCCTCCTCTGGGTAAACTACCACTCCTTTCATGGTGGACAAGTCATTTACCCAGAGTAAGCGAAAATGCGCCACCAGAACCATTGCTGCGTATTCCGCTTGTTTCTGCTCTCCGTAGTGGTAGACGATGAATATTTCTGATAACTCTGATCTAAACACGCAAGTACTCCACTCAAACCTTATATGAACAAAAAGGAACCACAATATGCCATCTCACGCGTCAAATTACAGCATGAATATGCCAGAGGTGTAGCCAAAATGAACCTTTTACAAGGTGCACTTAGCGACGCCATACCCAAACCAGTTAAAGATTTGGCCGGGTGTATGTACTACCGAGTACTAAAACTGCGAATGAAAAGAATTTTGTGCCCATTGAATTTCGTAGATGCATCAATGGCGTGATGCTGTTCTCGTACCATAGATGCAAGAAACGATCGCTGTATGTCACATTTCTCCACGCCCTCACTTCGCTGACTAGTTCCTGCCCTCAAGTTTTACATTTTTTTGGCCGAGAGTATCTGGTGCCCGCTTACTTGGGGCAGTTACCGGCACCCGTTAATGCGGTAAGAATACCGGTTTCGCATTAAAGTGTACGCATTATAGCTAAGCGAGACCCCAGAAGTGGAGTGTATGGTATGGTACCGCATGTTGGGTTTAACAAACTGAAGCTTGCCATGGGCCTTGATAGACGGCATAGTGGAGAGCCGTGTTTATGCTCAGAAGCCGAATTCTATGTCGACAGTGCCACCAAGACCATTGTGACCCGTGGAATACGCCGCTGTGGAGTGTTTTCTTCATCATATAAGGCGTCAGTCAGGAATATATATAAACATGCATATAAACAAACAAATCGAAGCGCAAGCTTAATCTTCGTCTTCGAAGAATTCGTGCGCTATCGATCATGGTTCATTTGAGTATTGTTATTCCAGTTAATCGCTGACCTGGTTCAATAGAGAAACCCAAAGCTAGCCCGCGATAATTGCGGCAACTTAGTATCGTTAACAGCTTTAATCATGTACAACTTTTTCACGCAAAAATTTTGGTTATTGGAAAGTTGTAAGGTGCTTTTATGGAAACATTTAAGGTAATGGCCCATTTTTGGATTGTGTAGCCAAATCTTCCTTTTAGAGTGTTTGTATCGCTCGCACGGAGCAGTTAAGACTGCTATAGAAAACCAATGGGGGACGCTCTTGACGATGGCAAAACCATTATATGCCGAAAAATGCTAGCCTGCCGAGCGGCGAACTGCGGATATATTAATTATTATATTGAAATCCTACTATATATAAAAAAAAATTGCGTCCGTAAACTCTTTCCCGTGCAAAAATGCTTTTGTCCGTAATTGTTGGGTATGGGAAGCTTAAACACTTACTTAGTCCGCAACCGGGCTGGTCGTGTCCTCCGTTTGGGTAAAAGTCGACGTGCCCGACAGATGCGTTCAGCCCAAATCTCGCCGGCGGTGGAGCGAGCCTTCCGGCGTTGGTGTGAATGATGTCCACGAATTCGGCATCCCTCTTCGATAAGCACGCGCCGCTGTCGTCAAACAGAGGCCCAGCAGGATCTAAACCTTTAAAAAACACATGGAATAATAAACTATTATTACTCCCTCATGTCGTGGAGGAACACATGAGACATGAAGTCTAAAGCAATGCTTCGAATCATGCTTATATATTCGCTGCATTTACGTAATCTGTATAGTAAGCGGCGTTCTTAAAAAACTGTGAAGAACAAATTAACGGCTCGCACCAAAAAGACAAATCAATTGACGTTTCGGCTCCCACACACCGGTGCCTTTTTAAAAATTGGTCACGATTACGTTCCTTCCTAATGCGAAGTTTGAGCGCAGCTCATCCGCTGTTTCAGTTTTTCGATAGATTGACGCAAAGAATTCGAGCAAGACATGTATGTGCTATTACAGACAACTTGTTATTTTTCACACATATTCCTTCTTCAAGAAACACTCCACTAACAGTTGTTGATTGTCATGAAGGAAGCTTTGTGGACGGAGAAATAGACGGATATGTGCTCGACTTGCTGCACCAATGCCTGGTTCTCAAAGAGGAGGTCTGCGCAAGTATTTCGCGAGGTTGTCACAGCTGTGGGAGCTGTTACGAGCGAGAGGAACGGGGTGTTTTCCCTCATAAGTGGTAAGAAATTCCTGTTTGTCTTTATATCTACATTAAGTCTCTACCACTCTGCCGCCCTGGCAGGTGGCAGCGTTTCTGGCACAACGTTGTCAATGTTAAGGCATGCAGCGCACCTCTGTCGCTACCCCCAGGTAGCTTAAAGCCCGATTGAGGTGTCCACAGTTCCGAGAGAGCAGTTATGCGCCTTCCGTCTGGTTCAGGTGTCCACCGAGATGTGTGAGACAGATACTGCGCATTTCCTTTCCTCAAAAAACACTTTAAAATTTTACCTTCTCCTTTCTAAGCCCCCGCTCTATTGGTTTCGCAGCTGTGGGAGACAGATACCGCGCATTTCCTTTCCTCAAAAAAATACCGAAAAAACAGGAAATTCTTAAGTGTGCTTGGCGAAAGCCTTGTGGTCAACCCACTGCCGCGTCCACGAACATCTTGGCGCGGATCACTGGGCCGCTTCGGAGCTATGCGTCTCACTCGACTGCAACGAGACGTCTGGCGAAGGAGCAGCGGTGTAGCTGCCACCGCCGACGCGCGCGCGCTCACACAGTAGCGCTACAGTGAACTAGAATATTGGGTAGTGTGCTCACTCCGCGCCGGCTCAATGGGGGAGCGGTGGCCCAGCGAATGTCGACAGGTTTCTGTTTCGCGGCGCCGACACGAGGTGCCGCCACAGTAGACTTCACGGTAGGATTTGCCGTCGCCGTCAGTGCGCCGTGTGTATTTGTGGGCTCGTTGTTGTTCTGTTGTGCGGTTTTGCACTGGTTTGAGCGCTTCTCGGGGGGTCATTTCACGTTTTTGTTCACGTATGGTGGCAGTGCTTGTTCAAGCTTGCCCAGATAAGCGGCCTTCAAATGCAGGGCCCTCCAGATTCAAACTTGGGTGCCTGCGCATGACCACGATGAGCACGTAGGTAGAAGTGACTGTAGACTTGTTTTCTACGTAATAGGGTATGTTGCACGGAAGTGTGTACTGGAGACAAATTGCCAAATGTGCATTACCTTGCTTACAATGCAGTCTCCCAATGAAAACTTTTCCTGCGAGGCTGACAAAATACCGCGACCATTGAGGACTGCTCTACCCACCGGCGCAGCTTTATGGATTTGTGTTGAAGCTTGAAAACCTCTCCACAGAAAACCTCACAGAACCAACTTCTTTTTGAAGTCTGCTTCTAACCACTTCCAACATATGAAGAATGCTTTCGGAATGTAATTCATTGCAGCGAAGAAAAACTCGAACGGGCGAAGCACCTTAAACTGAGCCGTTGCTGACGCTGCTCTGAAGTGCTAGAAAAAGTTGAACGAAAAAGAGGCGAAGTGGTTTAGTTTACGGGGTTTTATCGTCTCTGAGCGACTGCGGCTATGCGGGACGCTATAGTGAAGGGCTCCGGAAATTTCCACCACATGGGTACAACTCACTGTAACCTGGGGTTCTTCAACGTGCACTGACATCATACAGTACGTGGGCCTCTATAATTTCGCCTCCATCGAAATTCGACAGCCGTGGCCGGGTTCGAACCCATGTCTTTCGGATCAGCAGCCGAGCGCCATCTGAGCCACCGCTGCCAGAGGCGAAATGAGCGAGCATAAATGCATGCAGTGATGACAAATCTGCCTCATTTTTAATTTTTTAAATAGCAGTGGATGCTGCATGGCTGTTCAAAAAAATGTGAAGTCAGTTACTGTTGTGTCGAAATTGTTTCGGTACGCGTGCCTCGATCGTATTTAGCGCAAAGCGCTAATTTTAAATAATGTATATGCCCCCCCCCCCCTTCCTTGTACTTTCGCTCACTTATGTGTCTCCCTTCTACCTCCCTGCCCCTCTGTGTTATGTGTGCTGCAGCTTGGCTCCTTGCGAATAGAAATAACTGCTGCCGCCGACACACTCTCCATTCCGCGTTTGTCCCTGGCATATAATCAAATTCCGCCACACCACATGCTACTACTATTAACTTTAAGTATTAAGACAAAAAGCTGTATGACCCCTCGGTACGCAGTGCGTTGTAACTGCAAGGAAACATTGCAGGCACGAGTGACAATACGTGATCATCCCTGCGTGCCAAGCGTATACTGATAAAAGTTGCTCATGTAACCCCTCATGCAATGTCCCTTGTGGAACTTTGAGAAATAAATAAACATGTGCACATGCCAGAAATTAAGTTCCATTCAAGATCTGCCGAGCCATTTCGATGACACACACGCGGATGTTGCGATAATAATTCAATTTGTCGGCGCGGCTACCACGGCTACTGCGACGCCAGCCGAATGCGCCACTCGCTTTCACCCGTGAAGACGCGTGCAGCGCCACCACGCGCCACCGCGCCCTGTCGACACCGGCGGGGTCACCCCGAGCGGGCCTGTGAGCACACTACCCAATATTCTAGTTCACTGTAGTAGCGCGTTCTACCGCTACTGTGTGACGTCACGGTTGCTATGCACAGCTGCGCCCCCCACTGCCACGCCGGTTGCTAAGGAGGAGAGGAGGTTGTGCTTCTACTTTCTCCTTCCCAAGCTCCCGCTCCATTGCTCTCGCAGCTTACAGGGTGTCCACTGCTGGTTACAGCGGATAACGGCGACGCCGCGAAACGCAGAAACGAGAGCTGCGCTCTCAAACTGCGAAGGCAAAACCTCCAACTGTCGCTGTGCGTGCGGTGGATGGCGGAACCCGGATATCTTACGTATAGTGGAGGCAGATTTTCGTCGTTTCCATTCAGCGTATACGCTGTCGCCTGTATATCGCGCCGCTTTGTACGACGACAACACAGGAAACTCTGAAAGAGATGGCGGGAACACCAGAACGACGTCAAGAATCGCTGCGTGCTTTGAAAGTTACTATATCAGCTAGGCACAGCCAAATGCGCTTGCAAGCACCACACTTCTATCTCCAGTCGTTAATTATACAGACGACAGCGCATGCGCTCAATCACCGCGAGGAAAATATGATACCGGTGTACGCAAATGTCCGGGTTCTAAAAAATTCTAAAGTAGGATATTTCACGGCAGTCGCAGCCTATGAAGACGGCACAGTGGGGGCCGCTGCCACTATCCGAACTAATCCGGCTGCAGAGGCGGAAGGAGCCGCCATGGCACTTGCGCTGGCCCACTCCACCATTGACAAAAAGCTGACTGTGGCTTAACTCAATTATGCCGTGATGTGCGTAGCGAGAGGTACGGTTAATCTTATTATTTAGCTTGGTTATCTCTGTGGTTACACCTCAACCGTTTAGCTTGGTGCGTCTCAGTGTTTAGGCTTTGCTTTTACCTATCGTTAAGTTATGGTCACATTAAAGGCTATATGTATTTTAAGTGCAACGCATTTATTTTCAAAGACATCTTGTTGTTTCTAAACTGCCACAAATACGGCCCGACGGTCGGTGAAGCAGCAAGCAGCCGCCTCAACGGCTCGACACAGTTCTTTGAGGCCAAGGTTTGATCGTGTTTTTCCTTTTTTTTCTTGTTTTTGTTTGTTTGTTCTTGTTTTTGTTTGTCTGTTCGTTCTTCTTCAGTCTCCTCTTGGTTTCGTTCCGACGATGAAGCCTGGCTTCTTTCAGACTCTCCGACTCACTTTCCATATCTGCCAACGATTCCCACCGAGCCGCTCCTTCTAGGTATACGATGCAATGCCGGCTCCTCCTCTGTTGTTGCAACGCGGTTTCACCGGCTCCTCCTCTGACGTTATGCCAGATGGGGCGGCGAGCGGCGATGCCAGCTGCGGCGGTTGCTAGGCAACGGCGCAGCTCGCCGCGGTGGCTGTGGTTGAGGCGCACAGTGGTTGAGGCTCAGTGGTGGAGGTGGCTAAGTGGTTGAGGTATATTTTAAGTGACTCTAAAACTGCGATTCTAAATTTTCCTCGAGGTCGAGGTTCATATCCCTGCTTTTGACATACTGGACTCACCCGATGCACCCCCGCCCCGCCATGTGGAGCTGATATGGGTGCCTGCGCACTCCGGGAATCCCGGAAACGAGGCCGCCAACCTTTTAGCCCGAGGTTCTTTAAACCGTGCTCAGGTGGGCTCGGATCGGGGATTCACGAAGGAGCGCATGTACTCATTCAGTGAGCTGACCCAGGCATACAGAGCCTCACGCCAGCTCTATCCCCCGCCCCACCCCTCCCTAGAAGAAGAAAGAAGGAAGGAAAGAAGGAAAGAAAGAAAGAAAGAAAGAAGGAAAGAAAGGAAGAAAGAAAGAAAAAAATAAAAAAAAGAAAAAAAGAAAGAAAGAAAGAAAGAAAGAAAGAAAGAAAGAAAGAAAGAAAGAAAGAAAGAAAGAAAGAAAGAAAGGAAGAAAGAAAGAAAGAAAGAAAGAAGGAAAGAAAGAAGGAAAGAAAGAAGGAAAGAAAGAAGGAAAGAAAGAAGGAAAAAAAGAAAGAAAGAAAGAAAGAAAGAAAGAAGGAAAGAAAGAAGGAAAGAAAGAAAGAAAGAAAGAAAGAAAGAGAGAAAGAAAGAAAGGAATATTTCAACCACCTGGGGGTTTTTAACGTGCACTGACATGGCACAGCACACGGGAACCTTTTGCGCTGCGCCTCCATCGAAACGCGGCCGCCGCGATCGGGTTCGAGCCCGGGTACTGCGGCTCAGTAGACGAGCGCATTAACCACTGAGCCACCGCGGCAGGTGCGTTTCTTTTCGTTTCCTTTCCTTTCGTGAATTTTGCACAGAGATTGAAGTTAAAAAAATCTCTGCCCCTCCCGTAACCGAGAGTAGAGTAAGCATGAAATGCTTACGGGCATAACACATTGCTTGTAGATGGTACTAAGAATGTATATGCAGCGCGTCCGAAACTGTCTAAAGTGCGTAGAGGCGAAAGCGTTCTCCGCACCACTTTGCCTATGTGACACTGGTGACGTCACCACTGGATTTCATTACACATAATTGATTACGAAGTAATGACAAATTAATAATTAGTGACTAATTACTGATTAATGACTAAATACTAATTAACTGCTAATTAATGACGCTTAAGCTTCGACTTTAAGAGTGGAACGCGACAGCGTGTTGTAGCGCTGCCAGGCAGTCCACGGAACGCCACCACCCGTTTGGCGCGATGCCTTGCCCTTTGAACGCGACGCTTTTTGAGGAAAGGAAATTACGCAGTAATTTTCTGTCATCTCGATGGACACCCGAACCGCACCGTACAGGAAGGGGCGATGCCTTGCCCTTTGAACGCGACGCTTTTTGAGGGCAGTAATTCTCTGTCATCTCGAAGGACACCCGAACCACACCGTACAGGAAGGGGAGATGCCTAGCCCTTTGAACGCGACGCTTCTTGAGGAAAGGAAATTACACAGTAATTCTTTGTCATCTCGGTGGACACCCGAACCGCACCGTGAAGGAAGGGAGGAACGCCACCACCCGTTCGGCGCGATGCCTTGCCCTTTGAACACAACGCTTTTTGAGGAAAGGAAATGACGCAGTAATTCTTTGTCATCTCGGTGGACACCCGAACCGCACCGTACAGGAAGGGAGGAACGCCACCACCCGTTCGGCGCGAAGCTACCGGCGCTTGTATGCCGGTCCTGTAGGAGGGCTTAGAGAGTCTCGTTAAATCTCGTACAGTGCCCGGATGCTCTCGTTTCAGCTCCCGGATGTGTGGAATTCAGTGCCCGGATGAGTGGATTTCAGTGCCCGGATGTTGGCTCTCGGTCTCGGCATGACGTCACCACACTGCCGACAACGGGAGCAAAAAGCGTTTCATGCATAAAAAGACAACGACGTGCAATGCAGGCGCGAGAGTGTGGCAGTTCAACACGAGGCGCAATCGGCTGCGGCGATAGCATGGTGCTCCCGTGAAGTGGCCAGCGAAGCTGCTTCTGGAGCCTCCGCGGGTTCGAAACCCAGTTGCGGCAATATTTATTTTAACTATAAAGGTATCTGAGAGGCTTCCAACATACCGTGCCTCTTTCAGAATTGATACTGAAATAGTGCTTTCGCACTAAAATAGCGTACAAGTACGAAAGATTTTCCGAGCTAGCGCTGCGGATTCCAAAATAACGCCACTGGTGTTTTACAACACGCCGCTGTGTCTGCTTTCAAACAGAGGTACGTTTTTACAACGTTCTTAACCTTCGTTTACAAGTCTTACAAGTCTTATACTGGCTATGTCTGATGGATGAAATGCGTGCCACGAAGCCGTTGCATGACTTCAAGGTTCTCTGTTCCTTGTGCGAGGTGTCAAAATACTTTGATTCTGCATGTACAGGAAACTTCCCGCACTGTACGAAGGTCTTCAGATATCTTCCATATTATGTGGGCATGGCAATCAACCCCCAACATCGCCCCAAAACCCAACCCCACCCGAGAGCACTTGTAGGCAACCTTGCTCGGTTGCTCCGACCTGGGGAGCCGGAAGGCCGAGGTCGACCTAGTGATTGTGAGGTGACCCCTTCTGGGCCACCTCAAACTTCCTCCCTGTTATTTATCTGTAATAAAGTTTTTTCACACAGACAGGTCTTAGCACGGCGGCCGCCAAAAGCAGCTGTTTGCGGAGATTTATAATTCATACCTGTGATTCTCCCGACCTTTTTTCCCTTGGCCTTGCGAAAGTGTCGGCCGCAGAAGCCCGCGGCCTGAGCGCCCAGGCTGAAACCTATGATGTGCACCTTTCGGGCCACCAGCTGCGATTTCGATGATTTGATCATTTTCTGAAGCAAACGAGAAAGCTGAACGCCAACCATAGGTGTATTCCTAGCTGCTCTGTGGTAGAGAGGCGCGGCGGCTCCCTTTTTCCAATCTACCAAAACAACGTTGCAGTCGACCTGAAAAAGATTGAAAATTTTCTTTTATAATGTGTACGTCTTCAATGCACAGTTTCTATATGCGAATTCATAGCTTCTGAACAGAAATCACTTTTTTTATAATTATTCTTTCTGACGCCATTACAATATTCAGTTAGAGTGAATGCGTAAATTCCTGCTTTGCCGTGTCTGTTCTTTCGTCTTACTGCTGCAAACTTGCTTAATTCATCGATCCAAAATATTCTATGCAGTCCGCCGCCCCAGTGGCTCACTGGTTATGGCACTCGGCTGCTGACCCGAAAGACGCGGGTTCGACACCGGCCGGAGAGGGTTTAATTTCGATGGAGGCGAAATTCTAGAGGTGGGAGTACTGTGCGATGTCAGTGCATATTAAAGAACCCCAGTTGTTCAAAATTTCCGGAGCCCTTTACTATGGCGTCCCTCATAGCCGGAGTCACTTCGGGACCGCCAGGTTTTGGTATTCGTTGGTTTTGCTTCTGAGGAGAGGAGAGTGCGCAGTAACTGTCTCGCATATCTCGGTCGCCAACCGAACCGCGCCATAAGGGAAGGAATAAAGAAGGGAGTGAAAAAAAGGAAGGAAGAAAGAGGTACCGTAGTGGAGGCCTCCGGTATAATTTCGACCTCCTGGGGATCTTTAACTTGCACAGACATCGCACAGCACACGGGCGCGTTTTGCATTACGCCTCCATCGAAACGCAGCCGACGCGGCCGGGTTCGAGGCCAGGAACTCCGGCTCAGTAGCCGAGCGCGCTAAACACTAAGCTACCGTGGCGGGCACGGTAACTCTCCATAAACCAAACCACAAACTAAACTCTGTGCAGTCCTAACCTTGCATTCTTTTTGCAAAACACTGTTACTGTTAGCAGCCCTTGGTTATCTGCTATGGGTATTACGAGGGGGTACCCAAAAGAAACCGGACTAATTTTTTGGTGGGCAGCGCTTTCGTAGTACCGTGTTTTGCCGCTAGGAGCGCAGAGAGTGAACATTCGAGAGTCAGCCAGCCGAGTGGTACCGCTGAAGGTCAGACGTAGTAGTGTCGTCTGCGTTCACAGTGATAACTGTTTTCTGTGAGCGTCGTTTTTTTCAATGGCTGGTTTTTGTGAACAGCGTGCGGCGGTGAAATTCTGCTTTCTGCTCGGAAAAAATGGAACAGAAACTTTTGAAATGTTAAAAACAGCGTACAAGGATGATTCTATGGGGAAAAGTCAAGTGTTTGAGTGGTTTTCCCGTTTCAAAAATGGTGAAATGTCAATTGATGATCAACCTCGTTCTGGTCGTCCTTCCACGGCCAGAACACAAGAAAATGTTGAAAAAATTCGTGCAATCATCAACGAAGATCGACGACGCACGATTGAAGAAATTGTGGAGCTGTCGGGAGTGACTTGGAGTTCAGTGCAGCGAATTTTGACAGAAGATTTGGGAATGAAAAAGGTGGCTGCCAAATTCGTGCCACGACTGCTGACTCCTGAACAAAAATAAGGTCGTGTGGAAGCATGTTGTGCTTTGAAAGAAGAGTCCCGAAATGATCCAAACTTTTTTTCAAAAATTATCACAAGTGACGAAACTTGGTGCTTTGCTTACGATCCTGAATCAAAGCAACAATCAAGCCAGTGGAAAACTCCCAGTTCGCCTCGCCCCAAGAAAGCTCGTCAGGTGAAATCAAACCTCAAAACAATGCTCATTTGTTTTTTCGACGTGAGAGGAGTCGTGCATTCAGAGTTTGTTCCGCAGGGTCAGACAGTTAACCAGGCGTTCTACTTGAAAGTTTTGAAAAGATTGCGCAACAGTGTGCGGCGGAAGCGGCCTGATTTGTGGCAGTCGGGTGACTGGTTTCTCCACCATGACAATGCCCCTGCTCACTCAGCCTTGTCTGTACGACAATATTTGACCAAAAATGGTATGACCCCTGTTCCTCACCCCCCATACTCACCGGACCTTGCCCCCTGTGATTTTTTTTTGTTCCCCAGAATGAAAAAACACATGAAAGGAAAGCGTTTTGCTGATGTTGCAGAGGTAAAGAAAAAAACGATGGAGCCGCTGTCAAGCATCCCAAAAGATGAATTTAAAAAATGTTTTGAAAAGTGGAATGAAAGATTAGACAAGTGTATTAGTGCAAGTGGAGAGTACTTTGAGGGAGATTAAAGCCCTGTACTTAAAATGTGAATAAATCGGTTTAAAAAAAATAAGTCCGGTTTCTTTTGGGTACCCCCTCGTAGATTCCCTGCCAATGTCTATTTCCTCTTCTTGATTTTATCAAAGTTATCAATATAGCTCTCGTTTTTTCGTTAACCGAGGTCGGCGTTCCTGGCCTGGTGTGCAGACGCGTGTACGTATGGGCTCAAATTATTTGTGCTATTTTGACGACTTTTGACCTTCCGCCGAATTTCATTGTGCCTCCCAAAGTTCATAAAGGTGCCCGGCACCTGCCAAGCCCATTTTCTGGATTGAGACTCGGTTTTTGTGTCCTGCATATGCACTTGTTTCCGCTGAGCACAGTGCCAACCAACCTAGGCCTGCCGCCGCTGGCGATAGGCCCCGCTTCGCAGCCGTGGCCAGGGCTTTGCCAAGCATGGACGTCGTCATTGTGAAGGGGAAGAACCTACCCCAGAAGAGTAATGGACTTGACCTACATAGGGAACTACTTATTAAGCCTCTTCCCAAAAACATGCACCCCACCTCCAGGATACTATGCTGCCGGTCAGGTACCGCGAGCTACCATTCCGGGAATACCCGGTGAGTTCCGCCGGGCGTCGTGACTGTTTCGCCAGACAAAACATCCGAAACCATGAAACGCAAACTCAGTGCGGAACCAAATGTGGTGTCTGTGCGCAAGCTGGGGGGAACCTCAGCTGCGGTGATCACCTTCACGGGCATCAAGGTGCCACAGACAGTGTGGTGCAGCTACGAACGGCTCCCTGTTCGCCTGTACAAGAAACAGGGCCTGCATGCCACCGCTGTGGCACAGTGGGCCATCGGCCGATGCATGCCCGAGACTGCAGCCCGGTCGCTGCAGACGCTGCGGGGTCCAGGTCCCTGGTGACACTACTAACGGCCCAGCAGAACATGAGTGTATTCCGAGCTGCCTCTGCTGCGGAGGCGACCACCCAACCGGAGCTCCCCGCTGTGCCGGGCGGTTCCGCAAAGCCATCAAACCGGGCTCCCCACCAGGTTCCAAGCCGAAGATAATGCGGGGCCCAAGCAGGCTCCTCCGCCCAAGGCCAAGAAAGCGTTAGCCGCTAAGCCGGACCCCGAGGCCCAAATTGGGCCATCGAAAACTGTCAAGCCCGGGACCCAGGCGGCGCCCCCAGTCCTCAACGCCAAGGACTTCCCACCCTTGGCACCCGTCCAACCACAGGTGAGCAGTTGGAGTAGGGCAGTCTCCTGGGCCCCCTCCCCGCCCCACTCCTATCTAAACCGCCCTACAGCAGCAGGTAGAGGAGCCCAGGCGCCAGAACCAAATTCTAGCGCGCAAAATTCAGAATTTAGACGCCAAACATGGCAGGTCATCCGAGACAATGCAGGAAGCTGAGCCAGAGGACGAGGATGACGGATCATCCATAACATCCTGCCTGACTGGCGTCTTGTGGCAGACCGGGGTGACGGTAGTTCGATCAGTTTCCACTGCCGGTCGCGTCGGCGGCCTCGAGGCACTGCAGCGCCAAACCGAGCAACTGGAGGGCCAAGTGGCGGCCCTCCCGAATCAAATCATGTCAACAGTACGCGAGTCCTTCCAGGCGGCCTTAACGCAAGCACTTCCCGACCTTATGGCCCAGGTCAGTCTTCGTCCTTAAAGCCATGCAGCCCTGGGTCAGCACCCAAACTAAGAACTCCACTAGCTGCGAATCCCCGCACCTCAATCGTAAGACAGCCAGCCTCCCGCCAGGCAGCGGAGGAACACGATTCAGGGTCGGCTGCCGGTGGGCCGGTGCGGCCCCTCAATGGGGTTGCGCCCGCTACCGGCCAGAGCTTGTCCGCTCGCCCCGTAAATAAATACAAGAAGGCTAGCAGATCTAACAGGAATGCTAAAAACCTTGAAAAGTTCCAGATCACGCAATGGAGCTGCTGGGGTTTCCGAGCTTGGAAACAGCGGTCACACCTCCAGCTCTACCTGCAGTCCCTAGGCGACATGCCGCCGCTCATTGCCCTGCAGGAGCCCGACATCGACGCTAAATTCTCAGGCTACAGCACCTTTAAGAAAGATGGGGGGGGGGGGGGGGGGGGGGTTGGCCTCGACGTGCATCCTGGTGAATAAGGCTTGCATCGTCGTTCAGGTCGACTTAAACTTGAGCACAGAGCAAGAATACATAATGTTCCGGGTACTGCCTCGCAGACGCCGCGACCCGTCAATACATATCCTCAACATATACTGCCATCCGCATAAGCATCGCGTAACTTTCAGTGAAATCTTTCTTGGCAAATTGGCAGACAAAGAGCATCTATTGATCGTTGGAGCCTTCAGTGCTCCAAGCCTTCACTAGGGCGATCACCTCTGAAAGGCAAGAGGAGGTAAGCTGGCGGAGCTCTTCTCCACCCTCAGCCTCATGGTTCTCATGGACCCAGCATATCCCACCCGAGTGGGGGACTCGGTAACCCGCGACACGTGTCCTGACCTTTCTCTCGTTAAAAATGCGAGAGGCTGCCTGGGAGAACTTGGGAAATTCCCGAGGTAGCGATCACTGCCTTCACCGGATTACACTCGTGGCAAAGGCAGTGCGCAAAAAATGGCCTCAGGCCAAGCTGACCAATTGGCACAAATTCCGAAACCACAATATAGCTCCCGTTCTCTTTTCTGGTGGCTACGTTCAATGCGAGCCGAGGAAGTAACAATAATGTTTGTTGCCAGTTGCTCTTCGCACAGCCAACATCTCACGCCTTGGTTTGACCTACTCTGACACTGCAGCAGAGCGCCTTCGGGTGAATTTCGTTCACAACTGCCTCACCTTCAGCAGCCCAAACCGGTACCGCGCTATTACATACATGAAGATCCAGGCAATCACACTGGGTCCTAGAAGCGACCCAGTTTGCACCTATTTAGCTCCAACAGGCGCATACGCACTAGGTATCATTCACCATGAATACGTGGATTAGACCCAAAAGGAAATCAGGGTTATTTTTTACCCCACAATACACAACACTGCATTCTCTACGCCCGCCTTTTTGGCAAGACCCAATCAATATATTGGCATCACTTTCGCGGGGACCACGATCCCCCGCCAAGTCTTGCTGCGCGTTTCTACATCTTCAAGAACAAGGTGGAAGCCTGCTTTAAATGTCACAAAACGGGACACCGAAACGACATTTGCCTGTCTCCCAACCTCTCCAAGTGTTCTCACTGCGAAACTCGCGACCCTGACAAGGCCGCGTTGACTGCCTTATTAGAAAGGCGTACAGGGCGGCTCTTCATCTCCCCCACCAGAACTCCACCTACAATCTACTTGCATTAAGGGTCTACAACACTGTTACGGAGCTCTGGAGCTTCTCACCCCCACCCTCAAGGACGTCACTCACTCGACAGGCTTGGAATAAGCTTCGAAATGACCGTCGACAAGGCCCAGCTTCCGTACCATATCGACGGTAACCTTATCGTTACCCTTCGCCATAAAAACATGCACCAAGAGTGTCATGTCACTCGCCGCAAAGACACAGCTAGGTCCCTTCACAAAAAGTATGTAACAGGTGGGACAGCGGTCTACGCCTACGCCAGTGAATACCCCGATCGCGATACTTTTTCGCTTGTGGTAGTAAACCATTGTGGACGGCCGTTGTTTTCAAGCTTCATTCCCGTCAGATGGTCTGAAGAAGCCGAGTACGCGGCCATAGCCTTGGCGATGGTGTCCACCTCTGCAGAAACCATCTTCAGCGACTCTAAATCTTCAATTCTTTATTTCGCCAAAGGCTGGGTCTCCTCTACCACCCTATCCCTCCTCCATTGCACCAATCTCCAACTCCGCCCGACCCAACTGTTCTGGGTTAGGACAAGGAAGACACATTCACGACACTTAGAAGCGCAGTTATCGGGACGAATTTTTTCTTTAGATAGAAGGACAAGAACCGGGACTGACATGTGGCTACCGCAATCAAACTTGCAGAAGAGATCGCCGCATCCGGTCTTGCTTGGGAAGAAAGGAAAGAGCCCGTGGTACTAGAAATATGTTGCAAAAGGATTTGCCGGACTAGTTAGTTCATTTCTGAAAAACGATTTAACTGCGCGAAAGGATTAGGACAAGGAAGACACATTCACGACACTTAGAAGCGCAGTTTTTATCGGGACGAATTTTTTCTTTATACAGAAGGACAAGAACCGGGACTGACATGTGGCTACCGCAATCAAACTTGCACAAGAGATCGCCGCATTCGGTCTTGCTCTGGGTCTCTGCGCACCCGTCCCATGTGAGGAACGAGGCGGCCTCCCAGTCATTCCCGAGAATTTGTTGACCGGGACGTGGTGTCACCCATTCTGAGCGCGGCGAGAGGTCGTATGGTTACATTTCATGACATAACCATGCACTACCGCTTAGGTAGACTTCTATATCCTCCCGCACATAGTTCTCTCACCAAACCAAAAGATGTTGCGTTTAGCAAGTCCAAACGAACACCTTCCCCAACCCCGCGATATATGCCCGCATATACCCTAGGGTCTACTCCTTTTCCTGTAAACTATGTGGCCAGAATGCCGCTTTATCTCACATACTCTGGACTTGCCCTCGAGACACCCATCCCCGAGATCTGCAGCTGTTTAATCTAGACCAGTGAGAGGCCGCAATGTTCATTTCTGACACGGACACACATATCGGGGCTGTGACAAGAACCCTAGAAGTCGCCGAGCGCCACGGGCTCAAGGCCACTTGATGGGGCTATACCCCCTCATTATCTGCTACTTTTGTGGAAGAAAATAAAGTTTATCCTCCTTATGTTCATTAACCCACTCTGCTCTGTCCGAGTCTCCCAGCAGTATTCCTTGTACTTTCCTTTCCATAGCTAGCTGCATTATCAGCAGTTTTCGTGAGGCTCAAATTTTTTTTTCTCACAGGTGTACCGGCTAAAAGTCGTATGTTTTCCTCTCGAAGTGTTTGCAGTGCGAGGGGAGCGTTTGGTGCATGTCAAAATGAGCACCAAAAATACTCCTGCAAGAGCTGTGTTAACACTCCACTTATGTGGAGGTCGGCCTCCTGTGTATAGCGAGCAAGTAGCGCGCCTGCGGGCTTCCCTAAGAGCTAACAGGAGAATTTTGAGCCTAAGGAGGTAGAAAGCAAAAACAGGATCTTACATGTTTCAGCAGGGCCTCCTTCATGTCGAGTACCCAGGATTCTCGGGCGTTTGAAGCGTACCCGTGTATGATGGCTACCAGAAGCTTGGAAAGGTTCAAGGATTTCTTCTTAGCGATTTCATTCCATGTTTTTCTGTTCACTTCTTGTCCCCGACGGACCTCTTTTGAGCAAAAAAAGAACCTTGTTCCGACCTCTGCCGGCGACCGAGGTCCGCCGTTGCGTAGTCTCATATTGTCTCTAAGCGTGAAGCATCCCACTCGTTTGTAGCAAAGCGATGCTTTTTCACCGACTCTTGCTCTCTCTGCCTGTGGAACATAAAGCCAAGAACAGATAAAGGTAATTAAATGCTTGGGTACGCGTTCTTATATGGCTGTCGTTTTTTTAAACTATACGGCAGTCATGCTAATATCAAACCTAAATACTATCGGTGCATATGATATGCCATAAGCAGGAGAACTTGGGGCAATACTCTGTTTACTTTCTTAGAGTGTTCATCGGGGTTTCTTTTCTTGATACTTTCGCTGAAAACCTTTCGCTCACCAGTGGCGTAAACATAATTACTCTTTGTATATTTTTAAACAGCGGAAATATCTGTTCCATGTCATTTCTCTCTATCGCTCCCCACTGTACTTAAACTTTGCTATCCTCTCACTGTTTGTTTTATTTCCGCTGGCTGCAGCTTGGGCGCTTAAGATATTCGATTGTAATTACCCCAGCCGGAAATCTTTTCAGGGCTGTTTATTTTATTTAGTTTTTTTTGTATCCTAAAGACCACTACTACTATCATTGCTTGCTTAAAGAACTTTCGGTTTCAAAACAAGCAAACGTCTAGGCATACATGGACGCAAGAACATGTCGCACCTTGTGTTTCTTTCTAATACAGGCTAGCTATTGTAAAGACACTTTCGTACCGAAAAAGAGTGCACTGAAAATGCGTTAGCAGCTGAATTACAATAATGTGTGTCTAGTCGATTGTTCAAAAAGAGCCGTTGTTAAAGCGTGAAGATGGGGTCACAAAGGTATCTAGAATAAAATTAATCTCGAAATTAGGGGCACAAGAGGACCAAGAAGGGGAATTTTAAACATGCTTAGCACTAAATTAAATAATAACGTATTGATGATGCGATATTTGGTAAACCATGGCAGCGACACGGCACAATATAAAAAGGAGTTGGAAAGGTGATGGCGGTAAATGGGCTATTTAGAAGCTGTAGAAAGAATTCACCTTCAGCCTTGATTAACGTGAACACGTGAAGGAGGGTGTGGTGGGGATGAGACTCAGGTTCAAAGAAAACAGGAATGGGGGGAATAAGGGGGGGGGGGGGGGGGAGGAAAACAGAGGCAAACGCTCACTACCAATTCCAATCGTCTCTCTGTGGTTAAAACAAATAATTATACAAAAAAAATACAGCGAAAACCACACATACGTTTCGCGGTCGCAAAATTTCGCGGCTTATATTGCTCCACAGCTCCTTTTGCCTGCTACGTCTTCCTCTTCGGCTAGTGGGTGATCAAGCAGTTCTGCTGACTTCATAAGGAAAAGCTCGGCGAGCGCAACCCGCAGTTGGGCAACAGTGCATCTTGCAGAGGTATCAAAGGATATCTAATTTAGCAGGTGAGGGTCATGAAATATTTTTTCTTTCACGTCAATGGTATCTGCGCACTGCTTCCGAATGAAACTGCCATTGTGTGTTATTACGCCTCATATTGCGCAATAGGGGCCATCCATCCGTGTCAAAAAGGCCATTGGAGAGCTTTGTAATGTGCTAACTGAAGATTATAAGGAAATCAAGTAAACATTAGAAGAACTTATGCTGAAAACGAGTATCGGGGAAAATAAAAGCTAAGGAGAGGAAATCCAAGAAGTGATATGAGAGAACATGTTTCCTAAACCAATGCCAGCTTCCTAATAATCGAGAAATCAATGATATTCTTCGATAGTGAATCCAAGTCACCAGAACGAAAATTGACAAGCTTGTAGTAAAAATTCTGTGAAAGAGATGTCGAGAAATGCCACAAAGTCCCTACGTCAAAACACAATCAGGTTAACATCAATTTTTTGTATAGGCAACCAATCAAAAGGAATGCTTTCCTTTCCAAATCGCGGACAACAAAGGTCGACACAAAAAATTCACACTCGATCATACGCTGTGATCTAATAACTATGCCTTTGCAGTACTAGTTCTATATTGGGTACTACATTTATGCCAAAAAACAAAGCGTTCCATGTTAATATTGCAATTCTCTTTCGCTGCGAAAGATTACAAGAGGTGAAAGGACCAAATTTCTTTGCGTATGGTTTCGAAACAATACGTCATTGAATTTACGGGCGAATAAATTATCTGGAAACCTAGACAAAGCTGCATGATGTTACCTATAGAACTAAGGAACTTACACCTGCACAGAAAACTGAATAACACTCCTTTTTAACTAATATATCGTTTTGTTACGGGATGGCAAGCGAAAGAACAGGACAGCATGAAGATATGTGATTGATATATGATTTAATATGATTCAATGGCTGCGCACCTCACTCCTCGCGTCACTCTTCGCTTTGTTGTTGTCTTCTTCGCAACGATATGATGAAATGATATTTGGAGCAACTGCTGTTCTTAACTATAGGTAAGTTTATAGCGTTACAGAAAGACGCATTAAGGTTGTTTTAAAACAATCATCGTAAACCACGAAATCCGCCTACGGGCAGTAAACCATCGCACCAAATACATGCGCTTTTGAGAAGCATGCAAGCAAAGCAACCTCTCCAGTGCTCATAAGTCGTCTAAATAGCCGGAATTTGTTGAGCCACTGGGCTGAGGGTAGCCACGTTTTCGAAATTCTAAAAACTGATATCGATATTACTTACAGTGAGCTACACGCCTCTCAGCAATTAAGGAGCCTAACGGTAATAGTCCGAAAGTTGACTGTTCAGTATTAGTTAACCAGCCTGCTAGTTAGCACATCTGTACTCTGATGTACTACACCACTGACAATGCTATGCCTAAAAAGCCCTCTTCTAACTCAAAAAGCCTGCTTTTAAAATTGTTTAAATCATGGGTGAAACACCCTGAATATAATCTTGGGGGGCCTCACCACTCTTCCTTGGTCTTCGTACTGCGACTAAGGCTAGCTTGAGTAAACGAACTCGAACCGGAAGCCCCTAAGCAGGCAGTGACGCAGAATATATTCCCCCTCAGCCACCAATCCGCCCAGTCATTCATAGCTACTGCGATCATTTGTGTTTGATAAGTGGCAGTTCAGTGGCCATGGCAGTCCAACGTGACGTCATCACTTTGTTAGTCATTTCGAGAACCAACATGGACTAATGTCCAGTTCTCTTACTATGTAATGTTCATCTCAAACAGCGATGCTTCGTGAAATTTTGGACCATACAATATTTAAGTAAATGTACGGCTGCGGCAAAGATTTTATGAATGCAAATGCCATGTAGCCTCTTACAACCTTCTCCGAAAAGTAATAACGACTCATCCATGTCAGTAAACTTACCTTTAGAGTTTCTTTCACGGTGTTTTCACTCCAGGATTCACCGCCACCAGGGCCGCCGGACTTGCCCATTTTGCTACGCAGGCCATCCCCGACAGCCACACAGAGCAAAGCAATCACCACTGCAGTGCAATCAACAAATGACATCTTGAGGTGCACTTATCCACTCTCGACACTTTTGCTATATAGCCTCTTGAGAAAGACCCTGTATTTCTTAAGGACCTTTTGGAGGTATTATTTCTAGCAGAAGCTGACAGCGAACTGTGAGCTCAGATCGGCTTCCAATAATTTATTATCTGTGGTGATTATTATCTGTGGTGTGAGGGGACCGAAGAAAACACGGCCGTGAAAAAAAGAAAAATATTAAGAAAAAACAATGATCAGTACCGAAGAACCAAAGAAAAAAAACAGAAAGAAGAGTTGGAAAGAAGTCATGACTGGTTCTGCGGCACAAAAGAAAGGCTCACCCAAGTGCACCGTTACCAGGCTCTGAGGTATCGGAACCTGTAACCACCGAGGCTTCGAAATCCCGGACTCCGAACTGCGCTACTGTGCGACATCTCATCAGATGTCCAGCCCAGCCAACGCATGGTGCTGGTTCATTCATTCTGAATTTATTTCAGACAACGGAAAGGTTGTCCAGGTTGACGTGATTGTATGTCGACGCCGCGCCCCATCGGAAGCTCTGAAAGCAGCTGGAGCTGCCGAGCGCCGCTGAGGTGTCAACCTCCTGCCCGTGAAATGTGAGACAGCGCTTCTACCGACATTAGTTTGATAAGGCCAGTAACTGTGCCACTGTGTGTGTTGGTTCTTCTGTCCCACAGGTAAAACCGTGGTATGAGGTTTTTTATTCATTTATTTATTTACTGTACCCTCAGGGCCAGAGGCGTTAAAGAGGAGAGCGGGTTACAAAGAGTAAAACAAAACAATGAATACAATAGAGTGAATGGTATTAGACAACAAATTCAACTTTCTCCTGTAAGCTATATCTGTCGACTTTACTAAGACGTTTGACCCCGTAAATCCCGATATCTTACTTTTAAAATTGGAAAGGTATGGTATCTGTGGCTTTTGTTTGGATATGTTTAGTTCGTATCAAATCCAAAGTAAACAGGCTGCCTTTTTGGGGGAACCCAATCAGATTTAAAGCCTATCCAATGTCATGTTCCCCATGGTACCCTTCTAGGTCACTTTCTTTTCAGTGATGATATTACTGATCCTGTTCAAATTCTTCCAACATTCGATTTATTGTGTATGCTCATGACATTAGCTTCTGCCTTAATTGTTCAACAACTAAGAATTTATTAACCAGAGAAAAAATTGTTCTTGAATCTCTCAACAGATCATCCAAATCAAATCGAAAAGTTGTCAATACTAAGAGATCTAAAGCTGTTTTATTTCGGCCATTTAATTTTCAAATTATTTACCACACCATTTTTAGATTATAACAACACAATATAAACTTATGACAACTTTCAATCTTTGGGCGCCATCTTAGATGCCATTTTTTTTAAATATTGTAAACGAACTATTGCAGTCCATTGGAAATTATTGCAGATGACGTTCGGAATTTTCTCCGGAATTATAGCTGTAATCTATAACGCAATATTCCAATCATATCTCTGCTATTGTCATTTCATGTGGGCCACTATGCCAAGTACAAGCTTTAAAAAGCATTTAATGCTTGAAAAGACAGCTATTAGAATAATTCCCGGGGATAGATTCACAGAACATAGTCATGATTTCTCACATAGTCACATAGTCATCACTCAGAGGGCTGGCGTCACGACTTGCTGGGGGTGTCCGGTACACAGAAGGCTACCCAGCACCTCCACCACATGTCACGTTGTAGTGACGGCAGTCCAGCGGTCAGGAAGACACCAGAAAGACTTGCAAACGTAGCTCTTTGTTTGGGCTGACTTACGCCCGCAAAAGAACTGAATCACTCGGTGGCGGCGTAAACAACAAGCGTGCTCGTCAATCGTCGAACTACGAATCCCCGCCGCTCGCGGCATCGTTCAATTTAAAGCCAGCAAGGAAACTTCGAGATAACAGGTCAAGATCATCTACAGTAATCTGGAAACACGTAGATGCAGCTCTTCATGGCTGTGATCAATCGAGATTAATCCGGTCGCTTCTCGCGTCACAAACAAAAATGATAACACCCCTTTCCTGCGGCCTTGAGTGCGAACGAACGGACGCTACAATGATACGTGGCAGTATTAAAGGGCCACTGACCAGGGTCCGGACATTTTTGAAAAACAAGCCCACTGCATAGATGAGGCATCGAAGATAACCTCTGCAAAATACTAGAGCCATGCGCGCCCCGAAAAGCTGCGAAAATTCAAATCAAAGCCCGTTCGTTCTTTCCTTCCTTCAAAAACGGGCCCCGCCCACTACTCTGCACCCCGCTGACGTCAAGGGTGGCTACTTTCGCTAAAGGCACTCCATTGGTGCATCGTTCTGACTGACGGGAGAAGGTTGGGCGTAGCCTTGGCGTCGCGTCGTCTGCACAAGGCTTTCCGCAGCGCCTTCTGTTCTGGCTCATGCCTCCAAACCCGCATGAAGGAAAAAAAAAAAAACTGCGGAGGGAGCGTGCGGCGACAGCCTTGAACCCTTGCCATAAAAAGTAAAAAATAGTAAAACTGAGGGAGTTGGTTCGCCCCCCCTCCCCCCCCCCCGCCGTGATCACGTCACGAGAAGCTCTGCGTGCGCGCTCCCTTCTCAGTTTCTTTTCTTCTATGCGAGCCCCCCAAAACAAGGTTTTAATTAGTAGTGCAGCAGAGCCTTTCCCTCGCTCGTCCACTTGGGCGCTCCGCATAGACACCGCTTATCCTCCATGCATCTTGCGTACGCCCTGACTCCAATGAACGACATGGGCTTCGGAGCGGAGAAAAGACACAAACACACAGAACACAAACACACATGAAGAAAAGCAAACGGGCGGTTGCCGGGTCCGCACTTCGCCGTGTGTTTCGAACAGAAACGACTTCCGCCCATCCGCTCGTGAAACGGTGGGGAGGCCTAAAAAAAAAAAATGAAAAGGTGGCTCGCTAACTGGGAATGACAAACAGATGTATGAAAGGGTGCGCTCGCTAACAAGTCTAGGTGGTCGAGCCGATCGCGCCTCTCGATCGTTCAGTGTGCGGAGAAAATGCGACGACGCTGTTTCAGCCCCAGCAGCAAAAACCAAGAAAAGAATTCTATTGAAGGCGGGGCCATGACGTAGCCCCGTGACGCACTCCACAGACACCACGCCTCCGGCTTACGTCGGAGAAGGAAGGGGTGATTTTGCCTTGCCGAGCCTACTCGACGAGGAGCGGGAGAGAAGAATTTCGAGGAGGGAATGGAAGGAGAGGAGGCTCGCTGAAAGAGAGGTAGAGAGTGTCTGCTGAGCTGGGGTGGTCCGTGGCCCTTTAAAGGTGCCCTGCGACGTACATAAAGCATGGGGTCTTTATTCTTTGTATGCAGAGTAAGGGACATTGTGAGTCCCGAACGCGCAATGAGATCACCGAAATCATAATATTTGATATTTTAATCTTCGCTAGAAATGCTTGTTTCGAGCCGATGGTGTCGCAACGCGGCGGCCATTTCATCATCATCATCAAAACGTTTATTTCCACCGAAATGAGACTCCTTTTTGGACCCCCCGGCACGCAGGCCTAAGGGAGCCCTACTTAGGAGCGTCGCAAACTAAGGTCTGGTGAAGACACATTGTCTCTTCACGGCCTCAGCCGCCAGGCGGATGGCTTGTTGCTGCTTAGCGGGGTCCTCGCTCCGCAGCAAGGTCTCCCAGGCTTCTCTATCTTCTATCTTTTGCTCGGCGCCCGGGCTTCCAGCACATTCCCATATGACATGGTCGAGAGTGCCCCTCTCCCCGCACGTTATGCAATATTGGTCTTTCTCCTCTTTGGTGTTATTGTTATGTATACCCAGAAGGGGCTTATATGATTCCCCCCTTGCAATCTTCTCCACGCAATTGCCTCCTCTTTTGCGAGGGAACGGTCGGGCGGCGGAAATGAGGAGGCATCCAGATAGGGCGCTGCCTTTCTCATTGGTTGGGCGTCCAGTTTGCATATTGTTCCTTTATACTTGCGAAATGAATCCAAAATATTATGTCTCTGAGTACTGAAAGCTTTTCGCATGCCACAAAAACTGGAAAAAAGCAGGGAAAGCGAATGAAAACTAACAAGAATACAGCTAGGGGCGACACTTTCCATTCCGCTTCAAACCTTCGTGGCAGCCAGCGCTGTTCAAAAAACGTTGGCTCAGATCAGAAAGCGCGCGCGTCGAGACCGGCCGTGACCATACCAAGACGGCAGCGAAAAAAAAAAGCCAGTCGACAAGAAAGGCCGGACAGGAGACCAGAGTCGAGTTTGGGGGGGGGGAGGAGGAGGGCTACTGCCCACCGCCTTCCAGTCCGACTAAAAAAGAAACTTCGGGGAGCTTCCTTTGTTGTTAGTCACCCCTGCCCTGAGTACGGCGTCGCGTACACGGGGGGAAGACGCCGTCAAAATGCGCGGGTGTCTACAGCCCCGACAAAGCAACAACTGCATGGACGCTTCCGCTGCGTGTGCGCCAGACGCGGTTCTGATTGGTAGCGCCCAATCTCGGTACTGGGTGAGTGAAATGGGCGAGTGAAGTGCGTTTTCGTCTGAGCTTTTCATTTCGAATTTTCAGAGTGGAATAACTTTCGTTTGCATGCTCCGATTTCAATAATTCTTTTTGCTCTGGTCTCTGGAAAGCATGATGAATCTATTTAATGATATTAACTGGCACCGAGGAAATCATCGCGGTGCCCCTTTAATGTTCTCTTCGAATACCGGCTGTAATATTAACTTCTCGTTCTCTTCTCTTGCAGCAGCTGTATGTCTTATGTCCTTTGCCGAATTGAAACCCAAGAAGGAGTATATTTTCAACTGATGCAATTACAAATGAATCCTGCCATGTGCACGAAAAAATTTCGGCAGAGACGCGCCACACTTCTCAGAGCCGCATTTGCTGTACAGCTGTACCACCAAGGAAAACGCTGATTTCGCTTTACCTCTCAGGGCTTTCAAGTTAAATTTTATTCACAAAGCCGAGAGGCTTAAAGCTCTGATCTGGCATATGTTGCACAAATTTTAATCTTGTCAATTTTCGCGTTAAAGTTCTGTTGCTGTGCTGATTAGTAGCGTCTTTGTTTGCGCGCCGCCTTGTTTACTGTTTTGTTCTTTTTTATGCTTGCTTTTGTGTTGGGCCACGGACACATTCAAGCTGCATATCTGTAGCTTTTCGTTTGCGGTCCACCCCTTTATAAGCGCAAAAATATTGTGTATTCATTCATTAAAAAACATCTTAGAGCATTTCTTCTGACCTTGCAGTTTTTGGGCCATTGCTGCCAAAGGTAGAGAGCCTAATATTGTATACCACACGCAGTGACACCCGGACTAATTACGAGGTTCCTTAATCGAGTTGACTGGGATTTTAAACTTCGTGTCAGCCCTACGGCACTTCTACATTCGCCTTTCGCAAACAGATGTGGGCGCATTTTCAGGCACTAAAATCTGATTTTTTCTGAAATTACTCTACAGAGCGCGGTCAAAACAAGCTTCCCTTTAGTTTGCGTTACTGACCGTCATGAAAGCCATAATATTTAATGTGTCATAACAGAAGTTATGTGAATCAAAGAAACGAAGATATGGTTTGGTGTTTTATTCCAACTTTTTTAGAAAAGCACAAATATTTCTGTAATAAGGACGAACTTACGTGAAGCACGAGCAGCTTGCACAGTAAGGTGTACGCGTAGATTCAGCATCATGGCTGCAGGTTAGTGAAATGCACTCTGAAATTCAAAGAGTGGAATGTGACTAATACTCACTGCATTTCGGCACAAGCTCCGAAAAAATTTGTCCTCTCCAATCTCTTTTGTGCGTCGTCATGAACAATCATCCCTGAGTCGTAACCTCCTCTAAATGCCACTTCTCCATCTAGCTTTTACTCAATATCATCAACTAGCATCCCCTGTAATGTTTTAGGGCAGGCTCGGTACTCCGAAATTTTCATTTTCTTCAACGAAATTCTTTTTTCGCACACAGAGACCAGGGCTTCTGTAAACGCTCCTGTCATCATCATCATCGTCAGCATGACTACTCCCACTCCAAGGCAAAGCCCTCACCCATGTCTCTCCAATTAAACCGGTTCTTTGTCAGCTGCGCCCACCGTATCTCCGCAAGCTGCTTGATCTCATCGGCCCGCCTAACTTGGCGCCCCATGCTACGCTTTCCTTCTCTTGGAATCCACAGCTACTACAGTTCTCCATAAAGTCAGCAATAAAATTCCAATAAGGAGAGGTGTCAGGCAGGGAGACACGATCTCGCCTATGCTGTTCACTGCCTGTTTACAGGAGGTATTCCAGGGCCTGAAATGGGAAAAGTTGGGCGAAAGAGTTATTGGAGAATCCCTGAGTAATTTGTGATTCGCTGATGGCATTGCCTTGATAAGCCACGCAGGGCATGAACTGCAAAGCATTATCAATGAGTTAGACAGGCAGAGTAGAATGGTGGGGCTAAAAATTAACGTGCAGAAAACCAAAGTAATGTTCAACATCCACAAGGAAACAGCAGTTCGCAATTGGTAGCGAAGTGCTGGAAGTAGTAAGAGAATATGTCTACTTACGGCAGGTAGTGACCGCTGATCCGGATCATGAGAGGGAAGTAACTATATGAATAAGAATGGGGTGAAGCGCATATGGCAGGTTCTCTCAGATCATGAATGGCAGTTTACCAATATCCCTCAAGAGAAACGTATACAACAGCTCTATCTTACCGGTACTCACCTATGGGGCAGAAACGGGGAGGCTAACAAAGAGAGTTCAGCTTAAGTTAAGGACAATGCAGCGAACTATGGGAACAAAGTGATAGGTTGGTGTCACAAAATTCGGCGCATTTTAGAAACAAACAAAGAAAAACCGCCGCGCGCACGGCGTCTCGCCGGCGCGAGCCCAACGGGAGAGAGGGAAAGTTCCGCCGAGCGCGTGCCTCTCTCTCCACCGCCACAGCGTGTGCCGAGGGGATGAGTCATCCACGCCGATTATTCTCGAACATGCGAGTCGGTTCTACGGCTGACGGGGGGAAAGGGCGTAGCCTTGCGTGCACTAAGACACGTCCCCCTCGCCAGTCGGTGTCGGCGCCGCTCAAGAACACGCTCGAAACCATGGAGGTAAAAAAACTAGGAGAGAGTGCGCTCAGCCTCTGCAAGCCATCCTGCTCTGACGCCGCTGCCGAGGGCCCTTTTGCGCACTGACTCATGGGAAATAGGCCCTCCTCCACAGTTACCAGACTGCCAGCCAGCGGTGCTTTTTAGTGAACGTCCGTGCTCCGAAGTAGCGCCTGTATTGCAGCTTTGGCGGAATGCGTACCGAGCTCGAGGTTGTCTGAAGGCTCCGCGTCTCAACACTTCTGTTGATTACACTCGAGTTTTTGGGTGCACTGTACTGCAGGTAAACTTTTCATCAAAGGGCGCGGCCGCGACCTCGTCACTGTTCAACTGTGGTTCATAAAGAGAATGGAGAGGAATTCCTTTCGTCGTTATACACACATAACGTTTATTTCAGCGCATGCTATAAGCGGAGAACTCGAAAGTAGGCGAAGAAACAAGCCTCTAAAAAAGGGCGCAGCGGCTTTCAGAGCGCTCACAGCGGACGTACATACGTGTTGAACGAGCGCTCCGGCGCGCTGCGCAAGATTCTATTTCTCGGGCAGGCAGACTTCGGCCCGCCCATGGGCCCGCCGTTCTCCGCTATTCTCGAGGCACAAGTCGTGCCGAATACGCTCGCGCACATAGGCGGTTCCGACGTGAAATGCAGCAGTGAAGTGTTTATCTCTCTCTCGCCGTCGAGAGAGAGTGCCGGCGGCTTTACGCCTGCCCCTGCGCGGGGTCTCCCAGCCACTGCGCACAATCACTTACAAAAAGAAGTAAACTGTATGCATACATAGCCGCGCGCTCGTAGCGTCCTGTCTCGGACTAATCGCGCACGCGGCACACTGCACTAGCGGCCGGGGTGGGGCGCCCGGCGCGTATATCGTCCGAGGTAGCACCCACGGAGCGTTCGTGTCACGCGTGCACTACCTGGCGAAGAGCGAGCGGGAAGTCAAGCCCGCCTGCTCGATGAACGCACAGAGGCTCACCACTGTTCTGTCACGGGTATAGAGGCTAGAATATCACGGGTGCGCGCAGTGCCGCGTGGCCACAGGAGCGCTTCGAGACTGTCCGGGATGATTCCCAGCGCCCTGCAGGCCGCGAGAATCTCGCGACGCGGCACTGCAGAAGCGGCACAGCGAAGGAGCATGTGCTCCGATGTCTCCACTGCGCCGCAGTCAGCGCACGCGTCGCTCGGGGATGGTGGCCGCTGCGGCGAGCGAGCAGTTTGCGCTCACCACGGAGCCGTCAGTGAACGCCAGCAGATGGACGCGCAGTTGCTCGTATAGCGAGAGAGCGAAACCGAAACCGAAATCCGGCTAAGAGCTACCGCTGCCTTGTCACGTGAGGGCCTATTTCCCATGATGCTTTCCATTATATTTTTTATGACTAGGCTTCAAGATTGTGACGTCATGGTCCCTCCTAGTTTTTCTTCCTCCATGCTCGAAACTTCGAGATGCGACCCCCGACCTCTGACCAATGGGGACGCGCGGCCGGTGAGAAGAGCAAAGGGAGACAGCACTGCCAATGCTGCGTGTATGTGCGCGCCTACTCGGGCGCGAACAACAAACAGACGGGAGAGCGAGCCTATAAAAGAAGGACGCTGACAGCTATCAGTCAGTCCGGACCGCCCTTTAAGCTTCGGAGAAGCGCGCCCGTTCGACTCCCGGGAAAAACACCACTCGGCCAGCCACGGACCAACGAGGCAACGTTCGCCAGTCTGCGGGACGGCATCGTCGTGGAACTCTGGTCGTCGGACTGCCGCAGTGCCCGGTGAACAAATTGTGTTTTGTTTGTTTATCTCTCTCTCGTGTGTTAGTGCACTTTAGGTGCAATATTGCGTCTGTATTGTATTCTCTCTCGAATTTGCTTTGCACGTGTTGCATTGTTCAATTAATCACTTGGTATGTGTCTGTACTAGTGATTGTGAAACCCTCTGAATCGTCTCAATTGCTGTATAAACTTTGTTATTGTTTGTGAACCTTTGGCTCCGACCCATTCTCTGGCATGCGACCAGCGAAAGCTGGGCACCGAACGCCCAAAAACCTCTTGTCACTTGGTAGCTGGTCTCCGCTGAGTTTGCCACGCTGAGTCGAGGGCATCTCCTTCGAGTCCGAGACCGCTACCCCCACACGCTCTAAGGGTGTCTGGGAGCTTCCCACGTAAAAGTGCGCGAAGTCTGGGTGACAATATATTCTGGCGTCCGCGACAGGACGTTTGGTGTTTGTAAGCACAGAGAACGGAGAAAGAGTCGGAAGGAGTTTACGAAGAGGTCGTAAACGAGTGTTAATCAGCAGAGCGATATTGTGAGGTGCCGCGCAGAGGCTGTTGGATCCGGTTCCCCGAGTTGAGCTATGTTCGAGGCTTGAACAGCTGAGACTCCAAAATGGATCTAAGAGATATCGTGAAGTTGGGTCGTCAGCTGGGCCTGGAAGAATCCGAGATTGCGGATTGGGTGAACCAGGAAATAGAAGGAAGAGAGAGAGAACGAAGAGAAAACGAGGAGAGGCAAAGAGAGATGGCTAGAGAAGCCGCTGAGAGAGAAAGAGAAATGGCTCGAAAAGCCACTGAGAAAGCGCGAGAAGAAGCGCAGAGAGAAAGGAAAAATGCCCGAAGAGAGGCAGATAAATTTCAATTGAAACAAGAAGAAGTTCATCTAGAGAATGAGATTCTCATGAGGGATGAAGTGAAGAATAAGAGCGAGCTTCAGCTCAAAGCTCTTAGCAAAAGAAGGGGCAAGCGTGGTAGAGTGCCAGTGCCCTCGCAGAAATGCTACCGGTGCAAGAGGATAGGCCACTACGCCTCGGATTGCCGTAGCGACATAGTGAGCAAGAGAATGCTTGTTTGTTTCAAGTGTGGAGACAAGGGGCACAAAGCAGCGGCGTGCCCAAGTCTCGAAAAGCCAGTCCCACAGGTATCGCAACCCGGTGGCTCTTCGTACGACGACGAGGAAGAAGGCTTTAGTGCCGACCGCTTAGAACAGGCGTACTGGGAGAAACCTCCAGTGTTATGCACGGTTACGTGCGTCAGACCAGGGTCTCTCACTGAGGGAATGCCGGTCCTCCCCGGCGAACTTCGAGGAAAGTCCGTTTCCGTTCTCAGAAGCACAGGAAGCACCGGTGTTTTCATCAAAAGGGAATTGGTCACCGATGAAGAACTTACAGGAGAAATGAGCCCTGTGTATTTCTTGGATGGTTCCGCTCGGCTGTTAAATGAAGCCAGAGTGCACGTGAACACTCCGTACTTCACCGGAGAAGTGACAGCGCTGTGCATGGAGCGCCTGCTGTATGACCTCATCCTGGGTAACATCAAGGGCGCGAGATCGCCGAACGACCCAGAAATATGGGCCACCGGTGTGGTTGACGAGACCGCCGCTCCCAATACGGAAGACAGGTCGACCGGCTACAGGCCTACAGTAGAGACGGCGGCGCAAGCACAAGCGGAGGTTGAGGAAGCGGAGTGTCATTTGTTAGCCTCTAGCGAAAACATGTGCAGTAATAACGAGACGGATTCGTTAGCAACCACAACAGAGGTGGTGACTAGCTCCACGGATCAAAGCTTGGTTGTGGAACAGCCTGTTCCTACAACTGTTATTGAAGAGAACAAAGAACAGACCAGTGTACCGCTTCCTCAGGAAGTTGAAAGTGTAGCTGCTGCTGAGATAGTACGCACTGAAGTAAAGGCCGACCTGACGCTGCAGTCCGAGGGGACCCTAGAGCAGCCGCCTGAGGACGAAGAAGCAGTCGAGATCTCTATGGAGGAGTCCGAGTGCTACACCTCTGAGTCCGGCAGGGAAGACCACGAGAAAAGTGGCTAAATGGCACTAAGTGTGAAAGCTCAGACGTGGTAATACCTGAAGAGAGCGCACGCAGTGAAGACCCGGAAGCCGTTCCGAGTGAACCCTCGAGCAGCGAGGAGGGCTTTCCCGGTGAGGAAGGTGAGGAAATTTGTGCCTCTGAGGAAGCAGAATGTGCAGTGGAAGGAAAGGAGCAGACTGAGGAAAGGTCTGTTTACGGCTGCACCGAAAGTGGCCAACTGAGGCAAGGAATTATCAAAGGAAAATTCAGAAGTGAGGAGAATAATTCTTCAATGAGTCCTGAGCCGTGCTCCGAGCACTGCGCTCAAGCAAGAGTCAGAAAGAAGAAAAGGAAAAAGGACTTGGAAGAAGAAAGTGCAGTCCTCGAAGAACAAAAGAGAGCTGAACCAGTGGCTGCATCGCGAGAGAACAACTCGGATGACGCAATCGCCAGTGAACCGGGCTTGACCCGAAGGAGAATTCGGAAGAAATTGAAAAGAAATGAGTCGGACACCACCAAAGCAGGTGAAGCCGAAAAGCAGAAGACCTGGACAAAATTCAGGAAGAAAATGAACAGAGACAGAACTAAGCTGAAGACAGCTGAGTCGAGTCCAAGTGAACTGCGGGAACATCGCAGCAAAGTGAGAAAAAAGTTCACACGAACGAGCCCAGCGTTCAGCAAGGACTCAGTCTGGAGGTGCAAACGCAAACCGAAAAGCGCGCGCCGAGAAGGAGAACACAAGAACTGGAGCCGTCATGAGCGAACTGGCGTTAAATTTGCTCGCAACAGACGCGCTAGCCGCAGGAAAAGAGGAAGGACTCGAGATCTGGGCGCAGAACCAGACAGGAGTACGAACAGGAAGCGGAGCCAAAACCGCGTTCGGAAGAGAAGCCTGAGAATGAGGCGGAAGAAGAGTCGAACCCGCGACAGAAAGAAAAGCCGCAGCCGCTTCCGAAAGGGAATTAAAAGCACGACTGAAAGCTTGGGCGAAACATTCCTGTTCAGAACCAACTGTGTAGGCCAAACTTGGAAGTATAGGCGAAAGTGTGCCTTGAATTTGCGTGCTCCATGTTTGTAGCCTTGTGTTAATGTACTGCCCAATCGCGGCGGGTTTTTTTTTTTGTGTATTATGAACATTTCATTGTGTTATGTATGTGAAAGCATCAAGGTATTGATGTATGTATTTTGGCATTCGCCACAGACTTTGTGAGCGCATGCATGTGCGCGCGAATTTTGTGTTTTGTGAATATTGTTACACAATATTCTTAAAGGAAGGGGCAGTGTCACAAAATTCGGCGCATTCTAGAAACAAAGAAAGAAAAACCGCCGCGCGCACGGCGTCTCGCCGGCGCGAGCCCAACGGGAGAGAAGGAAAGCCCCGCCGAGCGCGTGCCTCTCTCTCCACCGCCGCGGCGTGCGCCGAGGAAATGAGTCATCACCGCCGATTATTCTCGAACATGCGAGTCGGTTCTACGGCTGACGGGGGGAAAGGGCGTAGCCTTGCGTGCACTAAGACACGTCCCCCTCGCCCGTCGGCGTCGGCGCCGCTCAAGAACACGCTCGAAACTTCGAGATGCGACCCCCGACCTCTGACCAATGGGGACGCGCGGCCGGTGAGAAGAGGAAAGGGAGACAGCACTGCCAATGCTGCGTGTATGTGCGCGCCTACTCGGGCGCGTACAACGAACAGACGGGAGAGCGAGCCGATAAAAGAAGGACGCTGACAGCTATCAGTCAGTCCGGACCGCCGTTTAAGCTTCATCGAAGCGCGCCCGTTCGACTCCCGGGAAAACACCACTCGGCCAGCATCGGACCAACGAGGCAACGGTCGCCAGTCTGCGGGACGGCATCGTCGTGGAACTCTGGTCGTCGGACTGCCGCAGTGCCCGGTGAACAAATTGTGTTTTGTTTATTTACCTCTCTCTCGTGTGTTAGTGCACTTTAGGTGTAATATTGCCTTTGAATTGTATTCTCTCTCGAGTTTAACATTGCACGAGTTGCATTGTTTCGTTAATCACTTTGTATGCGTTTGTACTAGTGATTGTGAAATCCTCTGTATCGTCTCTTTGCTGTATAAACTTTGTTTTGTTTTGTGAACCTTTGGCTCCGACCCATTCTCTGGCTTGCGACCAGCGAAAGCTGGGCACCGAACGCCCAAAAACCTCTTGTCACTTGGTAGCTGGTCTCCGCTGAGTTTGCCACGCTGAGTCGAGGGCATCTCCTTCGAGTCCGAGACCGCTACCCCCACACGCTCTAAGGGTGTCTGGGAGCTTCCCACTAAAAGTGCGCGAAGTCGGGTGACAGTTGGTCAAAAATGATAGGTGTAACATTAAGAGATCGAAGCGGACAGATTGAGGGAGGGACCAAACGCGGGTAACGACATCCTAGTTTAAATCAAGAGGAAGAAGTGGGCTTGGGCAGGGCATGTAATTCGAAGGAAAGATAACCGCTGGTCCTTTAGGGTAACGGAGTGGATTCCAGGAGAAGGCAAGCGTAGCAGGGGGCGGCAAAAAACTAGGTGTGCGGATGAGATTAAGAAATTTGCTGGAATGCGGTGGCAGCGGCTGGCGAAGGGCAGGGTTAATTGGATAGGCATGGGAGAGGTCTTTGCCCTGCAGTGGGCGTAGTCATGCTGATGATGATCATGATGATGATTATGGCTATCTTGCCTTCGCATTACGCTCTTGTGGAATACAACTAATTACATTTCCGCAGAAGCTGCGCCTAATCCTTGAGCACCGCTTGCTGGCCATTTAATTTTCTTATATTTTTTAACCATTGGACTTAGTTTGCCACAAGCTACTAATCTTAAAATTAAAGCATCTCAAACTCGATACTGCAATTCTAGCAATCTGTTCCCTGATGAGGTTGTTCTCCGAGAGAGTACTAATGACACGGTCATTAACCCATTACATATTGATCTTAACGTTATCACTACTGGAGCAACCACTGACTTATGATACTTAACTGTAATAAATCAAAAGTTCCGCGAGTACCTCATACTGAGTAATGTCCAGCAACCTACCAACTTCGTAACACACTTCTTGATGCAGTAAAATGTTACCCCGACCGGTTACACGGATTACTACGACATACTGCTACTATTACGACTACGCGAAACTCAGGAACGATCCCTGAACAGCTGTCGTTTTAAAACAGGAAAGCAAGGCATACAATGCAACGTCTAAAATTCAATATGTAAAAGAACGGCTGGAAATTCAAAGAGCATAGGCAACACTTTAAGAGCGCAGGCAGAAAGAACTAAGAGGTCCAAATTGTAAGAAGGAGGTGCCCCACGCAGGAACTACACAGCATACAGAACTCGTAACGCATAAGCAAGGGCGATGCCGCTTAGGCGCTCCGAGGTTAGACGCAACCTATAGATCCCACCACGAATGATCAGCTCTTCCGGTGGGGTACACAGCCTACAGAGGGCACGTATTCTGAGGGAGAAGAAGCATTCAGCTATCCTTCCAACTTCTTCACTGGGTGGAGAGGGAAGCCCATGGGTGTGAGCGGGCAAAAGTCAGACAGGTATGGGAGTTACTTGTACGCAAAGAGCGCTTAGTTATTAATGGTCGGAAAAGAAAACTCACGTAACTTCGCCTTCTTGTCCTAATTCCCTACAGCGTAAACACAGCAACGAGATTGTCTCGATTTGAAGGCTGCCTACATATTATTGGAATGTGCAGCTGTTGCAGCAATACAATGCATCTTTCGAACAATAGACCGATCAAGCTTGCGGGAAGACTCACAATAAGAAGAGCTGCATTTGGGACATGGGTACTCTTTCAGAATTACACGCACTTGTCAGTAGATTTCAAATGTGCCTCCATGACAGGGGCGCGTTACTGTGCATGAGTTCTCTTGGGAAATGTGTGACGTAATCGGGTTGCCTCTCAGCCAAACACGGCGATTAATCATAGACTGCGGAACGTTCCCGTATGCAGCCTGCTCGTTTTATTCTCTCTTTCCAGGACACAGTGGCATCGAAGGCAACCACCTCGCAGGCGAGGCCACGCAAACTGCTCACCACGAGGGCGATTTTGTGTCCATCCCCATCTTGAGAGCCGACGCAGCGGGCAGCCTTCCAAAACTACCTCGAGGGATCACGCTTGCCTTATGGACTTCCGGCCAATCTTCGAACCCACGTCTGTTACCCTAGATCCTGACCTGAAGCTACGGCTTCCATCCCGCCTACCGCGACGTTAGGCAACATTTCTGTCGCCTGCGGCTCGGTGTCGCATTCACAAACCATTAACTCTACTGCGATCGGCATGGCTGATAATCCCGCATGAGACATCCGTGGTCCTGATGAGACCACATTTCATATACCTTGTGAACGCCTAGCGTGCAGTTCAGCAAGACGTTCTTTACGCCGTGCACTGGAACACATCGATTCACGCCCGCTAACGCAGTTGGCTGTCTATCAAGACCGACAGTAGTCTGAGGTAGCAACGGACTACTGCAAGGAAATTGCGGGTGTAGCGACTGCTTCGAGTTCCCGGCTTGTTCCTCTTGCCTCACGGGAATCAGCTACGGATGTCATTTTTTCTCGCGAGGAACTCGACGCTGCTCTTGCAGGATGTCGGCGCTCGTCTTCACCAGGGCCAAATAGAATCACGTATGCTGCGCTGTCCCACCGTGGCCACGACGCGCGAGAAGAGCTCCTTAAACGTTACAACGACTCTTGGCTCGACGGTGCTGTTCCTCACGAATGGAAATCGAGTCGACTGATACCCCTACTAAAACCAGGGAAATCTCCACTCGAGCTCCCATCGTATAGGACAATAGCTTTGGCCAGTTGCGTGGAAAAGGTCATGGAGAGAATGATTTTGTCGCGCCTTGAGTGGTATCTCGAACACTACAAAATATACCCCGACGCTATGGCCGGCTTCAGGCGGGGTTGTTCTTCTATTGTCAACGTCGCTGATCTCGTATCCACGGTTCAACAAGAGATGCGTTTGAAACGTTTGTCGGTGGCACTCTTTCTTGATGTGAAAGGTGCCTATGACAACGTGGCCCATGAGGCCATCCTTGATGCGCTGGAAACTGTGGGCATCGGTGGTCGGGAGTTTGCGTGGATAGAGAGCTATCTGTCCAAAAGATCATTTTTTATCCAGTGTGAAGATGGCCCGACGCCTGCGCATTACACCTACCGTGCCGTGCCCCAGGGCGGTGTCCTTAGCCCAACATTGTTTAATCTGACTCTCACCGCCCTCCCTGAGAACCTCCCCAACACCGTCCAGGTATCTATGTACGCCGATGACATCTGGATTTGGGCCTCCTCTGTGACGCGTCTCCAGGTGCGTGCAAGACTTCAGCGGACAGCATCGATCCATTCTTCATATCTCCAGAAGCAAGGTCACCGAAGGCAGCGTTTCACCGGAAAAGTGTGCGCAAGTGCATTTATACGTAAATGTATGACTCCATATCAGGCACGCATCGACGGTCACATCATTTCTTACTGCAAATCTCATTGTTTCCTAGGGATTCTGATCGACCGCAAGTTATCATAGAGCCCGCATTGCACTCTAGTGAAAAAAAAAGCTCACATCTATCGCTCATTTACTCCAATTTCTGGGCGGAAAATCATGGGGCTCGTCGGTCCACTCAATGCTGGAGTTGTACAGAGCTCTATTTCTGGGATTTTTGCGATGCAGTACACCTGTACTCTCAAATACGTGCAAGACTAACATGCATGCCCTCCAGACAGCGCAGGGTCACGCCCTTCGCACATGCCTAGGTCTCCCTCGGAGCGCATCAACACTGGGAAACATCGGACTCGCCAAAGACCACCCGATCTCGACTTATATTGTCCTAGACTCATTGCGAATGCACTTACGTCATATTTCAAGGATTCCACAGCATCACCTTGCGCCTCTGCCACTGCAGTGAGCACATTCTGCATTTGCAAAGGTGATAGCAACGCAACAGTCGTCGATCCCTCAATATCTATATAAACGACCTCCCAGAAGCTCTCGATC
This sequence comes from Amblyomma mixtum, assembly GCF_055824585.1. NCBI lineage: Eukaryota > Metazoa > Arthropoda > Arachnida > Ixodida > Ixodidae > Amblyomma > Amblyomma mixtum. The sequence goes on along the minus strand of NC_143019.1, from coordinate 88,362,977 downwards.
CCTCAGTGTCCGTAAAGCTGTTTGCGGACGATTGTATTCTATTTAAGTCTATCAAATCTGTGTCTGACCAGCTTACTTTGAACGCAAATCTACAATATTTAGCTAAATGGTGTAATGAATGGGAAATGGTTATTAACTTTGACAAAACAGTTTCTCTCTGCATCTGTAAAAAGACCACGCAACATAATTTTTCATACGACATTAATAACATTGCAATCAAAGCTGTAAAAGAATATAAGTATCTAGGTGTCACAATAACGTCACGGCTCAAATGGACGAAACACATCGAAAATATATGCTCCTCCACCCGCAAAAAGCTAGGATTTCTGAAGCTTCGGATGAGCGGTTGCCCTAGTGCCCTGAGACTGAAGGCATACAAATCTATTGTAAGGCCAAGTGTCGAATATGCCTGCATTGTATGGGACCCCTGCACGATAGATGACATTCAAAAACTAGAAGGAATGCAACGTCTTGCGGCACGATTCATTTACAACCGTTACAGGCGCCTAGACTCTCCTTCCGCCATGTTGAAACTCGCAGACTTAGAACCACTGGCAGATAGAAGGAAGAAAGCCCGTCTAACTTCCTTCATTCATTATACTTTTCTCGACTTGGTATCCGACCTGAAAATTACATCGTTAATGATTCTGCACGAGCCTCGCGCCATAAGCATGCCCTTAGCCTGAAACCTATTTTTGCACGCACAAATACCTACAAGTTTTCTTTTTTTCCGAGAACAGTTTCTCAATGGAATGCTCTACCGGAGAACTCTCCGTTCCTTTGTAATAATTCTTGATTTTCACTACTGGTTTAGTAGCTGTACTGTAACCGCGTTTTCAATTGCACTTTTGCGTTGCTTGTTTTGTGGCATTTATACCGTTCGGTACTATCGCACCTGTTTTGCTTTTCCCTCCTGTATGTATTTCCCTCTCCTGCTTGGACATACAGCATGTCCGCAGTATTCAATAAATAAATAGTTCACCCCGGCAGCACTACCTCCCTCTCCTCTGTGATGTATGCGGCTCCCATGTGTGCGTCTTGCTAATCCGGGGATAGCGAAGATATCAAATTTATCGACGCCAGCCATTAAGCAACTGACACTGTCCATGCTCCACTTCGAACATTGGGACCGTACTCACGTCTATACGAATGGCTCAGTAACCTCTACTAGTTCAGCTTGCGCCGTGGTCGTTCCTGCGCGACAAACTCAAATTCACCAACAAATTTCGCATCGTACAACCTCTACTGGAGCAGAATTGGTCGCACTTCTTGCGGAGGTACAGTATATCTCACAACGATCACCTCAAAAATGGGCTGTTTTCTGTTATTCAAAAGCTGCCCTACAATGTCTTCAATCTGTCTTGAGACATAGCGACCATGAGTAACTTGTAGCGGAGATACGATATCTGCACCACCAGGCAATCGAACAGGATCATGAAATCATCTTCCAGTGGGTACCAGGCCATAGTGGCATTGTTGGTAACGCCTTAGCTGACGATGCTGCTCGATCGGCTCACGATACAACCAACACTGTCCGCATACCACTAACAAGAGCTGACGCAGCAAGGCGCCTTCAACTGCTCGCCCGAAACGTGACTGTAGAATCGTGGTCTACCCCTCGAGGTTGGACATCCCGCTCGCACCACTCCGACCTCTTGCTCCAACTTCATATACCATTCGGCAATTTTAGGCCCCTCAATACTAAGTAAAGAACGGCTAATACCAAACAAAAAAACCGATAAGCGGTTCAATTCGAGACGCTTTCATCAGCGGGACGCAAAAAGCAGGCATTCCTTTGAAATACTAGCTGGAAGCAATATTTACTGCAAAATTTGTGCAGAAGTCAGGCCGCATTCGATGGAATGCATTGTGGTTGATTTTGAAGAGTTTTCAAATATTGGTCTCCTCTTCCTGGTCGGTCGTGGCTGTAATAACCCATCTCGCCGATATCCTGGGGCCTCGCTTTTTTCTGGCACTCTCCAGTCTTGTATTTCGCCCATCCACCTCCGCAGTGGTGTGATTTGAACTTGCATTCATGGTTCGTTAACGACTCCGTAAACATCTCGGGGCCCTTGTTGTGGCTGCACGTTTTGAGCCTTAAGACACCTGAAGAAAAGCAATTAATGTGTTGTTTTATTTCTAACCGGGGCTTTTTTTTACTATTACAAAATCTCCACACGTTAATAGTAAACTTCTGAAGGCCATAAGCAGGTTGCAAGATGTTCTATTAGGCGCTGTAGAAGAATAACTTAGTAGTAATGAATTTCTTCAAAAGAATGTTTTAATTGCTTTTCACAACTACCAAATACCTTTAAGCTTTAAGTGTCAAGTCACAAAAAAAATGATTTTTAAATTATAAAAATATTTCGAATAAAGCAATAGTGGCCATGCTCTTCACAAAAATAATGCGCACTCGTCATCGAAGTGAACTCGGTGTCAAATTATGAAAAATCTTAGGTGGGAAGTTTTGGAAGCCTGTCCTACGAGCTATCTGACTTTCAATGCAGATAGTCAATGCAGAATACTGCTCGCAGGTAGCCCAAAGCTTAATGTTTGCCTGCATCAGACTCTACTCTAACTGCTTATGGTTGATTGCCAGCAAAAGAAAAGCACGGCAATTTTTTTTCCCCGCCGAAGAAACTATGTCCTGGTTAGATTAGCGTTATTGTAGCGCGCCACAACATCGTTTTGAGTCTTGTTGAAATATACGTCACCTCATCCGTATTGTTCCTCTTCGCGCTAGAAGAGCACTGTCCTATTGCTTGAGGCCCCTTAATACATCGCAGTTAATGCTGTCGCTGTGCTATAAGCGAGATGAGCAACGTGCTTGCAAATAAGCAGTTATCACTTATTCAAAGAAAACAACGTAGTGATTCACTTTTCACTCTTTTTAACTTCACTTATTCTACACTAATATTGAACCTCTGGAAAAACATATCATGCAAATCATTGTGATTTCAGGTTATTGCGCATAAAGCCGGAAGTACCCCTATGTAACCTGCGTGCTAAGACCAGTTTCGTCAAGGCTATTTATCTTATCATTGTTTTCCCAAATACTGCCAAGAAAATCACTCTTTCATAGCTGCTCAAGGGTTTCCTGATTACAATTTGTCCATCTTCTCTTACCGCAACTGCACAGAAACCAGTGTAACTCCTCAGCAGAACTCGCGCAAATCGCCCAATTACAAGACTTGTATACACACCCGAAGTGCAACCGGGCTGATCAGATCCCCCGTTTGGCCAGAAGTCAGCGTGCCCGGCGGCTTTTTTCAGCCCGTATCTGAAGTTGAGAAGTTTGCCGGCGTTGGTGTGAATTACGTCTACAAATTCCGCGTCTTTCTTCGACAGGCAAGCCTGGCTGTTGTCGAAAAGAGGCCCAGCAGGATCGAGACCTGAAGCAGAAACAAAACCATCCGCCATCTTTTTTATACGAATTGATGCAGTTCAATAAAATAAGAATGCAGAGGACGCCACAAATGGACTGCATTAGAGTTCGCGTGCGCATTTTCACTTGCATGCTTTTTTTAATATTGCCACGAATCATTATACTGTTTGTTCACGCTCAAAGCCGCCGGCAATCGGCTTTGTCTTTCTGTTTCTGACTCGAGATGCGACCAGACTTATCTCGAACGATCGCAGCCACGAGTGGAAATTGTTCCAGGTTGGTTTGGTTTGGTTTATTGGGGTTTAACGTCCCAAAGCGACTGAGGCTATGAGGGACGCCGTAGTGGAGGGCTCCGGTAATTTCGACCACCTGGGGTTCTTTAACGTGCACTGACATCGCACAGTACGCGGGCCTCTAGAATTTCGCCTTCATCAAAATTCAACCGCCGCGGCCGGGATCGAGCCCGCGTCTTTCGGGTCAGCAGCCGAGCGCCGTAACCACTGAGCCACTGCGGCGGGTGTTCAAGGTTGTTTTTGCCACTTTGGCGTCTTATCTCGATGGCTAATTGCCAGATTTAAATTGAGTGCCGCCGTGGGCGACATGCATTCTGTTCGATGACCGCCGAGCACTCTTGTTGCGCTCTGAAGGCCGATCCCGGGTACGGTCGCAAGCCACTCGATGACGGGAAAGGCTTCGTGTAACTACAGAAACATCTATTTTATATAAGCCAAAAATTCACTCTCTGCTTCAGAAACAAAGCCGTTTCTTGGGCTAGTTAGTTATTCATAATTTAAACGCACAAGCAGACGCGGACGTGAGAGAGATACAGGACAGAGCGCTAACTCACAACTGAAATTTGTTGACACGGAAGCGTATATAGACACAAGCGAGTTCAAAAAAAGAAAGATAGGAAGAACTCAACGCATTATCCGAGGGATGCGGCTCGCGCACCCGTTGAGTCCTTGCTTTATGTTTCGTTGAACTCCATTCTGTATTTATTCTCTTTCGTGTCATCAATAAATTTCAGTTGCAAGTTTGCGCTCTGTCCTGTGTTTCTCTCATGTCCCCGTTTTCTTGTGCGCTTACGTTTTCGTCAAAATTGTGCTTCAAAAAATACAAACGTCACATCTGTGTCACGATTTGGCTGTTTATTTATTTATTTTAAGTACTCTTGGGGCCCGGACTTATTACAGGAAAGAGGGGCATATAAAATCTGCTTGGGTCTTCTCGAATTTGTCGACGCCAGTGATGGTCATTTTCAGTTTTCCGGGAATACAAAAATTAATGCAAAGGCTGGTTGTGCAAAGCTGGATCTCTACATTTTAGTTGAGATCAATGTATGAAGATATATAACATGGAGAGGAGGAAATAACGGATCTTTGAGAATAGGGTTACTTTAATAAATCCTGCCGGAAGCGCGCAAGCAAAAATATTTTCAGCGCTGACAAAGATGGTTTGGTTTGGTTTATGGGGTTTAACGTCCCAAAGCGACTAAGGCTATGAGAGACGCCGTAGTGGAGGGCTCCGGAAGTTTCGACCACCTGGGGTTCTTTAACGTGCACTGACATCGCACAGCACACGGGGCTCTAGAAATTCTCCTCCAAAGAAATTCAACCGCCGCGGCCGGTTGAACCGAAAGACCAAGGGTTGATTTTATTGCAGATACACTGGAAGTTAGAGAGTAATCTAAGATATAAAGTTGAAGCGCCCAACGAGACTAGGACGGTGAAAGAGACGAGAGACAAACGAGCGCTAACTTTCAACAGTTTACTGTGAATAACAAAGCAGCATATAAAGGCTAATCGTGGCCGGTATCACAGATGTGCAGTCGGCAATGACGTCGCAGGTACTGTAATTCCTTGCGGGATAAAGCAATGGACTGCTTCGACACGCAGTTTTCTCCTAAACTATCTGTTATCACTGCCTCGATAACTTCACGCATTAGTTGGCAGGTACTTCTGGTGACAATGGTGCATTCTTTGTATGAAGGCACGCAGCTGGATTTCACACAGGGTTCTGCACTCTGGCCGGAACTGGGTGCCTCACTGGGGTCATCGCTTGACTCACACTTTCTACAGTGCACGTCCAAGAACCCTCCGCACTTTTCCTTTACATTTCTATGATGTCCACGGAGCCGGTCGTTGACACATCTCCCACTGTGTCCTACATATGTCTTGCCGTCGTTGTCTCGTTGTGAGCTTCAACTTTATAACATGTCTGACCATGATACGCAGACCCGCCGCGGTGGCTCAGTGGTAAGGCGCTCGTCTACCGAGCCGGAGTACCCGGGTTTGAATCCGACCGCGGCGGCCGCGTTTCGATGGAGGCGAAACGCAAGAGGCGCCCGTGTGCTGTGCGATGTCAGTGAGCGATAAAGATCCCCAGGTGGTCGAAATTATTCCGGAGACCTCCACTACGGCACCTCTTTCTCTCTTTCTCCCACCTTCCTTCCTTCCCTTACGGCGCGGTTCAGGTGTCAGCCGAGAAATGTGAGACAGATACTGCGCCATTTGCTTTCCTCAAAAACCAATTTACCGATTTACCATTTTTACCAACACGCCCAAACAACCACTTTGCTGAAGTAATCTAAGGCAATGTGACGGGCGACACGCTTTCGGCTGGTCTCTAAAGTGTTAATTAAACCTAACTGATTGGGATCTCAGTGAACATGCATATTCTAGTTTCCTTCTTATTAATTTCCTGTACAGATACTGCTTGAAGGAGCAATTTGCAGCCATAAATGCCGACCTAATAAACCGAATGTGGTTTTGCCTGGCAAGTCCAGGTTTGCAGTGCAGGTGCATTTTCTCAGACTGATTGTGTGTCATATGTGAACACCTAGATAGTTATACTATGAAACGGATCATAATGGAGGGCTAGTAAGAAGATAGCGAGGGGTGTTGTCACAAGGGCTAAAGGTAGGGGTAATCACGAGGTCGTCTTGCAATACGCGTGTATTTTCACTTAGTAGTATTAAGCATCATAAGCCAGTAGCTGCACTAAGAAGAGATTGTGTCCCCGTCAGATTGCCAACATGCTTCACCACATGGCTTACTAATTAAATACGATAGCACACAATCACCTGCGAATACTTTTTAGGGAACATTACTTTAAAAACGAAACTATTTTTTTTTTGTTTCAGCACATGCTTTGGTAGCGAAAAAAGTATATACCAAGCAACCATACACCAAAATACAAACAAGCAATGCCACCGTTTTAACATCACATGTCGATAAAAAACGGAAGTAAAGTTTTGGCAAAGTTTTTGGCTTTGGTTTTCGTCAAGATTTCGTTTGTAGCCCAATGGCTGGGTTTGGGTGGGTGCCAATGACTACATACTCTCTTATTGTAAGTATAGTTTTGCACCTAATTGCATTTTGGCTTCCTTCTTGTCACACCAACTGATAGGTAGCTGCAAAACTTACATCCTTGACCGTTTAAAAACAAAACACAGGCGTAAAATTTAAAACCCCACTTTAATACCAAGGAAGAGAATGTATGGGTCAGTGCCACGTTGGCAGTCCCTTCAGATTGAAGAACCCCGTTTTTAAGCGACTGTGACAGTGTCTGAGAACACATACCTAAGTAGATCTATCTCTAAATACCAAGGGCACTACTTTTCATTGTACTTGCTGCCTTCGAAGTTTCGAGCTATTTGCATGCATCCAGAGCTCTTGCAAACGACTGTGTATCTTGTCGCAATCCAAAAGGGTCAACTTAAATGCACAGGTTGGCTTCGTTTTGCTTATGAGATTTAAGTCCCAAAGCGACTCAGACTATGATGGACTCTGTAGTGGAGAGCTCCGTATAAGTTTGACCCCTTGGGTGTTTTAACATGCACTGACATCGCACAGTACACAGGTCTCTAGGATTTCGCCTCTATCGAAATGCTATACTTCTGGCTAGCTTAGCCGGTAGGAAGCCCGTAACTAATGGATATAATCGATGTTTGCAACCAGCACCCACGTTTCAATGGGGCTGTGGAATGCAAGCGTACGTTTTGTTCAATGTTTCTAGATAGATTTTCATTTTCTTTAACAAGAAGTTTAGAAAATAATACTATGCACATATTCATCCCAAGAAAAGCGGACATCTAATAGATGTGTGCTTTGTATGAATTGGTGCAGAATGGCAATGCACCGCACGTTTTCACCGCATTTTACTGCACTTGGTATAAATCAACTCAGCAATGTAGCACCAACCAAGGAAACGATGCAAAGTGACTTATAATGGTTAGTTTACTTCGTCGTAGTGAGCAGCGGGGCCAGAGAAGCCGCAACTCTATTCAAGGCCTGGATTATACACTACACATCCTTCCACCCATCACGCTTATATCGCGCGAATACTTCACCTATTTGAAGAAGCTGTACAAGACGGCGCCCTTTACGAATACCTGTGATTCTTCCAATCTTCGTCTTGGTGGTTAGGAGAAAATGGCGGCCGCAAAACCCAGCCACTTGAGCACCCAAGCTGAATCCCACGACGTGAACGTTTTGGCGCTTGAGTTCGTGCTTTGAAGACTGGATCATTTTTTGAAGGAGAGTAGAGAGCAGAGCGCCAGGCATTGGCGCATTTCTGGCCGCCTTCAGATAACGGGGCCGTGCAGCACCGTTCTTCCAGTCAACAACGATTACGTTGGCATCAATCTGAGAGAGAGAGTGAGCAACTGCGTTAGATATTTTGGTGATATCTCTTTAAGAGAAACTTGAGCATTCTCAGACGCTTTTGCTGAAGGATCATGTTCTGATGAAGCATTCGTACATTCCTTCAGCTGATTAAGGGCAAAATTCTATTTTCTGGCAATAACGAGCTAGAACGGGAACACTACTAGCAAGAGTTGGTTTTCCGCGGTGCGAATGAATATGTTTTCGCAATCAATCAATCAATCTTTATTTGCATTTTTAATACAGATAAAAGTGCAGGAAGTGGGGACAAAAAGCTGCTCTGACGAAGAAACGCTTCACAAGCCATCGATTTTCTCGGAAAGCCGAATGCATGCTAGTAGACTGTATAGGCAATAGACCGTACAAGTAAACTTCACAGGTCCTCTATATCTTCCTTACACCTGGGGTGCCCCGCCAGAGACGATTTGTACACTGGAAGACTGAAGTTGTTCTTCGCACCAGGGGTGCCCCGTTAGAGACGGTCTTGAGATCAGTTACGATGCCGGGATAAAGGGGATACTTGTAGTTTATGTATATAAATTTAACATTACATACATGTTTAGGCACTAGAGACACATTAAGCGGCAAAAAGACAAAGCAACAAAAGGTGGAATTGGCTAACACTAGGGGAGGCCCCTACTCGGCATAGCCGAAGATGCATTACATCTGACCTTAGCCCAGAACCCTTTTTCCGGTTCCGGGGCCCGGTCTTAAAGACCTAAAGGCCCGGCCCACATTTGGTAGCCTCCAATCATGTTGCACTCTTCACATGACTGGTTTATCGAGAGCATGGCCAGCCCTCCAGCTCGCGTAAGGTAAAATACCCTCTCCACATCTAAATAAAAGTACAAACAAACACAAATACACAGTCGTGCCAGCACGTGCAAGGTAAAACATTCTCTCCCTCACAAAAAATTATAAAAGAAAAACGAACACGCAGTCGTGCCAGCACATGTGATTGGTTCTCTGATGACCCTCGACCTTGGCGTCGTCCGGGAATTAGGGATTATGGGGCTTAAACGGGCAGTTACCGCTGTAACTGCCACTGCGAGCTCTGAACCACGTTCCTAGGCGACTTAGCTTTCCTAAGGCTCTTAACTATCCGGCGCCTCACCGACACCCGGTCAGTCGCGTCACCCAACTCAGGCCTTCGCTGTTCCCGGCTAGCCACGCTGTCGCCGGCTATTCGTCATTTTTATTGCCCCCCTCGTCAACAGCTCCCCGACACCGTTCCGTCCGGCACTGCTTAAACTTCAGAAGGACTGCAGACTTTTCGAACCACATGTTCGTCGCGGGTTTGTGTAATCCGTCAAGACGAGAGGGGCGATCGGCGTGCGGCGGCTCTCACCACTCCCTGGATAGCCGGCGCGAATCTGCCCCAAAGGGCGATGGACACCCGCGCGGCCTGGCGCCTTCGGGTGCGCGAATCGTTCCAAGAAAGGTGACATAAAGGTCGAGCGAACCCAGCCGCCCCCTCCCGCAGGAAGGGGGGGGGGGGTCCATTGAAGACGGCAGCGGCGGGGTGCTGAGAAAGAATTAGCAGTACCAATGACCTCGCACGCACTACCTATCCTTTACAGTACATTTTGTTATTCACCGTCGTGCATGCATCTAACATATTCTTTTCGACAGCTTGCAAATGTTTACCGCGAAATGTTAATAGCATTCTTACCTTGAGAAGGGCATCCTTCATTCGCAGCACCCATTTTCTGCGACCCGATTCAGTAAATCCGTGTATTATGCCAACCAGTCGCTTTCGAAGGTCCCAGCGTTGTTTAGCATAAGCTGAATCCCAAGTCTGAATGCTCACTTCCTCTCCTTCGGAGGTGTTCGTTGAGTAGAAAATAAACCTGGTTCCAACTTTTTCCGGAGACTGTGGTCCGCCGCCGTACAACCTCATATGATCCGTCGTGTTGAAGCATCCTACGCCGTCATAGCATGTAGCTGACGCTCCTCCCAATATAACCAGCTGTAAATGAGTGAATCGAAAGCGAAGGGAGTGAGCATTGGGTAAAATAGCTTTTTAATATTGTTTTTCGCTTCCTTCGCGATTTTGTTCTGGCGTAAAATCTAAAGCAGTATTCCGAGTGAGGAGTCACCAACATATATGCCAAAGAAGTGTATGTGAGTCATTCCTTTCCTGTCATACTGTGGCTCCTCACTCAGCATATCTAATGATGTTATTTCAACCACCACCGCAAGAACAAAGCACCTGTCGTTCAAGTTTAAAAACCTCTGAGTATCACAAAACTATGTAAGCATTTTCAGGTTAGCGGAACTTCCATAACCAAATATGTTTCTTTTCACTCAGGCTTAAAAACTCCTAAATTCCTCACAGCTCAATTAATGTATTGGGTCTACTAGTGGCGCGAAGGACTTTAATGTGCTTAATAGGCTGTGCAAAAAGCCAATTCAAAAGCCCCCGCCCCCTTGAATCTCAGGTAAAATTCCTGTTGAATAAGTCCGTATTTCCTCCTGTTATTTGGCTACAGATAACTAACACAGCGTTAGCATGCGATGGAAGTGCGATTGAGCATGAGACGACATTTCTTTCGCCCTTAGTCGTTGATTTAGATAACAGCACAGTACTTGGGGTGAAAGAAACTTTCCAGAAAAATTTAAAACCATAATAATTTCATAATAAGTTCAACAGAACCCTCGCTAACGTAACGCGACGCACCCTGCCATCTTTCCTTCATTTTTTTTTTCACTCCGGCCCGTTCAAACTAAAGTTGAAACAATCAAAACACCGCTGGCAGCACTGCGCTCGATCGGCGCTTGTCCCCCGTGGCGACAAACACAACGGACCGCTTTGCTTAGAAATGGCAGGTGGTCACCATTCATGTTACGTCTGAAGAAGACCAACAATGCCTAGAAATATCGAGATTCTCATTCTTGAAGAGTTGGTTACACTCACTCACGTCCATTGTTTTTACCCTAGCTGGGCAAAGTTCTAGTGAACTAGTAAAAGCCTTCAGGTTTTTTTGAGTACCGAATTCCTCCACTCTAGACGGCCGGATTCGTAAGGCTACCGCTGCATTTCATTTTTAGGTGAACGCGGAACTTAGTTCGCATGCCTGAGCTTTCGCTGCCCCATTGTGGCCGGTAATATACAAGGTGTTTCAGCGGACATTTCCAATAATTTCAAAAATAGGTTCTCGGGGGCAAAACTATGGTTTTTGCGGCGCAGTGTTAGCAGTGTTGGCGGACACCAGACAACCGGTGAATCGTCGTAAGTAATAAGGTGATTAACTAATTTTGAACAATTAACTTTTTAACTAGGAGTGTTAGGCGCCTAGTTGCAATCTGAGATTTGTAGCGGGCCGTTACACTAGGCGCTGTGGCTCTACAAAATTTGGCTTCTTCGACTAGTTACGTGCACTGGAGGGGTTGCTTTGCCTGCATGCTTTCGAAAGCGCATGTATTTTCGCACGAAGAAGACAAATTCTGTGGCTGCTTGTGTAGAAGGCCTTACGTTTAAACCATGGCGTCCTAACGCGTGGAGCCAGCGCCCTCTTCGAAATGCGCGGAACACTAAATAATGAATTAGAAATGTTATAGCGCAAACAAAGACACGGACAAGAGAGGCGAAACACACACACAAGCGCTTGTGTGTGTGTTTCGTCTCTCTTGTCCGTGTCTTTGTTTGCGCTATAACATTTCTAATTCAAGATGAACTACCAACTCGCCCAACAGGAAGTTTTAATGAACTAAATGATGATTTCACAATTTAAAATATAAACGACGTGATGTCATAGCCGCGTGATTTTTGGCGGGTGAAATAAATCCTCGAACCTCGTAAGGTTCAGCGCGACACACCAGGCAAAGGCCACTTACTATATCCCCGTTCATACTATTCAACCGTCTAATGGTTTTTGGTACTAATTAATTAACTAATTAATCTATGGCAGTGACACTTTTTGTTGGTTTAGTTCTCACTCGTCAAATGCGCTTCAATTCATTTCAAACTGTATTTTCACTTTTTTGCCTATTTTCTACAATTCTGCCCCCTATGGCTGTTTTCCCGTCCACTCATTCTATCGACGTCTGCGCTATTTCGGTGATTTCGACATTTTTGGCTCCAATTAATTAACTAATCACCCTATTGACATTAATTTTTTCGCGCGTCACCCTCACATCGTCCTCTGTCCATTACAACCATTCCTTTGATCCTATCTCTTTCAAGAACGACAAAACTACTGCGGACACGTTTTGGTGACACGACCTCGCCTACATAGCCTAGTGATACTTTCTCATTAAAAAACAAGCACGCACACGTAGCCGACGAGGAAGTAGCACGAGGACAGGAAATGACCAAACACTTGAAATCAGCGCTGATAGAAGGCAAGCAGCCTCTTTTACCTTCACTTTCACTTTATTTCCTTAAAGACCCCCCTTTTGGGGGTATTACATAAGGGGTGGGTACAGATAGAATCAAACTTTATGTACAGAGATGTTATTCGTTAAATATGGCAGTTATACAATTCAAAAATGAGGATGGACAGGTGGTTGCAGCGACGCCGTGTGGAAGGCCGTTCCAGTCTTTGGCTGAGCGAGGAAAGAATGATGCAGCAAACGTTGTGGTATGAGTCTGTGGACGGGAAACTTGCAGGGGATGACCAAGGCGGAGTGAAATGCGTGCTTGAAGGCTAATGTAGAGTGGAACACGCAATGAGCTGTAAAAAAAAACTTATGAAATAAACACATACTGGCGATGCGACGACGACAGGCAAGGTTTGTTAGGCTCAACTCCGCTTTTAAAGATGATGTGCTGATATCATATGAATAACATCAATGAATGAATCTAGTGGCTCGGCTCTGTAGCGATTCTAGTGATGTTAACAAATAGATTTGGTTAGGGCTCCAAATGGGGGATGCATATTCTAGCTTTGTTCGAACGAGGGATTTGTAGGCAAGAAGCTTAACACTTGGCGGTGCATGGCGCAAATGACGTTTCAGGGCACCAAGGGTTTTGTTAGCTGATGATAGAATGTTAGTGACATGCGCATTCCAGGTTAGATCTTGGCTTAAGGTTACACCCAAGTATTTATAGGAGTTGGTTAATTCCACTGCGACGCCAGAGATTACGTACGGAAATAAAAGGGGCTTCCGTTTTCGGTGAAATGACACGTGTTTGCATTTATTGGGGTTAAGCTCCATGGCATTCCTCAACAAACGGAGTCACGAGATGACGAGATATGCCGGCCAAGGTCGGGAGTAGCCCGCAGCCAGCGGCAAGCAAGCCGCGGAATAGTCAAGGTGGAGGGGGCATGAGAGCCGCTGGTCGCTGCTTCGAGGGGACGCGAATGTACTTACATAGTATACTATATAAAAAAATAGCGCTGTACTTTCCGACCAAACGCCCAGACTTAAAACGTTTTTTTAAAAGAAGGAATTAAAATTGTGTAAACAGTGGTTGTAAATTACAAATATTTTTTTTTTCAGTGTGCCTTCCCGCACATTTAATTTTGGCGCTTCAGTTCCGCAGCCTCACTGAAGTCCCTGGCGCTTGGTTCTAGAGCACGTTCAAGCTCTGCCTTCGCGACCTATATAAATTGATCACGGATTTTCTGCGAATATGGTATCTACTTTGGCTTGCGCACCTGTTGAGCAACATAGAGAACAGCTGATGAAAGGCCAGCTTTGTTCTTGGCGCTGACCCACGCACATCACCATCATAATCAGCCAGGTAAATATCGCCGCAGGGCAGCGGTCTCCCCTAACTTATCCTTAACCCGCACCAAGCGTGGCCACCCTAACCTAGTAAACTTCCCAGTTTCGTCTATATCTCATGTTGTTCTTTAATAAACAGATTTCGCGGAACCTTGTTGTGCATGTAGTTGAAAGACTCTGTGTGGAGATGGCTTCCACTTGACGGTGATTACCAATTTGTGCTCACTAAATATCAAAATTAACGCAAAACTTATTTCCTGGAATATCATTCACCACACAAGCGCTGAGGAACTACAACAGTACACATTAACGATGTACGCGGGAAACAATGTACAGTAACGACTAAACCAATTTTTCATTGTGCAGAAGAAAACCACATCCTGATATTCATGTTTTGATCCAAATGGGTGGCCGTCAGCGGCTCCTTTTAGCTCCGTCACTAGTAGCAAACAGCGTTTATAAGTTCCTCAAAGAACTTCCACGCTGGGTTTTTGGATGTTCACCTACCCTAGGTTGGTTTTCCATTGCTATAATAGTTTCGTTCACTATCGCTTCGTTCCATTCTTCGTAACCGTCTTCGACCTCACTCGCTTCGCTTGAAGAAGTGGAGGCATACGAGTCCACGCTCTCCCGAAAGCCAGCCGCAGCAGCCGCACAGAGCACTGTGATTGCCACTGCGGAGAAATTTCTGAGTAATAATTATTACATCTAAAGACATACGCAAAGCTACCGCGAACTGTTTATCTCAGCAAGTTCCTAGCAACCAATTACTCTCTATAATGTCTCCAATGTCTATAATGTCTATATGTCTATAATGTCTATAATGTCTCTATAAGAACACCGACACATTTTTGGATGGGGGTGTTACGACAGGAAGGTTTACCAAAAGTTCACGGGACAGAAATGAAGTCAAAAGAACGTACCGCCACACACTAAATATCTCAATTCATTTCTTCTCCTAGACGCAACCCACCCCACAGACAAATGTTGTTACCACCACTTAATTTAATTACAATCCATACCAATTTCACTGTTTCAAAAAAAAATTTGCCTAGTAAAGACTTGTTATTATCGAGACGTATAGCAAAGATAAAACTCTTGAACCCTCACAGTGGACTCTCGACGTTGCATCTGCACAATGGGTTGAAAGCGCAGTATCTGCAGGCAGCAGTGCAATAGATCGGTGAATTGAGTGAAGGCTAAGTTTATGCAAGTAAGACAAAACGCATACGTTGCAGGGCAAAAGTTGTCAGAAATGGCAACCTGAACTTAATTATGGCTTAAGCGAGTTCAAAAAAGGCGGGAGCCGGGACGTTTAATCCGATTTAAATTAGGGAAATCGGCCGCATAGGACAATAATTCGAAGTTTCTAATAATGCTAGGAATGTGTAGATCGAATTCCCGGTGCAAAAAGACGAGTTCAAATTTCTCTTTAATGCACCTTTCATGGCGCAAACATCGCTTCCTGGAAGGGCTAAAGACCCCTCCTATACTGCTTCTCCAGGAGCTAATAATTTGCGCTCTTGTGGTCGCATTATAGTAACACTGTTCGCGTTACATTTAACGCTGATAGCACACGTAGCTTGCACACAAATATCGATGTCAACATGTTTTCTGTAGCTAACCCTTCCTTACCAAAATATATGGTAGCACTGTGCGCAAGCTGCGCGATGACAAAATGGGGCGCGAATTTTCGACTTTCAACCATTGTTCATCAACTTCTCGCCTGATTTTGTTGCACCTGCTGGCAAAACACGAAGCCATTTTGTGGACAAAAAATCGTGTGCGGTATCTCAGCCTTCCAGTTGGTTCGGTGCTTTCGATTTGGTCTTTCACATATCTCTGACGAGGTTCACAAAAGGGCCTGAATCCTAATTGTTGCTAATCGGCGGCATAGTGATATTTGAAATTTACCCCGCTATTAACAAAATTCCTAAGATTGATCGCTGAATATTAGTGCGTAAACATGCATAATGCGGAAATAAAGAGTTTTCCCTTCGATTCATTCAAGTTTTCTTCTTGGAAGAAACAGCGCAAAAAAAAAAAAAAAACGAAGGACGCGTAAAGAACCGGCAACGCAAACGCCTGTGGTCTCTCTTCACATCCGTCGTCTTTCTGCGCTGTTTTTTTTTTTCAAGGTGCTGCACCAGCTAGCTCAAATTTCAGTAATATACCTTTATATTTTGGAGCATTGAAGGCTTAGGGAACCCAAGACAATCTAAATTAATACGAAGCCCTCTACTACGGTGTCTTTCATAACTTGCGTGCTGCGAGAGGCACCATATTACCAGCGCGTTGTATATACGGGCAGAAAATATTTTATTTTATGCCCCAGTTTAGGATGTTAAATACCACGCACAATACCTACCATACATTTTAGGTTACTTGGCAGCGTACAGTGTTTCCGTTTCAATAGGTGCGGTGGTTTCTGAAAAAAAAATTACATTGGATCAATTGCATTGAAGCGGAGGAAATGAGAGCAATCTTCTCTACCTTCTCTTGCTTCGTACTGTCAGTTACGGCCACACCGCTACTGTAACTTCAATAAGCCGCTAACATCGGTAGAACCCAATCACTTACACCTGTAACTAAAGTGTCCTTAAAAAGTTGCTGGCACCGGAGTTTCATTATAGCCGCTGTTTCGTTCGAGCCGGTGTTATAGCGGGTGGCAGTTGGAGAGCGCGCACTCCCCACATACGCCACCTAATGCTCTCGCATTAAAGGGCAATGTTTTTTTCGGGTCCAAGAAAACAGTAGCTGGCCAGCAGGAGCTAAAGATAACACAAGCCTCCCAAAAGCCCCCTTCTGTACAAAGTTACAATAAACACACTAAACTCTCCTGCCAAAAAAAAAATTCTAAGGGCGATTACGATTCTCGCCAATACGAAATTTGAGCGCAGCTCTGTCGGTGTCTCGGGCTCTGTGGGCTCATTGTTTTGCTTTGCTGGACCGTCGGCACGTCCGGAGACGATTATAAGTTCGATAATAGTATTAGTTGATGGAGACGACGATGTGCAGTGCACAGCACGCGAGAATGTGTACATTAGTTCGATAGCTGTATTAGTAGAGGACGACGATGTGGTGCAGTGCACAGCGCGAGAGTGTGTTGCAGTTTAGCATGAGGCGTGATCGGCTGCGGCGAGAGCGTAGTGCTCGTGCAGTGAACTGCGAGTCTGCTCTGTTAGCGCCTCCGCGGGTATGAATCCCAATCGCCGTAATGTTTATGGTTATTTATTAATTTTTGTTTTGGCTTGGTCACACCGACGGCAACGATGTGGCTAAACCCACAAATGGGCTCATTAGAGCTGCGCTCTAAAATAAAAGTATTCAGTCGACCGGGACCTCATAAACGTATAAAGAGATTCTTCAAAGCCCTTGTATACAGCCACTGTGACTGGCAACATAGCTGAGTACTGATAGAATACAGCTGTTGTGTACTTTCTTCATGAGGGATACTCATAAGGCAAGTGACAATCTTCACCAGAGAGCGTCTGCCAAGTACACGCCACCTTATTCTTAATCGCCTATATCGAATGCAACTCAAGTACGAAGCGGCTTTTCCCCGCCAAAGGACCGCCTTCCAGCCAACGGCGGCGGCCGATTCTCACGACCCTGCTAACGTTACAATGCAGGGAGCAGCGCGATAATGCACGATGGGGACTATCCCAGACCATGGAGGGAGGAGACTACACCTCTTAATTTGCCAATCCCTGCATTGTAGCGGTAGCAGGGTCCTGAGAATTGGCCGACGCCATTAGCTAGAATGGAGTTCCTTTAGCGGCTAACAGCAGTTTCGTTTTTGAGTTGCATGTGACTGTAGTCACTTCATTCTCGTGGTTCGAGCCAGCGGTTACTGCTTGCCCTAGGTAGATGTATTCCCCAACTACCCCAACTATCACTACCTGTAGTAAACTGATGTGCCGTTCCGAGACTGGCGAACGTTACTCTAGACTTCTTCCCAATCATTTATAGGACCAGAGTCCTGCTTTGCCTGTCTGAGTCATTGAACATGCTTTGAAACTGTCGCTGACTTCGACGAAGAATAGTTACACATACTTATCTCAAACCAGTTAGAATTGGACTTCTGACTGGTATTAGTGCATAATCACCGATGTTTAAAGGTGCAGTGAAGAGGAATCTGAACTCGTCTTTTTGCCGCGGGAACTCAATCTACGCGTTCCGAGCATTCTTAGAAACTTCGATTTATTGCCCTGTGTGGCCAATTTCCCTCATTAAATCGAATTAACGTCCGGCTCCCGCCTTTTTTTAATTCTCCCCCGTACGGTGGGCGGAGTCGACCAACGTGTGGAGTGCCTTTCACCCAGTCCCATGGCGGCTTGCCGCTCTGCCATCGGCGGAGTAATACGTAGTAATCCGTAAAAGCAAATAGTCCGCGCGTATTTTTATTTCTGCGGGCTTATTTTGCGGCTATATTATCTGCGAAGGAAACTAATTATTCACAAAAGGCACGATTCTCCTTCCTTATTGATGCGGCAACATAGTATAGCAACATTGGAATCCCGTCGAAAAATTATTCGGCTCGCTTTTTTGCATAACTGCCTCTCAGGTACGCTGAGGTTAAACATGCCAGACTGTGTTAAGCCACATTGCACCAGGAAAACTCGACACACACACCCTCACTCCTTGGCTCCAATTTTTGCACGAACTAATACCTATAAGCATAGTTTTTTTCCCAGGACTACCAGTGAATGGAATTCCCTGCCTTCGCACACTTTCGCAGCCAGCGACTTTGTTAAAGAACTGGAGCGTCAATTCTTGCACTGTTAATTGTACTTCGCTTGTTATGAAATTTTTGTGTGAAATTTGTTTCTGACCAGCTGCATGCTTGTTAATGTGTACTCATGTTTTTGCCGCGGATGCCCCTCCTGCCTGGGCCATGTATATGTATGGTCTGCAGTATCTGCAAATAAATAAAACCTAAAAAACAAAATAAAGCGAAAGCAAAGCCTCCACAGAGCTGGCTGAAAGGCACTCCACGCGTTGGTCGACTGCGCCCACCGTACGGGGAGAATTCAAAAAATAAAGGCGGGAGCCGGACGTTAGTTCGATTTAATTAGGGAAATCGGTCACACAGGGCAATAAGTGGAAGTTTCTAAGAATGCTCGGAACGTGTAGATCGAGTTGCCGCGGCAAAAAGAGGAGTTCAGATTCCTCTTCAGTGCACCTTTAAGCAGACAACCTTGAAGTTTAGGTTTCGGATTTCCTTTATGGGGGTGGAGCATTATTTACCGGTAACATTACCTGCCGCTCATGGGCGTAGCCGTCCACAGTGCTGCATCTTCCTTTTTAAAATGTCAGAGCAGACGATTGCTTCACTTATGAGCTACAAGCTACCTGAAATACAGTTCAGAAATGTGATATCAAGGTAACAACCTCTTTCCGGGAATGCCTTCACCAGCATTTCCAAGAGAAAGAAATGACACCACATATACTGAGTAGTGTTTCATTCGTGGCTTTTAAAGAGGGAATTACTGAACAAGTAGATGAGCGCAAACACAGTGTCACTGTAGCAAACTGATTTGAGGCGCCAATATCAAAATTCCGCAAGTGCGTTTTCCCACATAACTATGTTGCAAACGACAAGCTGGCCGGCTTCTCTATAAAAAAACTGCATTGGCTACAGAACAGCCGCTAAGGGTCTGGATACAATGTAATTAAGAAACGTATTTTGGAAGAATCAAACAAAAAAACTAGTCCTTCTTGCTTTGTTTCAGCTGGAAACGCGTGGTCAGCTATCTTGTCTGTACAACATTGTTATGCGGAAAGGCGCATTTGCGGAATTTCAATATACCTTATTCTATCCTTATTAACTGGGGTCCAGCACCACGGCAGCGCCCAAGCCGAATGCCGTGCCGAGAACACAGACGAAAGCAGCACTACCCATACGTTCCGAGTTCTTTCTCAGATTGACGCTTCGAAGCGTTGTCCATAGTTTCTGCACACTCACATGACACACAGGACTGCTGCGGGCGTTTTCCTCCAAAAAGTTTACACTGAAGTGCAGCTAAGAAAAAATTCAAAAGCGTCGCTTTGTTTATGACCGATCACATTGCAGGCTTCTTCACCGTTGATAAAAATAACCCCCTTCCCTTCCTTCCGATGCAAAATAATATAGGCATCAGGCTTGTCGCACCATTTCGGCTGTAACGGCAGCATCAAAGCGCCAGAATTAGTGCACGCAGCGCAAGCTAAAGAGAATGCCGGATCTATTGTTTCGTCTATATTAATTTTCTAATTTGCTGGCGTTCTCAGAGCCACTCCAAGCCTATTCACGCATTTCCTCCCCATAATGCACTCCTGGGTTCCAATATTCGGGTTTACACTAAAAAACACCCGGTGGCCATATTTTATCCGGGCCCTTCTACTGGGATCGGCCTGATAACGAACATCTTTGCCAAGGCGCAAAAAATCAGTCTAATTCTCTAATTCTTAACGCCTGTGTGACAGCGAGGGTGACAAATCTTAGTTCGTCACGGCGGGCAATTTAAACACGTGACCAATGCAAACACAAAGGCTCAAAAAGAAAAAAAAAACTCACAGGATGGCCACGAGTTCATTCTCAGGAATCGGACAGCTCGTAGACAGCGCCACTAAGCCTTGCGCCTTATGCCTGTTGAAAGGGAAAAGTCTCGTTTTTTCGTAAAACTCATCGTGCATTAAACGAACTGTTTTATTTTATTTTCTTTTCACGGAATTTAGGTTGTAGGTGATATCCCGCACACGTCAAAGGCAGCGGCATCTCGACGTCTAGCTTAACGTTTGTTCTAAAACCGATCAAAGTTCAAACAATGGGAGTTATGGAAAGGACGACAATTTAGCGCTCTTGACAAAAAAAGATTTTTTTAAGACTCTACTGCTTTTGTCGCATTTTTCAGAAGCTTAAAATAGCAAATGGACTGGGCTTTCCTTTGTTCGATGCCCTGTCTGTCCAAAAAAAAAATTACCGGGGGCACTCTAGGAACTCAGGTGCGAGTAATGGGAAAGCACTGCAATTCTTTTCCAATACTATTCAAACTGTATTCGAATTCCATGTTAATTCTATTTGAATTCTCCTAAAATTGTAGTTCATATCTATTCCAATTCTATTCTATTTCTTTGTAGTTGTGGCAGTTGTAAGTACTGGTACTGACTATTACTTCTCAACATTTCGTATTTTCCCGCCTTTGATGACGTCACACTGTTTAGACCAGTCGCGAGTTTTCTAACGCCGCTACTCCATGGGTGACGTCGGATTTTTGTGTCGATGAGCCATGTAATGCTCTCGTAAAAAAGAAACAGGAAAGTTACCCAAAACTTGTGTTTTCACTTCCCCATCTCATGTTGCATAAGCCAACACTTTCACACGCACATATTCCAACGTCATGCCGTAACCAACCGAGTCGTCTAACGCTTTACGCCCCATAGATAAAGACGTTATCGGATCGAACCTTTGCTTCAAGCGCGCATTTATTTTGCCTAAAAGAATGCTGCCACTAGTTGTCAGTCATTCGCCGCGTTGTGACAGAACAAGTGAACCAGACCGCTATCCCGAATGACACGAAACGAATGACGCGAATGTTGAGCGTCAGCTGGAGCGGGGTGAAAGGAGGAATTTGAGTATACGCGGGGTTTACTAAAACGGGAGTTCATAATTTGGCGCAACGACAACAACTTTGTGATCGCTGAAGGCGGCCTATGTGTTCGAATTCCTAATGTCACACTGGAAGATTTAAAATCATTCGATTCCAGTACCATTTAATGTCACTAATAACCAGATGTATGGGAATATTTATTGTCATTAGGTTGGAATTACCGTCGCCATCAAATAAGTTTTGACGAACTAATTCGACTCTAACCTCTCAACAAATTCATAGCCTGCACACATGATAAGCAGCAGGAACGAGTAAGGCGAAAAACAATATGTGCGCCACAAAAGTTCAATGCATTGTTTTGGCGCAAAACAATGCATTGTAGGCTGTCACGAACTGCTATTACTAAAAGCCTTAGCAGCAGCTGGACATGGAGGGGAAGGAAGGGGGGGGGGGGCAGCAACTTTATTTTAACAAAAGAACAAACGGTTTTCGTTTCGAGGGTGAGCTCCTACTTGTCCAAGAGTCCACTAGCCTGGGCTTCACGGAGAGCTCTGTCCACTAGTCATGGTTGGTCGCTTGGTTGAGCAACTCGCAGAAAGGCCTCCCATGACGAGAGGGACGGGTTGGGTATGGGGGGGAACTGCCATAGGATGGGGCAATCCCGCAAGTAGTGTATGAGGGTGACTATGGCCGCCCCATATATTGAGCAAAATGATTGTTCAAAGTCGGGTGT
Source organism: Amblyomma mixtum (assembly GCF_055824585.1). NCBI lineage: Eukaryota > Metazoa > Arthropoda > Arachnida > Ixodida > Ixodidae > Amblyomma > Amblyomma mixtum. The sequence goes on along the minus strand of NC_143019.1, from coordinate 88,340,930 downwards.
AAACGATTGATCACTGGTGTGTCCACGAGGGTCCACATTATCGGTTATGTGTTAGTCGCTGGTAGACGGTCCCCACACGTTTTACTCGGAAGTACAGTCTTTGTCAAAAGTTTAGAGCCCAGGGGGTTTGCTTCTAAGCCTAGCAGTGGGACTCCTGTAACATTCTTGGTAGTCCTACCCATTGGAGGAGGCAGGACCAGAAATCTTCTCACCTTCAGCAAATTTGGAGCGCTGGAGATGCATTACGAACCAGACAGTGTGCTTCAGAAGCAAACCCCCTGGGCTCCAAACTTTTGACAAAGGCTGTACATACAGGGTGTCCCAGCTAGATTTCGCCAGGGTTAAAAAATATTCCGAGATACTAAGATTACGCGACTTTATGCATGTCGCGTCGCATGCATCTGAAAACATGTTAGCCTGGCTGTCGACTGTACATTAATTTGGACGTTGGAAAAGGGTTCCTTATGCTGTATTCAGTGGTTGTTAGCAACAGTCACTGTTCTTACGTAAGATACAAACCTTCTTCCCAATCTGCTTTTCGTTAGGCTCGCTTCAGCGGTACGACGCCTCCTGTTTTGCATCTGCACACAACTCACTCCATATGAGCGGTACATGTTTAGGGCAATTTGCGCAACCTAGGCAGGCTGGCTGCTAGCTCTAGCCCAGCATAAAATTTATAAGTCTTCATTGTACTGCTTCAACATTCACATCATTCTGCGGCCGCAGGCACCGTCTCTTTCACACGCTGTTGTCCAAATTTTCTCTTTCTTCTGACAAGCCGTAGAAGTGTTTAACCGCTACGTAACTTTGTCGTTTTATCCTTGCTGACGCCTGGAAAAATTTAATGTTCTAACCGCTTCAAAAGCTATATATACGCCGACTTCTAACGTGCGCCAGCAGACTCCAAAGAGGCAGGAGCGATCTGCACTCAGTCATCTCAGCGACTGCGGACGCTACCGTTGGTGGCTCAGTTACCGTGGTGCTCTGCGCCCTATTAGATGCCGCATTGTTCCCATTTCCAACAAACCTCCAATACTGACCTGTTGCGCATTTTATACTTCATCTGTGATAGCCTGCTGTTTACAAGTCTAATTCTATCAAGGCATTTCCGGAGCATGTGACAGTACTAAGGACCCTTTGGGCAAGTGAAACGAATTGAACATTCCTTGAAACAAGTTTATTATGATCTGCGTAGTAATGTAACAAGGTAAATTAATTAAAAATAAAAAGATGAGGTAGACGCACGTTTTTAACGCTTATCATAAAGCCCTTTAAACGCTTCCTCAGTGGCATGCCGGAGCAGTTTGCTTCTGAGTAGAGAACACATATCATCTGTCGGTAGAGATGGCTTGCTTTCAGGCTGGTTTGGTTGCTTCATTAAAATAATATTATCCTAATACTGTGAACATTAATTAATAATAATTAAAAGGTGAGGTAGAGGCACTTTTTTAACGCATATCGCAAAGCGCTTAACACGTTTTCGAACTGCTATGCCGAAGCATTTTGCATCTGAGCTGTGAAGAATTATCATTCACTGGCACTGCAAGCTTTCTTGGTGAAGGCCAGTCCCGCGTTTCACAGCCAGAAAGGATGAACTTGGAGGCAGTGGATGTTCCTTGAGCTTCTTGCCGGCATCCTGGCCACACTGCGAGCTGCACCACAAAAAAAAAAGAATTTTGCCAGCGCATTTTCAGAACATTTAAAAACAAGATAGTTGCAAACACATAACAGTGAAACTCCAAAACTAGTGAAAAAAAACACATCGTCTTCATTTGTAATAAGGGAGTAATTACTCAATGGCATCCACCCAAGCGCAGCCATACGGCTACAAAGGAAAGCTATACAGCTTTCTCAGAAACTTCGTAGTTAAAGAAAAATTCGTCCTGGTCCGGGGTTCGAACCCGGAACCACCGCCACACCGGAGCAGTCGCTCTACCAATTGAGCTAACCGGTACGGCAAGCTTGTGGTAGGGCGAGAGCGAATTGATCAGTAACTCGAAGTGGGAAGAGTGTTGGTCAAATGTTTAGGGGAATCCCCCAAGGTGGAGTAGATTTGTAATAAGGGAGTAATTACTCCCTTATTACAAATCTACTCCACCTTGGGGGGATTCCCCTAAACATTTGACCAATCGTCTTCATTTCTCATTTCCACTGTGCTTCCGTTCGCCCACAAAAAAAAAGCATATCTTTGCTCCCAGGTGCCCTCTTTCATAAAAACATCTTTGCCGCAAAGGCGACCTCAATGAATCGTCTTTCAATAGTAAAGCGCCCCTGGTAACAATACCGCCCAAGCTCCTAAAATGCCTCTTTTCTTGGCAGGTGCCGGAAGCACTTTCATATACTACGCAATCCTCAACTGACGGTCATGGCTGAAAAGAAATGCAACCCCTTCAAGGATTATGCATGTAATCAGAAGCACATTTTAGGAATGGAATAAAAAGCAGTACTCAAGAATTTGCTTTAGGAGTGGATGCGCAACGCAAAGTTATAAACCATAAAATAGCATAATCTCTACATATTCTTCGGTTAATTAGGACAAGCCCACTCGGCAGAGTGGTGCAGTTATGCGATAACTGGCATAGCTGGCATTGTGCGCGACTAGAATTATATATAATTTTATAGAAGCTGTTCTGAATCTATCTGTTTCGAAGCTGTTCCGAATCTGTTCCTAATCTTCAAACGGCTCCGCAGATGTGGTGTCATATATTGCTAAAAGTGTAACTGCTAACAACGTACCTTAATAAATGACGAACTACGTATGGTGCAAAGGTTAATCGCCAAGAGCAAATAATGTTTACTTGTTCATATGAATTCCAATCAAAAACACAGGTTCGTAGCTGTTTTTACGGACACATCACATGAGCTCTGAAAGACGTCTAGCTTCATAAAATGCAAGCAGTGTTTGCTTAGCTGCCATAACGTTCGGCTTCTGAGCACGAGTTTTCGGAATCAGACACAAGCATCAAGAGCTGGGGCACTCACTGAACTACTTTAAAAGCAAATCACCGATGCCAATGAACTAACCCGGATAAGGGTTAAAATGAGCGAAAAAGTTATCCACATAAAACAACCTTTTTAAAATCCAGATATATTTGCTCAGGACCTTCACCGAGAACTCATTGCATGGACGTTTTTGCATTTTGTTATGATGAAAATGCTTTATTTTCACATCGCTATGCGTGTTATCTTCACCGATATCACGTTAACTTCTACATCATAAAATACACAAACTGCATCTGCATTCGCTCCACTAGAAATCAGAGTGACGCCACTCTATCAGTGTGCCAGGGGGAAAGCCAACTTAACAAGCTTGCAAACGCGTATATTTAGAAACACGATGCCAATTCAGAAAATTTCGAAACTGGGCTCGCGTCCAAAGTTGACGGCCATCAATCTCGCAACATAATATTGCGCCCTAGTACCAAAAGTTGAAAAGTTGATTAAATAATTTCCGTAGACTATTCATCTTTTGATTCCACCTGCATAAGCAGCGTCAACGAATCTCTTTGTTATTAAAATAAAAATTTGTGAATACACTTCCACAAGTGCCACCAGTGCCCACTCAACAGATTTTAGTTTCGACAAAAGGCACTTCGGGGCATTTAAAATGGGTTTCACTTTAGCATTTTGCAATGGGAGAACCCGACACTGTCACCAGTATAGCATGAAAATTGGAATAGAATTTGAATAAAATCTGTTTATTGTCGTCACCCCAAGGTCATTTCAAGCATAGGCAACAGCCCGTGCAATATAATAAAGCAACGAATAAGTTATTGCCCAACAGCTCCTGAAAGAAGGTAACGAACTGTTTATGAACGGCAAAAAAAACGTAAGAATAAATAAACTCTTGTGCGTGCATCATAGCATCACGGTTGACATGTTGGTCCTTACAGAGCAGTTGCCCATGGAACCAAGCCACAAGGAAGTCGCACGAAACAAGGCTTAAACGGCAAATGCGATCTCAGCTGCCTCGCAGGAAAGAAAGGCATGTCCAGCGCCGGGGTGTAGTGCTGCCAGCTGACGTAGAAGATTCGGCTAAACAAAGAGCCACATGAGGCGCCGAGTCCCAGCCCTGACACGTACCTGACCACGCGGCCATTCGCAACGTCCAGTGCCGATGAGACAACAGCCATGCGGATGCCGCGTTTCTGTATCCTGTCCATGTAAGACGTCCCGTCCAGGACCACTCCGGGGCTCAGTACACCACCCCTGCACATCGAGACCGCCATGTGCACACGTTGCGGTTTGTAGAGGTGCTAAGAGATAAGGTGAGAAGATAAGTTGGTTGGTTTATTGGGGTTTAACGTCCCGAAGCAACTCAGGCTATGAGGGACGCCGTAGTGAAGGGCTCCGGAAATTTCGACCACCTGGGGATCTTTAGAGTGCACTGACATCGCACAGGGAAATATTGCTTGTCCATGCAAAGTGCACTAACGTCCATTACCAGCGTATACACAGCACAGCTCCTAATATCTATTATCGAATGCAGGAAACATGTTAAGCGACAATATCATACTTCGTTTACTTTTGTCCGCAGCTGTAAACGATAATCGCCACCGGCTTACATGGCATAAACATGTTTGTGCTGCAGCTCACATCTAAAAACGAAGCCCATGGTGATTAACCCCAAATAAGTAGTGAAACGAAATGTGCCCATCTTGTACTCGCTTATAAAAGCTGTTTTTTGTTTAATTCTGAGAATTATGAACTTTTCATCTCCATAGAAAGAGAGAGCTATTTAGGAAGTACAAAGAAAACCAAATATAAGTACCCGACGGCTAACACTGGGGGTGCTGGCAAAGTATGTAAGCATGTAAATGTTGCAATTTTTAATCTACATGTTCCGGTGCAACAAGTCCGTGATTTAGTTAGCGGCTCTGTACCATGACAACTGGTCTGAAATGCATATACGTGACATTTTTATTATGGCCCTGTCAGGGGCCTCTCACAGACTCTAAAAATAGTGTATAAAAGCAGCGAATTTTGTAGCAAGACGATAAACGCACAACATGTAGGAATAGGTTAGCGGTATCTCCACACCGTCGGTCTTTGACATCTGGAAGAAGATTTTTGCCAGGCAAAAAAGATTTACACACAAGGGAGAACTACACAGATCAAGGGCTGGACTACCAAATGAAATTTTTATAGAACACAGATCGCTCGAAAACCGCCAAGCATGCGCCAGGCTAGGACAGGTAACTTGCACAAAGTTATTTTAAAAAATTGCCGACGATTACGTTACTTCCTAATGCGAAATTTGAGCGCAGCACATCAGCTGTTTCAGTTTTTTGATAGACTGAGATAAAGAATTCGAGCAAGACATGTATGTAGAATTACAGACCACTTGTTGTTTGTCACACATTCCTTCTTCAAGAAACACTTGCATAGACCACGTTTTTGAGAACCAGGCATCGATGCAGCAAGTCGAGCATATATCCATCTATTTCTCCGACCATAAAGCTTCCTTCATGACAATCAAGAACTGTTAGTAGAGTTTGGTTTGGTTTATTGGGGTTTAACGTCCCAAAGCAACTCAGGCTATGAGGGACACCGTAGTGGAGGGCTCCGGAAATTTCGACAACCTGGGGTTCTTTAACGTGCACTACAATCGCACAATACACGGGCCTCTAGAATTTTGCCTTCACGGCAGCCGAATTTTGCCTTCACGGCCACGGCAGCCGAATTTTGTTCCGAAATCTTGTTCAACATGGCATATCAACAGGCCCACCATTCAGCCTTGCTTCACATCGGAAAGTCTTAATTCAGCTTACACTGCCAGTGCCATAGCTTGCCACTCAAACAAAACTACGGTCTGATGGGCCAGTTTTCTCATCTTAATGCAACCTACCGAAAAGACTGCGCGTAGGTTCAAAAAAGTGAGCAATTAAGAACATAGCTCTCTGAGAAACTGCAGCAAAGATTGTGACGTTGTTCAAGCAGCAAGAGATGAGTCGCATACAGACCAAACATGACGTTACCATGGAAAGAAGCACTCGATGAACCACATTAGATTTAGTTTCTAAAAATTACCTAAAGGGAAGACTGGCGACATCAGAGGGAACGCCGGGAAGATGAAGCTTTATATTGGGCTTGGCTAGCGTTGGGCCGAAAACATGGATTCTGTCTTGCAAATGGTAGATGCGCCGCGATGCTCTCCTCTTTTCGCAGATTAAATTATTGTAATAATACGTTTCTCACTTATAGAAATTCAACGCAAGTGAAAGTTCGGTGTTAGGCTGGAATAGAAACTGCCACAGCATTTCCTTCAGGTTCGCCTTCAGAAGAGCCGTACTGTTACGGCTTAATGCAAGTTGTATGCACAACAACAGCCAGATTAAATACGAAACCTCATCTTGCTGGCATTCCTGCATTTCTCCATTGTGGATGAGTTGTCGAAGTACCACTTTTCCCTCTAGTTAATATTGAGAAACTGTATGACATATTCTAAAAAGTTTACTAGCTGGTTAGCCACTAAACTCACTTGATGGCCATCTTGTCGAGCTCTTTCAGCACCACCAGTGCTACTTGAACCATGCACACAGCGGTCGTCACATATGCCGGGTCTGCGCACATCAAACACAATCAGAGCAGCTGCTCTGGCAAAAAATATACAGTGCTCTGCAACTTTATCGTAGCAACTATAAAAAATTCTCCGCTCAACCGGACGCTTGCTTGCAGTGAAAATGCGCACAAATTGCGTACTCAGGTTAGTTTTGTCGCGTATCAAGTTTGAAAACAATACTTGGTTCAGCCGCCCATAATGTGAAACCAGCATCGTCTGCGACGAGATCGAGCGACCGAAAACCGACGATGCCTTGTTTCCGCCAAAGGGAAGTGATGGCGCCATCTATTGTCTGCAGGGGAAAGTGCCACGACGCGAAAGGCTCCGAGGCGAGTGTACTAGGTGTTCGGGACCTTTGAGAGCGCCACCATCGCCCGTCGCGGAACCAAGGCGTTGGCGAGTTGGGGCTCTTCGACCTTGGCGCAGATATACGGGCTTGCATCATGCGCGACCGAACCAGGCAGAAATCATTGTTAACCTTGGTACGACACAAAGTTTGGCTTAATACGCAAAATTTAAGCGTGGTTTCACCGCAACCGAGCCTCCGGTTGAGACGGAAGAATTTCTAAACGCTGCTATGAAAAAGTTACGGGACAGTGCACAACGTATGATTAACGTAGATTCGATGAATGGCAGCGTCTTTTTCACTTACAAATATGACGAGCGATATAAAAACAACCACAAAAGCTCAGTAGTGTTCTAACCTAAATATACGCATTCATGAAAGCTTTCTGTGACAAGCGTTCCTAGGCTGCATAATTCTGTCACAATTGGCTCTGCTTCCTGCGTTCGTCGTTTCCAGAAAGTGCATGATTAATTACATGCAAGCCAACTAAACAAACACAAAACTAGGCACGTGCTCACCAGTGCCACGCACAACGGCTGCAATACATTAAAATGAAAACATTCAGAAATATTTGGCCTGGTGCTAGCTATGCACTCACGATGGACTAAGTGCTCAAGGCAGAATAGAAAATAATTTCAGTTAACATCGACATAACCAAGCCATACTTTAAAGCAGTCGTTCCTGTGCGAAGTGCAGTTTAGTTTTGTTCAAAGATTATTCGTATCCGTCCTAGCTGAAATCAGAAATTATTGCGTGGTCGTGAGGAAGCCCAATAGCGACTACTGCCACAATGCACACGCCTCAAGTCCGAAGTCCATCAGACAAAGCATTAATAAGGTCAGAAGGCTGCCGCGTGCTCCGTTTACTGCTGTCTACTCCTCTACATTTAATGTTTTTGCAAGAATTCTTTCCACTGCACTGTTATAACTGCCTTGGCGCTGTTGCATACCTGAGCCTCATCTATCCAGAAATACTTTTTTAGAGTCTTGTCAAATAACGCCGATATTACGGGCAATAAATAGCCTTAAGAATATCCTCCCCCCCCCCCCCCCCCCCCCCTCTGCGAAAACATGTTTGTCTCAATACCATTGACCTTGAAAGCGCTTGCACTTAGGTGCCTCGCTGATGACTTACCCGGTCCTTCCAGATGGATCGTGACGGAATGATTCGTCTTGCCCTTTTCGCGCTTAGTGTTCGACGCATGATTCTCCTTCCACCCAGAGCCGCGCATGGTCATGGTGAACAAACAAGACAAGACCTGCAACAAGCGGTAACGCAGCGTCTGAGCGAGAAAATCAGATTCTATGTTCGAATGCGACCCTTGCACAGCAATAAGAAGGGCGCCGATGATAGCATTTTTTAAAGCATGGTCAAAAAGGAGCACATCCTCAGAAAACCAGGTAATGTATTACTGTAGGTCCTGTTCCTTGTCCACCCACATTTGCTACGAAACCAGTTTTAAAATGCAACCGTTCTATGGCTGCATGCAAATTCCTACGAGTTTTTACGTTCCCCCTTCGCCATTGGCATGCCTGTATCAATTTAGGCTTACAAGCTATAGTGATTAGTGACACTTATAGTGTTTGTCTTTACCTGTGCACGCCGCATAACCGAAATATTTTTTTAAGGAAATGAAGGCGAGAGGCGCATTCATTAATCACCACAGCTCAGTTAGCTGTTGTGAACAATGAATGTAAACACGTGGTCCAGAGACTTTTGTCCCCGACTCTACCTCTTGTCGTGTTTTTCTCACCATTACCGAGGAAATGCATCTGCGGCCTTTTTTTGTGTGTGTGTGTGGATTGCTGCCGTGAGAAGCTTGCCCACAAATGCTTCAGCATTGCGAAAACTGCGGAAGTAACACCTGTGGAAGCATAAATATAGAAAAATCGTGCACCTCCTTGCGGCTGAACTCCATCAAGTACAATTTTACAGAAAGCGAAGTAGCTTACCATCCTAATGGCATGCAGTTATGAATACAGTTCTTAAAAGCCCTCCATCTTGAATATCGGGAAGTTAGCGTGTTTTAATATGTCCGGACTGCGGTGCTGGGAGACAGCCAGTTCATCGGTTTCATCGCCTTCTCGAGCGCGGTCGCGGTCCTCACCGGTTCCCTTTTCTGGGGCACTGGCCTTTTTTGGCCGCGTTTTTCGTGACGCTCGGTCTCTGGGCCTCGCACTGAGGCTTAGCCCTAGCAAGGCGTAGGGCCGGCCCTCCCCCGGGTCCCCAGTGTTTTCAATTCTCCACAGGGATTTTTTTTTTTAGAAAGGGGACACTCCGTGTGTCGATGTATCTGTACGAACAAGCCTGGGGTGCGGCCTGATCTCCATGAATAAAACCGACAAGACACTTCATCACCAGAGCAGGATTTGGTAGTACTTGGCCGCAACCTTCTATGAACAACCCAGTTAACCCTCGGCCCTCAGTCCCCACTGGCTGCGGAGCAGCTGACCGGGGAGGCGGTCAGACCTGTGACGAAGCAGACGGCGCTAAGAATCATTGGCTGCGGACAGGCCGCCATTGAAAACTGAACTAGCAACGTTTAACGCAAGAACCTTATCCAGTGAGGCTAGTTTAGCAGTGCTTTTGGAGCAATTAGCGCGTATTAATTGGGATGTTATAGGGCTTAGTAAGGTCAGGAGGACAGATGAGGCGTATACAGTACTAAATGGTGGGCACGTACTGTGCTATCGTAGATTAGGAGACAGACGAGAACTAGGCGTGGGATTCCGCATCAATCAGGATATAGCTGGCAACATAGAGGAGTTTTATAGCATTAACGAGAGGGTAGCAGCTATCGTAATTAGGCTTAATCAGAGGTATAAGCTCGAGGTGGTGAAGGCCTACGCGCCTACATCAAGCCATGATGACTAGATCGTTGAAACCTTCTATGAAGACGTGAAATCGGCGATGTCCAAAGTAAAATCACAATACACTGTATAGATGGACGACTTCAATGCGAAGGTAGGCAAGAAGCAAGCTGGAGACCAGGCGGTAGGTGACTATAGCATAGGTATTAGGAATAGCACGGAAAAGTTACTAGTAGAGTTCGCAGATAGAAATAATTTACGGATCATGAATACCTTCTTCCGCAAACGAGCCAACAGGAAGAGAACGTGGAAGAGCCCCAATGGTGAGACTAAAAATGAAATAGACTTCATACTGTGCGCTTACCCTGGCTTCGTAGAGGATGTGGAGATCCTCGAAAAGGTCCGCTGTAACGACCACAGAATGGTAAGGTCTCGTATTAGCTTAGATTTCCAAAAGGGATCGGAGGAAATTAGTGAAGCAGAAGTCTATTAAATAGTTAGCATTACGAGGAAAAATAGAGGAATTCAGGATTGTGCTGCAGAACACATTTTCCACTTTAACTGAAGATGACGACCGTAATGTTGAAAGAATGAATGATCCTCTCACAGCTATCGTTACAGAGTGCGCCGCAGAAGTAGGTGGTAGGATGGTTCGACAGGATACCAACAAGCTATCTCAGGAGACTAAAGATCTGATTAAGAAACGCCAAAGCATGAGGACGTCTAACTCCACAGACAGGATAGAACTAGCAGAGCTATCGAAGTGAATAAATAAGCGCAAGGTAGCCGACATAAGAAAGTTTAACATGGAGAAAATCGAGCATGCTTAAGGAACGGAGGTAGCCTAAAATCAGTGAAGAGAAAACTAGCCATAGGTAAAAACCAGGTGTATGCGATAAGAGAAAAAGAGGGCAATGCCATTAGCAATATGGATAAGATAGTTAAAGTAGCCGAAGAGTTTTCCACAAATCTATACAGTAGCAATTGCAATCGGAATGTTACTGAGAGGCAGTAGAGCACAGCAATGGGACATCCCACCAGTAACGAAGGAGGAAGTAAAGAAAGCCTTAGGAGCAATTCAAAAGGGGAAAGCAGCTGGTGAGGATCAGATAGCAGCATATTTGTTGAACGATGGAGGAGAGATTGTGCTCGAAAAACTAGCCACCCTGTATACGCAATGCCCTGTGACCTCCAGTGTACAGAGAGCTTGGAAAAACGCTAACATTATCTTAATTCTTAAAAAAGGAGACGTCAGAGACTTGAAGAATTAAGACCGATCAGCTTATTGTCTGTTGCCTACAAGGTACTTACTAAGGTAATCGCTAAAATGGTCAGGACAACCTTAGACTTCAATCCGCCAAATGATCAGGCAGGCTTTCGTAAAGGATACTCCACAATAGACCATATTCACGCTATCAATCAGGTGATAGAGAAATGCGCAGATTATAACCAGCCCCTACATATAGGGTTCATTGATTACGAGAAAGCATTCGACTCAGTAGAAACCTCAGCAGTCATGCAGGCATTGCGAAATCAGGGTGTAGAAGAGTGTTATGTGAAAATATTGGAAGATATTTATAACGATTGCACAGCTACCATAGTTCTCCATAAAGTCAGCAATAAGATTGCAATAAGGAAAGGTGTCCGGCAGGGAGACACGATCTCGCCTATGTTATTCACTGCCTGTTTACGAGAGGTATTCCGGGGCATGAAATGGGAACAGTTGGGGATAAGAGTTAATGGAGAATACCTAAGTAATCTGCGATTCGCTAATGACATTGCCTTGCTAAGTCAATCAGAACATGAACTGCAAAGCATGGTCAATGATATAGACAGGCAGAGCACAACGATGGGGCTAAAAATTAACATGCATAAAATCAAAGTAATATTCAACAGTCTAGCAAGAGAACAGCAGTTCGCATTTAATGGCGCGGTGCTGGAAGTAGTAAGAGAATATGTCTATTTAGGGCAGGTAGCGACAGCTGATTCTGATCATGAGAGGGAAATAACTAGAAGAATAAGAATGGGGTGGAGCGCATATGGCAGGTTCTCTCAGATCATGAATGGCAGTTTGCCAATATCCCCCAAGAGAAATGTATACAACAGCTGTATCTTACCGGTACTCACCTATGGGGCTGAAACGTGGAGGCTAACAAAGAGGGTTCGGCTTAAGTTAAGAACAACGGAGCAAGCTATGGAAAGAAAAATGATAGGTGTAACGTTGAGAGATCGGAAGCGGGCGGAGCGGGTGAGAGAACAAACGCGGCTTACTGACATCCTAGTCGAAATCGAGAGGAAGAAATGGGCTTGTGGCAGGGCATTTTAATGCCCAGGCAGGATAACCGGTGGTCCTTAAGGGTAACGGAGTGAACTCCAAGAGAAGGCAAGCGTAGCAGGGGGCGGCAGAAAGTGGGTTGGGCGGATGAGATTAAGAAATTGGCAGGAATACAGTGGCCACAACTGGCGAAGGACAGGGTTAATTGGAGAGACATGGGAGAGGCCTTTGCCCTGCAGTGGGCGTAGTCAGGCTGGTGATGATAATGATGATGATGTGTCTTTGTTTTAATGCCTTCATGCTTCGTACCAGCTTGTCCATTACCTAATGCGTTCGCAGGTCACAGCTGAGCGCGGAAAGAAAACGCTCACCCCATCAAAGCAATGAGACTGCGGAGTAGACATGCGAACCTGCTTTCTCGCCGGTGCGCCTCGCTTCACCTTGCCTGCGGAGAAGAATTCCGGGAACTGCAAACAAAAGGAGGCTCCAAATTTTGCACTGATGAAGAAGAGTAGAACTGGTGAGAATGTTACAACATAGTGTAGAGCTGTGCACTTGCTAAGTATTGTTTAGCGGAACCTGCATAAAAATACGAAGGTTCCGAACAACTGGGAGCTGTATGTATGTAAACTGTATGTAACAGTATCGACTATTGAGCACTGTTACCTTAAAGTTAGCGTAACTCTTAAGATCACTCTCAAAAGTATTGAACTCCGATGGCTCAAACCCATCACGTATAAGCTTATGCAGGCTTCGCAAGTCACAGCATGGCGAAACACGCCCGCGAGCTTGACTGACTGCCCTTTACCGAACCTTTACGGTGCTTTTACAGCTATCAAATGATTGTAAGTACAATAGCTTGTTCATAATTTAGAGGAACGCATGATTTCTTTATTCTTTAGTATGAGCTGTTCGACATTACAGCACGTGATGACAGGCAGCTGACCACTTCAGTGAGCTTAGCTTCAAGTGTGCTTGAAGCAAACCGCTACTTACTGCAAAAGTTTCCTGTATGTTTCCCACCCAAATTAGCATTCACGTTCCACGTGCAGAAAGCGCAAAGGTACTCACCCGTTCGAGGAGCCAGCGGCCAGCGCTGAACAAGCTGAGCAAACCAAATATGATCCCTAGGAAGACGAGTCCAAGACCGGTGAAAAAGCCTGGTGCTCGAACATATGTGCGCACTTGCACCTGTAACCATGATAGTCGCCCATAACTATGTATACAGCATGCTGGATAACGATGCATCGATTTTACCTGCAAACCTTATCTCATCTATCCACAAGTTAAAGGGACACTAAGAACCACTCCATCTAATTGTCGTCAGTAAAAATGGATTCTCCGGGTTTTTCTGGGTGTGTTGACGGTTTTCCAGTAACGGAAGACACAGTTGTGGGCGAGAAAAATCGAATTTAGAACTGTTCCCGCCAGTCGAAGAAGGTTTGTTACTTCACTGGCAAGGAAATGCGCCGCCACCATCTTGAAGTGAATGGCGGTATAGCGGAGGATTGGCGCAAAAAATTGGTGACCACGCACTCTTATTATTTGCGAACTCAGCAGGTAATGGCGATGCCTGTTAGTTTTTTTTTCTTTTCTAGCTGATAAAAGCTCCGTTATCGGTGATGGTCGTCTGTTTGAGATTAGAACGTGGTACACTATCGACTGACGCCGACATTTATTAGTCCTTAGATTCTCCTTAAACGTGTGAGTGAAGGTACAGCCTTGGTCAAACCTCCTCGGACCACATAATTTTCTTCGCAGCACAGTAGTCGAGCTATAATGGCAGTTCTGAAGACGAAGAGGCTTTAAATGATGAGGATCATGTCCAACAATTTGAGACAAAAATTTTGAAAATTAGAAAGTTTATTCGTAGTACGGAGAAGCTGCACACAAGAGCAACTATAGCCATCGTCTAATCGACGGGGCGGTTTCGCTCGGCCGCCGATACTGCACGGTGCCGGCTGGTACGTCAGCAACGGCATACTTGCTGATGAGCACACCGACCACCGAGTCGTCGATGCAGAGGTTGTTGATGTCGCCGTTCATACAGTACATAACATTACCGTGCTGTGATGCAACTACAGTCTACCTATCGCGCTAGCGATGGGTCTCGATCATGAGGAAGAGCATTTAAGGACTCTTTGGAGTTGATTTAAAGTATATTTTAAGCTTCGTTTGCATATAATACTTGGCCGTGGATGATCTCACATACACAGGTCACAAATGGCAGCCCATAACAGGCCGGTAGACTGTTATGGCTGCCATTCTTTGGTAGCCCATAACAGGCTGATATAGCCTCAAAATTTGGTATCTGAACCCCTTTAAAATGTCCCCATCGATCGCATCGAACAGTTAAGACTCCCATAGAAAACTAATGGCGAACAATTTTGACAAAAACAAAGACGTTAGTAGCAAAAAAAAATCAAGGCAGCCGTTGGGTGATCTGCGGATATCATCAATATCATCATCAGCCTGACTGCGCCCACTGCAGGGGAAAGACCTCTCCCATGCCTCTCCAATCAACCCTGTCCTTCGCCAACTGTGGCCACCGTGTCCCCAAAACCTTTTAATCGCATCCGCCCACCTAAACTTCTAGGTGGGTGTGGGTGGATAAGAATGGAAAGTTTGCGGTGATATTGCGGCATTCCTACGCTTGCCTTCTCTTGGAATCCACTCCGTTAGCCTTAAGGACCAGCGTTTGTCTTGCCGTCGCATCGAATGCCCTGCCCAAGCCCATTTCTTCCTTTTGATTTCGACTAGGATATCATTAACTCACGTTTGTTTCCTCACCCATTCTGCCCGCTTCCGCTCTCTTAACGTTACACCTACCATTTTCCTTTCCATAGCTTGCTCTGTTGTCCTTGACTAATTAAGCTGAACCCTTTTCGATGGCCTCCATGTTTCTGCCCCGTAGGTGAGCGCCAGTAATATACACCTGTTGCACACTTTTCTTTTGATGGATATTGGTAAATTGTCATTGATGAACTGAGAGAACCTGCCATATGCCCTCCATAACCATTCTTATTCTTCCAGTTATTCCCCCCTCACGATCCGGATCAGCGGTAACTACCTACCCTGAATAAACACATTCTCTTACTACTTCCAGCAGCTCGCCACCAAATGCGAACTGCTGTTCTCTTGAGAGATCGTTGAACATTACTGTGGTTTTCTGCATGGTAATTTTAAGACCTATCATTCTGTTCTGGCTGTCTAACTCATTGAGCATGCTTTACAGTTCATGTCCTGCGTGACTTAGCTGCGGATATAATGATTGTTATGATGGAATCTTAGATTATATGAAAAAATTGCTTTCATAACAGGTTTCCCTGCTCAAAAATGTTTTTTTTTCAGAATTTTTGGGTACGGAGAGTTCTTCCCGCCCTACGGAGATTTACAACTGGAGAGATGTCAAAGCTTCCGGTTACAAGGCTCAAAATGATACCGTCTGACCTGAAGACTTTTGAGAAAGGGTGTGCTTGTTAAAAGAGCAACGATGTGGAAAGAGTGTAGAGTGAGTCAGGGAACAAGCGTGAGTTAATGATGTTTTAGTTGTAATGGAGGAAGCGAGATGTGCTTACAGGGGCATGTAATGGGAAGATGAGATAATTTCTGCTCCCATAGGATAACGGATTAGATTCGGAGACGGAGCAAGCACAGGAGGGGTAGGCAGAGGGTCTGCAGTGGGTGGCTTTGGGTGAGGAGATTGGAAAGTTTGCGGTGATATTGTGGCAGCAGCTGGAACAGGATAGGGTTTATTGGAGGGATATCGTAAACGCCATTGGGCTGCAGTGGACGTAGCTAGGCTGCTGCTGATTATTACGATGATAAATGGGTTTAGACTGCATCTGGGCGAAGTTCTTTAGCTGAATCAATTGTTTCTCCTCTTTTTCTTCGGTAGGTGCCGCTTTTAGCGGCATGGGTGACAGCTAGCATGGGACATGAGTCGGTGCCGCTATTCTCACTTGCGGGTCCTACAAGCTTCCAAAGAGAAAAAATATAACTTAGTGTGAAAAGAATCGCGAGCGCCACGCAACAAACATGACCAAAAGAACTCGCCTTTTTTTTTGCACAGTTGTCAGTATGCGGGGAATCGCAGGACTACAAGCTCGCCGATGAACGAAAAAACAAAAAGGAACTTGACGAAATGAAGTTCTGAAACCTGAGTGTTTTTTCGCCACAAAGCGAAACTTAAAGGTTCACCAATAGCTGTGCAGTAGGAAGTGATGAATATTCCCTGACAGACATATAGTAGTAGATAAGTCCAATAGAGGAAGGCTCCCCGCTCCACATGACAAAGAACAGGGCAGGATTCAATCTGAGGTGTTCTAAATGAATAAGAAAAAGTGCCTCGCCTGTATCACTACTGTGTCGCGGGTGTAATATCAATTTTATTGTAAGAGAACAGGACCGAAGACAATTGGGATATTGCCATTCGAACGTGAAAAGAAATTAGTAGGATCCACATGAGACAGTCGCAACGCCACTAAAAGCTACCATCTGACCGTAGTTTTCAGCATGACTGAGCAGACAATATAAGCACGAAATCAAGAGTTGGACGAAAACTCGTCTGGTCAGGTTGAATTATAAAGCTCGACATTGCAGACGCCAACCACACCATTTCTACAAAGTCACGTTTTACAATATCAGCACCTACGGGCTTGATGCCGAAGAGGTGCTGTCGCATCATATCACCCTGACGCATCACGTATCGGTCGCAGCCCGGGAATGGCAGGCACCAGCCCCCGGCCACCTCGCTCCAGAACAGGACGCACCTGAAACGCACGCCATAACCTGCTAAAGTTATCGGCTAACTTTGTGAAAAACAGCTTATTCCCTAGGTTGACTGAAGTTTAAAGCTTCTTTAGTTCCATTACACGCTGCCTTTGTGAAAACATGAATCGGTGAGCTAAGAGATAGTCTGTTCTGAAAGTAGTAGGACTCATTTTTCTTTATAAAATTTATTCATGAGAATAGTACAAACGATTAGAATTTTTGAAAGTAGCACCCTTTCGCACCTACACGCTGCTGCCAATGAGTTTTCCAGTTTTCGTACGCCTCCAGGGACGCCTGGACCGGAATGTTGTTTAGCTCCCTCGTTACGACCTGGTGAACCGCTTCTACCGATCCGTGATGTTTCCCCTTGAGCGTCGATTTTATTCCCGGGAATAGAAAGAAGTCTGGCGGGGCCAAGTCGGGGCTGTAGGGGGCTGAGGCAGCGTTGCTGCCTTGAGCTGGGCAAAAAATCGGGGTCCTCATTCACATGATGAAGAAGATTCTGTCAGATCGCTTTCCGGTTGGCCTTTTGCTCTTCTGACAACACTGCCGGCACTAACATTGCGCACACTTTCCCCATGGCTACGTTTTCTGTCACGATCTCAAAAACTTGGGTTTGAGGAATGCTCAAGTCATCAGCAATCATTCTGATACTCATTCTACGATCACTGTTAAGTAAATGTTTCACTCGCTACACATTTCCGTTGGTCTTGCTGGTCGGAGGGCGTCCGGAGTGGTCGCCGTCTTCCACTCTTTCCTTACCTTCCCGGAACAGCTTGTGCCACTCAAAAAACACCTCATCTACCCATGGCAGTTTCACCGTAGGCCTCCTTAATCAAGTCGTGAGTCTCTTTGCCCGTTTTACTAAGATTTACATAATATTTGATCGCGTATCGCTGATCCAGTAAACGCTCCATGATTCTGCGTGACGAGACGTTTCGACAGGGGTTCAGAGTACAAGCAACCTGCTCTCTTCAACGACCGAGTGCCGACTGGCGATTTTCCCCAGCATTCCCAATATCCCGTTCAACTATCCTGCACGCGCAGACCGCCTCTCGTCCGCTCGTTCGCCCAGGAAAAAACCAGACCTACTACTTTCAAAACAGGCCCCTATGATGTTTTAAAGAATACCGGGTGATTTTTTTTTGCTCTGTACAAATTTTTATTCTGAGAACCATTAAAGATACGTCGATGCGGTCTACACGTATAAAATATACAGAAAGGTGAAATTCTGTACGTGAAAGAATTCACTAGACTACAGGCAATATTATCTTGCAAAATTGAAGGCCGTCAACTTCGAAGGTGAGGCCAGTCTCCAAATTTTCTGAATAAGCTCAGTGCTTCGAACTGTCAAAGGTGAAAATTGCGCGTTTGAATGTTCGTTTAGTTGGCTTTCCCACGTTTCGCACTTGTAAAATAACATCGCTCGAATTTCTAACGCAAAAAATACATACGCAGTTTGCATATTTTATGATGTAAAGGAAGTTAACATTTCGGCAGCGATACCATGAGCAGCGCCGCCATTTCATAAATTAAGAATGTCGGAAAGCCAACTGAACGAGTTATCGAAAGCGCGCCTTTGACGCTCGAGAATTCGAATCACTATGCCGATTCAAAAGATTTAAAACTGGATTAGCATTGAGTGTTCACGACCTAGAATTTATCATTTTAATTTTGAGCCCTCTAAAAGCAAAAATTCTAAAGTTCATTTGTTTTTTTCGTGCACTAATCGTCTTTAATTGAACTCTACCCCATGCAGAATTCCACATATCTAGAGCGCTCGAACGGCGCGCACTGTTGTTCGTTTGTGCCATTTATCACTCACTGCCAGCTAGGCTCTATATAACTTTTTAAGACACTATAAGTAACTCCTAGTTCATGCTAATGTTCATGCACGATAACTTGTTTTCGAGCCCTAGCCCACTGTTAAATGACGTTACTGTACTGATCAATCCGCCGTTATGGGAGCTTTGCTGTGCTGTCCACTTGTACAGATATCACCCATATCTAGTATTTTTTAAAATAAAAACTGCGTAGACAAAAAAAACACGATGTATAGGTTTTGTTTGGTTTGGTTTATGGGGTTTAACGTCCCAAAGCGACTCAGGCTATGAGGGACGCTGTAGTGAAGGGCTCCGGAAATTTCGACCACCTGGGGTTCTTTAACGTGCACTGACATCGCACAGTACACGGGCCTCTAGAATTTCTCCAAAAGAATTCAACCGCCGCGGCCGGGATCGAACCCGCGTCTTTCGGGTCAGCGGCCGAGCACCATAACCACTGGGCCACCGCGGCGGTACGAGGTGTAGGTACCATGCTAAATAGGTGCCGTGCTAAATATATCAACTAGCTGATGTAATAGTTACACGCAACTACCTCTGAAAAATGTTTTTTGGAGGAAATAAGTTAGGCAGAACCGGGCTGAGAAGGTGCGAAGAACGCAAAATTTTACCAGCAGGCGTCGAAGTCCTCTCTAATATGTGTGAGCAAAGTTAAGGCATCACTGCACGAGTGTTTGAAAGCTAATGTCGGCGGTAAATATGCCAGTGAATCATTTATTTTCATCCCACTGTCTGTTATGAAACGTAGACAAGTTATAAGATAAAGAAAACCCCGCACTAGTCGCTCTTCTCCGTGGAAGTTGCATCTATAGGCGTGCTAGTTTCCGGAGTTTGCTAGCTCGCATTGTTGTCATTGAACATAACACGCGGTGCAGTTGCGCTATTCCTTCCTGCCTTGCCGAGGTTCAGCATATGGCCTTCTCCGTTTTGCACACCGCACCTACTTTTCTACTTGTGCTCACCTGTACACGTTCGCAAGAATAAAGTGCAAAGCTCAAGCAGATGCAGCATGCTTGTCCAGGGAGTAATGCTAATAATGAAATTGGCGAGCGCGTAACGATGCGCACAGCTGTTATTGCCCTGCTGCATACTGGGCGCCGTTTACATCAGCTGTGTTCAAGACGCTCCAGCTCGGCATAAGCAAACCTTTCCACTGCGTCATGCAGAAGTGACGGCTTTCGGTGGAACTATTTGCGGCGTTAGCGCGTCAACGATCCAGTTTTAAATTCCGATCACAGGCCGGAGAAGCCATAACATCGTCTGTCTGTCGATCAGTCGGTCGGTCGTGTATCCCGAACAGAAGCATCAAAAGCGCATGAAGTTGGTCTAGGTAGTTTTCCACTGAAATAAATTTAGTGCAAAAACGGGAGACGAGAAGGGACAGCTGACAAAAAGGGCACGTGTCCCATTTTTGCGCTAAATTCACTCCAACGGAAGCAGCGAGTTTCACTGGCATCACTCATGCCTAAATGCTTTTCGTAGACGCAGGCGTTCAGAGAAGCATAGCCCATCACAGCCTTCCCAGCCAATCGCAGTCACTAGGCAAGGTGAAAAACGGCACGTTTTTGTCTGTCCCACTGTATAGCTCACATGACATTGCGGCGCACAGCAAATCTCCGGCATCCGTCGGCACGGTCCCACGCACAATTTCACACGCACTACAAGGAGTTAAGTGAACAAAGTACGTGTAAATCCATCACTATGCTCACGCGTCACATCGCTCCCAACTGCCAATGCCTTTACTGCTGGCCCCCACACGAACGCTAGCGCCGCGACGCGTACAAAGCTCTGTCAAAGCGTTATGCGGAAGCTTCATGACCAAGGAAAGGTAATGGAGAATTGCGGTTATATCCTCACCAGAAATTGATTCTGACATGCTGAACTGTTTTCTCGAATTTTTGATGAGCATGACACCGCCCATGAACAATCGTGCTCTCTTCGTGTTGAGGGTGTTGACCAAGCAGAGTATATTCCATCCACAACAACAGCATGAAACTGTGCGGAACACTTATGCATAAATGCACGGAGTATAACATTCAAAGCAAGCACCAAGGTAGTGGCGCACCTGCAAGTCACCACAGTACAAGGGTAGTGTACCTTTCAGGCAGTCGCCAGTAGAACGGCGGACGCGGCCTGGAGAACAACAAGTCCCAAATATCTCTGAGCACCACAGCCACCTCGGGCGAGTGCCGTAGCCAGTACATGATGCTCTGCCAGGTGCCAAAATTGATTTTCATTCCCTGTGAACAAAAGCCAAAAAGGTTGCTTTTTTGACGGATCCGTGAGCATTACCACGTCAGGAAAGGTTGTGTACAGCGCGTGGCAGTGCTCATAAAGAGCTCCATGTGTATTTTTAAACCATATGCTCACTGCTTGCTTGAACGAAGTCACAAGCGATATTGGCATTTGGTGGCGTCAGCGATCAATATGCATGAAGCACTAAATTCAAATCCACAAGACCCAGAATTGAACGTAGAGAAATTCAGATGTGGCGCCTTCCGTCGTGAATATTGGTTTATGGTGTTTAACGCCCCAAAGCGACTCAAGCTATGAGGGACGCCGTAGTGGAGTGCTCTGAATAATTTCGACCACCTGAGGTTCTTTAATGCACACGAACAACGCACAGTACACGGGCCTCTCGCATTTCGCCTCCATCGAAATGCGACCGCCACGGCAGGGATCGAACCCATGTCTTTCAAGTCAGCAGCCGAGCACCATAACTAATGATCCACCGCGGCGGCTTTGACCGTAAAAAGTCAAATGTGCTTCAGCGGGGAACTAAGCAGGAGGATGGCATCATAACTTGATATCGGCGCGTTCGGTCTTCGGTGGTATGATAACCCTTGCGCAATAGGCATTTTACCGGTTCACTGAAGCTGGCCGCAGATGATAGCATATTTCGCTGTTAGAGCACGTAATTCATGTTCCATTCTCTTCCATGGTATAGAAAAGTTTCACTTTGAAGACCCTCCGCTTTGCGAATTTTTTGTATGAATAGGTGAACAGCTCAACGGTGATGCAGCGGGGACGAAGCATAAATGGACACATCAGATAATGTCAGGCAAGCTCTTAGATGTTATTATTGAACCATTTTAGTGTATTCGCCTTTCCTAAACGGAAAACGACAACAGAAGCTCAAAGCTTCAATTCCCAATAAAGGCTTTCGCTTCAGCACAGTGGTCGGTCGGTGTACAATCCAGGATGCATGAGTGTTAGAACAGCATGCGGAAAGAGCCCAAAATGGCATAGACATCTCCAAAGGCACAGTTACACTGATCAGATAACACAAAATTTGGCCTACACACCAAACCACACAAAATACAGATTACGAAAACAACAAAACAAATGTTACCATATAATATTAGTACGGTATTATTATTTGTCAGTTATCCAACGTAATAACAATGAACTTGAAATATGCGCTCCACCCATTCTTATTCTTCTAGTTATTTTCCTCTCATGATCCGGATCAGCAGCCACTACGTGCCTTAAGTAGACGTATTCCCTTACCACTTCCAGCACCTCGCTACCAAATGTGAACTGCTGTTCCCTTGCGAGACAGTCGAACATTACTTCGGTTTTCTGCATGTTAATTATACGACCTACCGTTCAGCTCTGCCTGTCTAACTCATTGAACATGCTTTGCAGCTCATCTCCTGAGTGACTTAACAAAGCAATGTCACCAGCGAATCGCAAATTACTTAGGTATTCTTGATTAACCCTTAACCCAAACTGTTGTCAATCCAGGCCTCTGAACACCTCCTGAAACGAGTGGTGAAAAGCATTGGCGTGTCTCCTTGTCTGACACCCTTCCTTACGGAAATTTTAGGGCTGACGTTACGAGGACTATGGTAGCTGTGCCGTCGTTATGGATATCTTTCAGTATTCTCACACAAGGCTCTTCTGCACCTTACTTCCGCAGTGCCTGCATGACTGCTTAGGTTTCCACGGAGTCAAATGCTTTCTCGTAATTAGTGAAGGCTACATACAGGGGTTGGTTATATTTTGAGCATTTCTCTATCATGTGATTGATAGTGGTGATAAAATCACGTGAGAGCATTCATTTATCTACTTTGGCCTCCTTAGAGTTACGCCAGGATTTAATGCACACACGAAATCAGGACGTATAGGTCATACCATTATTTCATAGCAGCAATAATTTAGTCTTTAGCTCATAACCTTCCACGTACCTTAAACGCTTTTCAAAACACCCCTGGCTATGAAAGAAAGGAACTACGGAACTACTTGTTGCAAATGCTTGTTTACTATTAATATCATTGTTATTAATATTTGCTGCGTTGTTTTGCTCGGTCTACTTCTTCGTTGCTTGAAAGTGTGCCATCTTCAGTTGTCTGTTTGTTCTTACTTTTTTCTCTGTACAGCTAGGAGTTTCATTACATTTGTACATTGTAGTAGAATGGAAAGTTGGGCGAGTTGGTATACGTTCATTTTGGGTGGAACTATAAATGTCTGTTTTTTCTGAATAAAAAATAGTTGTGAGTCAGCGCTCGTCCGTGTGGTTTCCTTCATCTTTGTCTTCCGTTCCTTTCGCGCTGTTTTTTCAACCCAAAATGAACATTTGTATATCACTGCCTCTGTTCTCTGCTTTTTATTTTTACCATTTATTGTTATAATATACTTTATAGTTACTGATGGTTTAAAATTAGTTGTCACATGCTGTACGCTTTGCCTTGTATTGGTTTCCTGGACTTCGTCAAGCTGCATTAGCAGTTTTTATCCAGCAAACCACCCAGAAATGGCTGGTGAATAAATTGAATTGAATATGATCTATTGAGGAGTATCCTTTACGAAAGCCTGCCTGATCATTTGGTTCATTAATATCTAAGGTAGGCCTCAATCTATTTGCGATTATCTTCGTATACCTTTAGGCAACGGACAGTAAGCTGATCGGTCTGAAGTTTTCAAGTTCTTGACACCTCCTTTCTTATGAATTAAGATAATATTAGCATTCTTCCAAGCTTCTGGTGCGCTCGAGGTCAAAAGGCATTGCATATACAAGGTGGCTAGTTTTCTAGCACAATTTCCACTCCGTCCTTCATGAGAACTGCTGTTACCTGATACTCACCAGCTGTTTTCTTCCTTTGCATTGCTCATAAGGCTTTCCTGTTGTTGCGAGGACATAAGGATGAAAAGGAAAGTTCACGGGCCTGCCGACTGGCTCGAGCCGAGCCACCACCGCTGCCACGTGCAGATAGAGGAGAGTTAAGAGATAAGAGGAAAGAGTGAAAGAAGAGACGCGCATCGCAACAACCACATCCGCCGAAGCGAAGACGCTGGCTGAAACAACAGGTACCCCAAAAACTCCTTACTTCCTCTTTCGTTACTCGTGGGATGTCCCATTGCTGTGCGCTACTGCCCCGCTCATTAACATTCTGATTACACTGTCTACTGTATAGAGTTGTGTAGAACTCTTCGGCTACTTTATCTTATCCATGTTGCTAATGGCATTGCCCTCTTTGTCTCTCAGCGCATACATCAGATTTTCACCTATGCCTAGTTTCTTCTTCACTGCTTTTAGGCTGCGCCCCGCCGTGGTGTCTCAGTAGTTAACGGCGCTCGGCTACTGGCCCGAAAGACGCGGGTTCGATCCCGGCCGCGGCGCCGAATTTCGATGGAGGCCAAATTCTAGAGGCATGTGTACTGTGCAGTGTCAGCGCACGTTAAAGAACCCCAGGCGGTCGAAGTTTTCGGAGCCCTTCACTACGGTCTCTATCATAGCCTGAGTTTCGTTGGGACGTTAAACCCCAACAAACCTAAACCAAACCACTTTTAGGCTGCCTCCGTTCTTTATAGCATGCTCGATTTTCTCTATGTCAAACTTCCTCATGTCGGCTATCTTGCGCTTATTAACGTTGATAGCGCAGCTAATTCTATTCTGCCTGTAGGCTTAGACGCTTTCATGCTTTGGCATTTCTTAATAAAATTTTTCGTCTCCTGAGATAGCTTGCCGGTATCCTGTCGAACCGTCCTTTGGCGTTTCTTACGTTTTTTTTGTCTCCTGAGATAGCTTGCTAGTATCCTGTGGAATAATCGTTTGGCGCTTCTTAATCAGTTTTTTTTTTCGTCTCCTGAAACAGCTTGCCAGTCTCCTGCCAAACCATCTTACCGTTTACTTCTACTGCGCAATTGATAGCTCTGAGATTATTGTTCATTGTTTGAACATTAAGATCGTCTTCCTCAGTAATGGCCGAATATTTGTTCTACACAATATCTTGAATTCCACAATTCGGGTTTTCTCCGGTCATACTTTGCAGCAAAACATGATTTACTAATGGCGTTTTTTTTGCACCATTAATTTTGTAAACACATGAAAACGAAAGGTAAACTCAAAAACTGTTTACCAAATCAGATCATTTTTTATTATAGTTATTTTGTCGTGTACAGCGCCATATCCTGCGTAGGGGTTTCATGTCCAAGCAATATCTTCCTGCCTGAGAACTCTGTGAAAGCATAGATTAAAGACCACAGCAACCATTTTAAACACTAAAGAGCCTCGGAGTAGGATGTCGTCAGCGTGAATATCGCTTGATACAATTATGCAAAAACGACTTTTGGCCTATAACCATTTCTTCTAGTCTAGCCACTTCAATCCACTTTTCAAACTTAGTCTCAAATTAAGCCGCGTCTTGAATAATAGGCGGTAAAAAGAGGTTTAAAATCATCCGTGCACTAAAGACACCGCTCTAGAATCAATGCAAGATATGCGTTAATTTTCTTCCGTTTTTTTTTTTACACTGAAAAACAATGTTTCACAGAAGGTACATTGTCGGATAGAAATTGTCTTGTTTTATCCGGGGACTAAGGGCCCTAATTATGCTCTAACCATGTTCGATTAGTCTTATATTGAGCGATATTGGGAAAGTATTTGCCCTCGCAGGTTTGGGCTCTGGTTCAGCGGAAGAGTATATTCTATTGTGTACGAAAGTGGTATAAGTGTCGGGGTAACTCTAAAATCACTAAGGGTTTCTTGCCGAGAACCTGATTTTGGCATGAGTTTAGCCAAATTTTTGAGTATCTTTGGGACGCGATTGAATAATGTCTGGTAGGGCTACAGTTTTGGTGTTTTATTTTTAACAATTTGTTTTTTATATTTTTGCCAAGAACTAACCTGATTTTGGCATGAGTCTGGCCAAATTTTCTAAGTATCTTTGAGACGCGATTGAATAATGTCTGATTGCCCTTATAAAAATGAGCTTTGAATTTCTGTTGACACAATGTTGAGCATGTGTTGAGCCACCAGAAATTCAATGAAAATTCAACTTGTGTTGAGTCTGCACAAAACTCACTCAACAGAATTTTTATGGCCAAAAACAACACAAATATGGTGAAGAATTTCTGTTGAATTTCTGTTGTTTTTTCTTTGACCACCCACCAGAAAAATGTTCAACGGTAAGTGCTTTGCAACCATCCATGGCAGTGTGTCCGACTTTATGAGCTGTTCTGACAGGAGAATGTAATCCTAAGTTAGAAATCGGCTGCTACTCTTGGACAAAAGAAAAACATACACGACAGTACCAGCGCCCCACATGGCAAAAATAAATAAATTTTAAAAGTAATAATTGAAATAACTGCTCATTGGCAGGCCACCACCTGTGCAGACCTGGACACTCCTGGGTAGGACTTAAGATGGAAAAGTTTTGAACTCCTGGTGAGGTAATGCTGTAGCCCGCTTGCTCTTTAATGGAGCGTTGAGCGACCCCTTCGGCATCCAGCGTGGCATTCGACAGGGCTGTACCCTGTCGCCGTTGGGGTTTGTTTTATGTTTAGATCCACTCCTTCATCGAACAGCAGAGAGCCCATCGATACGCGGATTTCCTTTGCCGGGCCAGGGTCAGGTGAAGGTGTCAGCGTACGCAGACGACGTGTTCCTGTTCTTGCCGGACGAGGACAGCTACGCAGCGTTGTTACGGCTTTTTACGTGTTATAGCGAGTTGTCCGGCACCCTGCTTAACACGGGCAAGAGCAAAGCTCTGCGCTTCGGCGCTTTCTCATCAGACCTGCTGGGCGATGTGGAGTGGGTCTCGGCAGTGAAGGTGTTAGGCGTGGTGTTCCTTTCCTCAAGGGAGGTAGCCCGCGAGTCGTGGTCTCAGATCAGGGCGACCGCAGAGAGACGTCTGACAGTGGCAGCGCGTTTCCGTCTCTCGCTGTCAGAGTGCGCGTTTATTATACGATAATCAGTGTGCGCCTCTCTCTTTTACATCGGCCGCGTTTCTTGTCCGCCGCGCACTTTCACGCCTCGCCTGGCCACATTTTGCGGCAGTTTTTCCTGGGCGGGAAAGAGACCGTCGCTCGCGCGCTCCTCGGTCCCACGCGCATGGGCGGGTTTAGCCTGCCCAACTTGCGCACAATGTGCAGCGTTCTCGCTGTCCGAGGCGTCCGCGACCTGGTCAACGCCACCGACTACCCGGGGAGAGGACTCCTCGCCTACCTTCTCGGGACGTCGCGGCGCCTCTTTTTTGGTCATGTAGCAGATCTGTGTGTCTTCTGACACACAGGTCTGAAGACACACAGTGCTCGTCTGTGTGTCTTCTTGCTTCATCCTTAGTCTTGTTCGCGCTATACCCCCCACAATGTATTATTAAAAACTCGCCCAGCTATCCATCCTTCTTCATGTAGTAGGTCCTTCAGCCGAACAGCAGCCGCGGTTATTTCGGTATGTTTGTTGGACGGCCGAGTCTCTCACCGCTACCCTGCCCAAGGTAGACGTCTCTCAGACGCAGGCCTCCTGCGTTTGCGAGCTCCTTGCCATCCAGGAGGCTACACCGGAACAGCTAGAGCGGAGCAGGCGGGTGCGGTGGCGACATTTGACCTCTCACACCCTTCCACCAGACGTCCGCGACTTCGGCTGGCTGCGAGGCTGGAGGGTCTTGCCGATGGGAGTCCGCATTGCAGCGTGGGGCATCGCACCTTCCTCGCGGTGTCCTCAGTGCGGTGAGACTGAGACCCTAGAGCACGCAATGTTCGCGTGCGTGGTGGTGAGGACATTTTGGCGACCGATGTCGCGTATGTTTTTTGTTTCCCTGGATTCCCGCACTAGGCCGCACGAGACACTTGTACGCCTGTTATTGTGTGTAGGTGCTTTTGTGTTGTGGCGCCAGGGAGGCGTCGCGCCTTTGCAGGGCCATCCACAACGGGCAATGTACCCCCTGCTGCAGCGCGTGCGAGCGTCCCTGTTTGAGCAGGCATGCTTAGACTGTGTCTCGCTACCGGAAGACGAGTTCCTGCGACGGTGCAGGACCCGCTTCATCGTCGCCAGCGAGGGCCGTGTGACGGTGCGGCTCCTCCCATATTAAGTGTTGCACTCTGGAGTTGTGCGCGATGTTTGTGTGCGGAGTGGTAGCTAGAGTTTTTCCGCGTGCTTCCTCCGCGTTTTTTGGACACTCATGAACTTTCGTGGGACACTTGTGTTCATTTTTTTTTTGTGGCGGGCGACAATAGTCGCCGTTCTGTAACCTTTCTGTGTGTCGGGCGACAATAGTCGCGGTTCTCTTTCTTTGTGTGTCGGGAGACAATCGTCGCCATTCTGTATCTTTGTGTCCAATAAATTTTTTTTTAAATGTTAATGTAGCCTCGTGTGCAATACTGTTCCATGATGTTCTTTATCTGATGGTTGTATAGGCGAGAGTGTATGTATTTATGTATGCAGGAAGTACAGAGCGTACTTGATGGATTTGCAACGTGCACAACTGAAAGTCAAGACATCAACCACCTGGTGCTTTTAAGTTTGTATTCAGTCTATAATAAACAGAAATTGAACACAAAAATCCACAACAGAATTTCAACTTAAGCACATTGGCCAATTTTCGACACATGCTCAATGTTCATCAACAAAAATGCCTCAGAATTTCCACAGATTTTAAACAGTGCTTATTGAGGCAACTTCACAAAAATTCCACAGAATTTCAACACCAGTTTTTGTAAAGGAGGGCTGCAGTTCTGGTAATTTATTTTTTAACAATTCGCTTTCTATATTTTTGAATGCTACATACATATTGGCTTTCTTAGTTTTGATAAAAGACGTGCCAATTTTTTGTCTTATTTTTGTGCTGAGTCTTATTTAGGAGTTCAAGATCTATGTGTAAATTTTTTGTTTCGTCATCACATTCTGACGTCCACAGTTTTTTTTGCACAAGTTGCCGTTTTATTATTTAATTGGCGAGCTTTTTCTTTCAACAAAACGACCGGGCTCGAAATTTCGAATAAATTAACCATATAATGTTTTAAGTCTCAACAGTAGAAGTTAATGATAGTAACATTCTTCTATATTTTGGGGCGACTTGAGGCTATAAGGCACTGTGTATGCCAGATAGGAAGTTTTAGGCATATAGAGACTAATTTCCTCGCTGCTTCTCTGCGCGCCTGCAATTAATCTTTTCCTGCCGCTTTTTTATAGCGGCATTCGTTTCAAAGATTTCCACTGTAGCACGCCAGTGAACCTGGAACATATTTTGCCAATAGCCTTGCAAATAAATTATCAAAAAGAAATGAAATTACGCTCATTACTTCGGTAGCATGCTCTGTTATAAACATGCTACCTAAAAAGTGAGAAAAAAAGCTAAAGTTCTGATACTTGAATAACAAAAGCCTCGACTGCAAAAAAGCTGGAAAAAAACTAGACAAGCTGTCGCCTTGGTTTTGAACGCCATAAGAGATTCCCTCATTATGAGCTGCTTCAGGTGAAACTTCTGGGATACTAGGCATGGTTCGAGCCGTTCCGATAACTTTTTTCAACACGTTCCACCTTGCCATTGTAGGCCGGCTTTGTGCTCAGAATGCAAGCGCTGCCTACCTGCGGGCCTTCATTTACGGTCAAGAACGACTCCACGTAGTTCAGGTCCCCTGCAAAGAAGCATCCGACCAATTTTACGGGCGGTATCCAGCGTTTGTAACCACTTCCTTTGTGTTAAACGTCGTAAAATCCATGAATTGCTTTGGTATATAAGCACACAACATCAAGAATAATCAACAGACATTACATGAGAAAATAGATCCGAAAGATTTTTCACAAGCAATCAACCTTTTAGGCTTTCACGATATCATATAGTAGGCAGGATAACGACGTTGTATGTATACCGCCAACGTGATCGTCGATGTAATATGATCATTAAGTCAGCGCTGGCCAAAAGCGTGGCAGTAACGCTATGCCTGCCAACTAACATGGCTGCTCGCCAACGAGTATGGCGTGCAATCTGTGCTCAGTGCTGTTCTCGCATGCAGCCGTGGAAGTAAACGCAGCTGCGTTGATGTGCACCCCCTCCAGTGTGAGCAAGATTTATCTCATTGCCTAATCCCTGGACACAATCACAGGCACAAAGAAAGAACATAAGGAGGGGATAGTGTCATGTTAATGGGCGCACGCAGGCCACGAGGTAACGTAGCAGTTAAGCATAAAACTACTATAGCTATCGCAGCATCTTGGAGAGTCTGTCGTAGAAGAAACACGCCAGTTCGGGCGGGTCGGCCCTCTAATCGCGGTTCGCCTGTCTCTTGGCGTCCGGAGGCCTCAGGTTAGCGGATGCGCACTTCCGTTTTGGGCACCGTTTCCTCATCTCTTTGGTATCGCAAGTTCGCACGACTGACGCTTCCGCTCCTCTTCGCGTCAGGATCTTCACAAAGTTTGCGGCGGCATCCGTGAGATTCTTCTTGCGGACACTGCTTCTGAAGATCCATCTTTTCTGCCACGATAGCAAATGAACATGCTACAGCGGGTTGACGAGTCACGTGAAACACGTCACGTGATGCTTACTTTTCAAAGTGTGCGGTTTCGGACAACGTAAAGCTGCCACACCACCGACTGATAGCACGCGAAAGAAAACTGCCCACACGGAGCCCATCTTCTAGTTGCTGCCGACTTCTGACAAGCGGCCCACTAGGTTTGCTAACCAATAGGCAAAGCTAAAAGCGTTTTCAACTGCCTCAGGCAAGATTAAAATCTAAGTCCTCCCTCAGTTCAACTAATGCCTTATAAAGCACTCATCCGACCGAGGATAAAATATGCATCTGCCATCTAGGATCCCATTCAAAATAACCTAACTAATACTGTTGAAATCGTTCATAACGGTGCCATTCATTTCATCTACTCGAATTACTTATACACCCCTTGCCTTAAGATTGAAGCAGGGTTGTCTAACCTTCAAAAGAGCCGTAAAATCGCAAGGCTATGCCTCTATCAGAAAATAAACCTCTTTTTTTCATACCTTTCGTATTCAACACGCTCATCGTTCAACCCGCATTCTAACTCGCACTACGAGCCACCTTCCCTCCTTTACTTAAAAAGCTCGTGACTGGGGCCAAATCACTCACTCTTCTATTAACACCCTGCTATAAGCCCCCCCCCCCCCCCCCCCATTGTAAAGACCTCTCCCAAAAGGCCATTGAGGTATATCAAATAAAAAAAAATAAGAATAGAAGGGAATAAACCGATTTGTTTCGTTATGAATGATAAGAGGATATTTTTGTTATCGGTGATGTTTTTTACTACGCGAAGAGAGGAAGAGACTTTCTTAATGATGACAATGCGCCACAACCACAAAAAAGCCACTACCTTCAGTATTCTGCCTTACAGTGCTTATTCCCACAGGCAAGATGCCTTTCAGCTGTAACAGAGGGCGAGAGGTACCTTGGAAGTGCTGTCGCAAAAGGGAGAGGCACATCTCGGCAGGAATGCTGCCGAAGCCGCACGCGCGCAGGACCATGACGCCCTTCTCGCGAGCCACGTCGTGGAAGTCGGCTTCCGTCTTCTTCATAAACTGCATGGGACAGGAAGTGATGCGCCAACCCAACAAGCTCAGTCGT
The DNA here is from genome assembly GCF_055824585.1 of Amblyomma mixtum. Classification (NCBI taxonomy): domain Eukaryota; kingdom Metazoa; phylum Arthropoda; class Arachnida; order Ixodida; family Ixodidae; genus Amblyomma; species Amblyomma mixtum. Next base: position 88,309,507 of record NC_143019.1, on the reverse strand, counting down.
CGCTACGCTCAGCAAAGAGCCCTGTTAATCGGGCAGTCTAGGCTCTATGAGCGTCAAAGACGGCGTCCCAAGTGATCAAGTGTTCTCATAGCTGTCAGTGCTGCAGAAGGTGATTGCTAAAGAATAAATGCTATCCACGAACCTCATCAGCAGCAGGTTGGTTGCACGTTGTCCACGCTTACTTTTGGGTTTATAAATTTATTTAAAACAGCAGAAGAAAAGTGCCGAAGCACAGCATCACTACAGCGCAAGTATCGCAGTGATCAGCGCTCTGTAACAAAAGTCAGGACACAAAATTTAAGAACTCCTCACTCTTTAAGCCCTCCTAAAGCTTTGTCGCTGCTATCACCAGCCCCAGCTAGGTTCATTTCAAGACCAAGGCCGCTTCATTATCTATCCGATTAGCACCGCCCTGTGCCAGTAGCCGCTACCTTAATACCGCGAACTTTCGATCTCGTCAGCCAAGCTGAGTATCTTCCGTCCCTGAAAGGTTTACGAGCTCGGCTCTCCGCCTTACATTCCCTGCCCATGTGCTTAGTTCCTCCAGTAAAAAATTGGCAGTGGTTTAGCTCTGGTTAAACCTGGAGGACTGCGAAATTAACGAGGAGAGAGAGAGGCGATGGAGAGCGCGCGGCAGCGGCGGCGGCCCCGGCACGGTAGCTATGCGTCGCTACTGAGCATGCGCAACTGGCGAGCCGCGCAGCGACGGTGGCGGCGCGCCAGCTCTGCGCCATGTGACGTCACTGCTCCTCGCGCATGCACAGTATGGCCTTGCCTTAGCTCCGCGAAATGGCTGGGCGACTCACGCAGTGTTGCTTTCGCAACAAAAGACTCGCAGGACGGTTACTCGCAGGACGGTTACCACTGTGTAACGCGAGATTCAGCGAGAGCTGTGAACGTATTTATGTTTCACAATATACTGAGGTAGATAATATGAGGGTGATGTCTGCACAGTTACAAAGCGCTATTTTTAGCTTTCCGCACATACCTCTTCTTCGACCAGCGCACGTCCTCAGTCCCCCGTTCTAAGCGCGCGGCCCACCTATGACCCACCTATGACCCTCTCCTCTGGCGGCGCGTTTCGCAGCAGTCGCCAATAATGGCCATGCTACATTATTCTGCCCTCGCCATACTCTCCCTACTCCTTCCACGTTAACCCCTTGTCAGAAGGTTACCGTGGCAGCCTCCCTCCCACCCTACAGGGTGACGCCGACTACTACTATTACAACTACGCAAAGCCCAGGAACAGGCACTTAACCCCGTATACAGCACGTTTGGCTATATACAGGGTATTTTACCCAAGACATTACACATTTTTTTTAAATAGGCTGTCAGCATTGTCAACGGTGTAGTACATCAGAATGCAGCTAAGGCGTGCTAACTAACAGGCTGGCTAACAATACTGAATAGTCAACTTTTTAACTATTGCTGTTAGGCTCCTTAATTATTGGGAGGCGTATATTGCACAGTAGGTAATATCCATTACAGTTCTGAGAATTTAGAAAACGCGCTTACTCTTGGTGCTATGGCGCAAGTTTTGGCCACATCGCGCCAAAATACATGCGTTTTCGAGAAGCTTGCAGGCAAAGGAATTTCTGCAGTGTGCGTATAACTCGTCGAAATCGCCAAAATACGCTTGGTGAATGCACCAAGGATAACCGCGTTTTCGAAATTCTAAACACTGATATGAGTATTACGTACGGTAGGCTACAAGCCTCTGAATAATTAAGGAGCCTAACAGTAATACCTAAAAAGTTTGTTCAATATTAGTTAACCAGCCTGCTAGTTACCCCGCTATGGGTGTGTTTTGATGTACTACACCGCTGACAATGCTATGAAGAAAAAAGCGCGCTTCTAACTCAAAATGCCTATTTTTAAAGATTGGGTAAAGTCTTTGGTAAAAAACTAGTAAAAAAACTCTGTATATGCTATACAATCCTTGTCCTGATCAGGCTGGAGTGGTACAAATATGCACATTAAGGACGCTGTCTGTAATGGAAGGTATTGCGATGGTCGTTTCTGTAGCACCAGAAGAAGTGCAACATGGAGAAATGGAAGCAATTTCCTGCATCCAGAGTGCATCAGAGACCACAAATGGTAATGGTGCAGTTTAGTGCACCATTACGAAGTGAAAGAGAACATTTGGGACTAACTCAGGAGCAAGAAAAGTTTGAAGCACGACAAATGAGTATCCTTGAAGATTGCTTATGTTCGATACAACCCCTGGAGAGTACCGATGAAATTAACCCGACATGGTTTTCGTACTACTGAGTGCCATTCCAGTAGTAGTGCTATGAAAAATTATTTACCAAATAAAACTTTAATATGTTATAGATATTATAACCGAGGTCTAATTTAGTAATATCAATGTAATCGTTTAGTGCAAAGAAATGTGAGTTGCTTTGCTGCTTCGCTCATCTCTACTTTATTTGAAAACACGGCAAGGCAAACTTATTCGTCATTGAATTATATTGAAATAGGAAAAAATTTCTACTGTCTCCACGATAAAGCGAGGAGAAGGTAATGACTGGACACGGCTAGCTCCAAGCAATGGTGTAATTTTTTTTTGTTCCGAACAGGATTAGTACAATTACACACAATGCGTCAGAAAAAAATCTGGCCAGAAACAAGAAACAAAGGCAGTGGCGACGGATCCCTGCCATGAACGATAACGCGTCACATCTTGTGCAGGGCAGATGTAGTAGATGTGATGCGAAAGGTAATCGAGTGTCAGGCCTCACTTCATTATTTGCAACCCGTCGGCGAGAATATGACTTGATTGTATTTGCGAGCCGCACATGTTAGACTCACCTAGGAATTAAGCAGATGTGTGCACTAGTGACCAATTTGGTTTGGTTTGGTTTGGTTTATGGGGTTTAACGTCCCAATGCGACTGAGGCTATGAGAGACGCCGTAGTGGAGGGCTCCGGAAATTTCGACCACCTGGGTTCTTTAACGTGCACTGACATCGCACAGTACACGGGCCTCTAGAATTTCTCCTCCAAAGAAATTCTAGCCGCCGCGGCCGGGATCGAACCCGCGTCTTTCGGGTCAGCAGCCAAGCCACCGCGGTGGCTGTGACCAATTTGTAAAGATATGTTTTCGTATAACACGAATACTACGCTTTGCGTCTATAGTGACAGCGCCAAGATTCGAGCTATGGCTAGATTTGTCTCAACACATACGGTTTTCAAGATGGTGTCAAGGATGCGCAGTTACCGCACGCACAAAAAACACACAATTTGAAGAAAACGCGTCCCTCTCTTTTGCAGGAGTCAAAGGCAAAAACCCCATGAGAAGAACCGAACAATGGCGCTGACCTGAGGTTCTGCGCTGATGTCGATGTGATGGGTGCTGCTGCCAACGCAAGCCTTGACCACCTGGAGTCCATAGAAGCTGTACTGCAGCAGAAAAGGAACGACAAGCTTATAAAAACACGATTAGGCACGGGCAAATACCATCAAACGCTGACAGCGTGTTTTACTAACCGGCCCGACCGTGTTCAGAACGAGCCGGGTCCTCTGCGCCATTGCCACCAGGGAAGCCTCGTCCGCCGCGTCAGCCACAATCACCGGCACACCGTCCAGCGCATTTTCTGCACATCAGCGGAAGTCACGCATTAGTGGACCCTCGGAGCACATCCCTATACAGACACATCTCAAGAGATTCCGCTGTCTCTGTAACGGTCGGCAGAGAAAAGAATCAAAACAGTTGGAGCTAATAAACAAATCAACTAGGCTGTTTTTTTTTTCGATCCTTAAACAACACATACATATGTCCTGGTAGCGTTGAACATTTGACGCAAATGAAACGAAAATAAAGCGAAATAATAAAGCACAAGCATATACAGCGTAGTCGTCCGATTGCACAAAGCAGTGAATATAATACTGAAGCTTACGATTGACAATAGAGACATAGATTATGTTGGGACTATAAAAAGAAACAAGAAAAATGAGTCCCAGCCCGCACCAATGACATGAGAGACAGCTTGAACTTTCCGATGCAGGGATTGCAATGAACAGCTTTGGTTTCCAAGCTGTTCCGTGTACAGAATCGAATGAGACTACTAGGGGGAATCCTTGTCTCCTTGGTAATGTATGCCGAGAGAATTCCGGGAAAGGCTTGCACAAAGGAAGATTACAAAGTGCATTTGGTTTGCAATGCACTTTTGTTTCAGAAGGAAATTTTCTTTTACACTGGCATAAGCCTAGCAACGATCGACGTTCACATACTCCACGGTAAAGTTTTGTAATGGGCCGGCCTTTTACCCTCGGCACATTAGCAGTCCCAAAGCGAAAAGCTTCCTTACCTTCCCGCTTTTCTGATAGCGGACAAGTGCCTGTTGCTGTTTGCACACACAGTTCACACAACTTTAACGCCAGTTTTCCTTACAGGCTCATATCATATGCAGAAGCTGAAAGCACCTCTATAAACACCTCCAAATGCGTCAATGTAGATGCAGCCTAGGAAGGCATTCTGTCTTACCCTTTCTGTTGGTACTCAAACGGAACTTGATGGCATCAGAAAATCTTGAGAGTTGCGGTTATTGTTCTTCGGGATTTTCGCTGTTTTAAAATGCGTGGTTTTAAACTTTTAGAACGTTTTCATGCTTCACAAGCCACCGTCACGTCAGTGAGCCAACCGAAAACGGCATTTTTACGTGCAGCGTAGTGGTAGTAGCATTATTAAATAGTTGATAGTAGATACAAATAGTTATAATAGCCAATAATTGTAGTAAGTAGTAGCAGCAGTACAAACTACTACTGCTACTACTAATGCTACATGTAGCGGTGCGTGCTAACAAATAATTGCCCCCTAATTAGCGATAATAGTAATAGTAGAAGATAGCAGCAGTAGTAGTAATAGTGATGAATGAGTAGTAGTTGCTGTAGGAGCACAGGTAGTAGGGAGGTAACAGTGCAAGGTGCTTGAAGAATTCGGCCCTTCAAAGGCTTCATCAGCTGCAGCTTCCCCTTCAGCAGCGACAACGAAGGGAAAGTCAGAGTACAGGCCTAAAACATCGGTATTCGCGTCCCGCGTAAGCAAATGTGAAACCGGCAGTCTCAGAGTGTAGGGCTTTCGCGCAACACTTTGTAGTTGCATATAGAGGCAGCCTTCGGTATTGGTGCAGCTATGTATCATCCAACCCAAGAGCCTTGTGTGTTGGTGTCTCGACGATGTTAACGTTATCGCGGCAGCGTTAGAGCGCACGTTCGGAGGAAACGCCGTACGCGTTGTCACCTTACGCGCTGACATTACACGCTGAGCTGTGCAACAAGAATGAACAAAATTCGAGTTCAACTGTGAATATTAGGTCGTAGCATGACTGAAATGTCAATATGACAGGAAAATAAAAATTAATTACGTAATTAATTGTGCAAATTTATTAAGTAGCAAACTTTTTGTGCTTCAGTGTTGCGCAGTATGTTCCAGTGTTCAGTTTTATCGCCGCCTTAATTTAAGTAGTACGTCAGCGATCTTGGACGCTGTATATCTCATTGTCGCGTTCTTAGAAGGAAAGCTCTAATTCACGACCAAAGCTGGAAAAGCCGATTCGTCGCTGAAGCCGACCTTGAATAAAAAAAATGTACATTGCCCCCCCGACTGGGATTTGAATCCGCGACAGCGCGAACAGATCAGCTTCGCTGGCCACTGCTCGAGAGCACTATGTTATCAAAGCGGCCGACCACCCCTCGTGTTAAACTGAGCATACTCTCGCGCTGTGCGTTGCACGTCGTCATCTTCATCAACTTCCATCTGCGGTGCAAAAAGATCAGGTCAGCTTAACATCGATCAGAGCTTAACCTGAGTCTGTCTAATATCCTTGCCAGAGGTGCCGACGACCCAGCAAAGCCAACCCGTGAGCCAATCAGGCTAAACATATGCTTTCGGATGTCTCCTCAGTTTAACTACGTTAAAACCCTACCCTTTTTTCAATACGCTTATGACACGCTGCTGGTGTCACTTCAGTCAAGTGGTTGTTAGCCTTCAACAAGACTCTTCACGCTTATTGAACTGAACTTGCCTGCTTCCATAAGCGTCATAAAAAGATTGCAGTTTCCATCACGTTGTGGCTTCGATCACCTAATTGCAAACTTGTAGCACCGAACATTTAAATAATGTTTAAAAAATTGGCAGTGGCTTAGCTCTGCTCATCATCATCATCAGCCTGACTACACCCACTGCAGGGCAAAGGCCTCTCCCATGTCTCTCCAATTAACCCTGTCCTTTGTCAGTTGCCGCCACTGTATCCCCGCAAACTTTTTAATCTCATCCGCCCACCTAACTTTCTGCCGTCCCCTGCTACGTTTGCTTTCTCTTGGAATCCACTCTGTTACCCTTAAGGACCAGCGGTTATCTTGCCTTCGCATTACATGCCCTGCCCAAGCCCATTTCTTCCTCTTGATTTCAACTAAGTTATCATTAACCCGCGTTTGTTCCCTCACCCACTCCGCCCTCTTCCGATCTCTTAACGTTACACCTATCATTTTCCTATGCTCTGCTATGCCAGGATATATGTAGTGTAGCCTGAGGTGAGGACGAGGTGTCCACAACTCGGTGGACACCTGAACCAGAGCGAAGGCGCCTAACTGCCCTTTTGGAACAGTGCACCCCTCAACCGTGCTTTAAGATAAGTGGCGGTAGTTTCAGGTCTGCGCTGCATGCGTCGGTGTTGACAACATTGTGCCAGAAACGCGGCGCTGAAGCCACAGGCCGTCGGCGTTCGTTGTGTTCATTGGCGTTGGCGTTGTCAACGTTTTACACTCCGATCATTTCAAGGAAAGGAAGGCGAGCGCGCACGGCGATGCACGCCAGCTGTGCGTAGTGACATCACTTGCTCCTCGCGCATGCGCAGCACGGCTCTCCAGGAGCCACGCGCGAGAGAGAGAGAAAAAAAACTTTATTGTACCAGGAATTCGGGGCACGCCCCAGGGTCCCCGCACGACCCCACTGCACTCAAGTGTTTATGTTCCTAAGGTCCATAACACTGGCAGCCCGGCCGGTTGCGATGGTCTGCACGGCCGGGTCCTCCGAGCGCAGCAGGGTCTCCCAGTCCTCCCAGGTCTTGAGGTTCTCTAGGTCCCGCGGGGGAGGATCCGCCGGGCAGAGGGAAAGGATGTGGAGGGAAGAGGCGAAGGGTTCTGGGCATAGGGCGCAAGCAGGAGTGGGGAAGGAGGGATTATAGTGGGCTAGGGTAAGGGGTGAGGGAAGAGAGTGTGTCTGTAGTCTGTGCCAGAGCGTTGCGTGTTTGTTATCTAGGGAGGGGTAGGGCGGGGGGTAGAGCTGGCGTGAGGCTCTGTAGGCCTGCGTCAGCTCGCTGAATGAGTGCATGCGCTCCTTCGTGAATCCCCGATCCGAGGCCACCTGAGCCCGGTTTAAAGAACCTCGGGCTAAAAGGTTGGCGGCCTCGTTTCCGGGATTCCCGGAGTGCGCGGGCACCCATATCAGCTCCGCTTGGCGGGGCGGGGGTGCATCGGGCGAGTCTAGTATGCCAAAAGCAGGGACATGGACTCGGCCTCGAGCAAAATTTAGAATCGCAGTTTTAGAATCACTTAAAATGTACCGGGCTTCCGTGCGGGTGATAGCAAGTGCAATGGCGGCTTCCTCTCCAGCTTCTGGGGAGGTGTATGGAGGGAGAGGTAGTGTGAGAAGGGCGGATAAAGAGGAGTCCACCACAGCTGCTGTCGCTTCATCACCCGTGCAGGCAGCGTCACCCATACGGCGTCCGGCTTGGGGCCGTAAGCTCGATGTAGTGCCTTCGCACGGGCTCTGCGGCGCTGCTCATGGTGGGACGGGTGCATATTCCTCGGGAGCGGCCTGATGAGGAGCTCCTTGTGAAGGGGTCGTGGGATGGCGAGGAGGGTTGGGTCGTTGGCCGGTATTCTGATTCCGAGGGAGTCCAGGATATACCGACCTGTGGAGATTTGTGTGAGCCTGATGTATTGGGCCTGTCGGTGGGCCTCCACCAGTTCCCCGATCGTGTTGTGGAGGCCCAGGCCTAGTAATGTCTGTGGGTGTGTTGAGGGGAAGATTAAGTGCTACCTTGAATGCCTTGCGAATCAAAGCATTCAAAGCATTTATGTCATGTTTGGATAGTTGTAAATATGGGGTAGTGTACAGCACACGGCTGAGAACAAAGGCATGAATGAGGCGACATAGGTCGCGCTCCTTCATGCCTCTGTGATGTCCCGAAACCCTTCGGATGAGGTGCGATATCGCGCCTGCAACCTGCTTGAGTTCTCCACGCGCGAAACTGCTCAACCTCGGCCAGTGTAGCTCATGTTAAAAAAATATTATATAAGTTCCAGTACCGTTACATTAATCACCAAAAATTACAAATAAAGTTGGTTTTGGTTTTGAGAAAACGAAATGACGCAGTAACTGTCTCACATATCTCGATGGACACCCGAACCGCGCCAGAAGGAAAGGGATAACGGAGGGAGTGAAAGAAGAAGGGAAGAAAGAGGTGCAGTAGTAGAGGTCTCCGGAATAATTTCTAATATTTTAATATTAAAAATTAAATATTAATATTAATATCAATATTTTATTCTTTATTTATTTATTTATTACACATCATTACATTTTTTTCTATCCCCCGTTACTATTAATATTATTTTCATTCATTTATTTATTTATCAACTCCCTCTGCTAGAGATCTTGCAGAGTACAGCTCCTGCGTGCGTTATGCTTGTCCTGTTTCTTTTTTATCTTTCTGCTTTCTCTTGAAGATTCGCTTCCCCAGCATTCTGCTATTTCTATTTATTTCTTAATTTATCTATTTATTTTTCCCAAGAAAACAAAACCAAACAAAAACAACTCTCTACGCACCTCTCTTCTTGGCCGATCCCCCTGTGTGGGTATGCGCCATTCTATAAGGTGAACAACAACAATTTCTACCACCTGGGGATCTTTTACATGCACGGGCATCGCACAGCACACGGGTGCCTTTTGCATTTCGCCTCCATCGAAACTTGGCCGCCGCGGTCAGGTTATAAGTTAAATAAACATATTAGTTACATCAAACTCATTATATCAAACGTTCTATCGAACTTTCAAAGCAAACATAGCTTTAATGCAGACTGGTTAATATTAATGTAAAGTTAATTATTTACGCATAATGTTCTGAACAAACATTATTTCAAGATTCACCTCCCTCCCCTTCCTGAGACGCATCCCCTCTCACACCACTTTCCTTCCCCACCCCCGGGGCCTTCCTCCTCGGAGCGAAGGCCCTATTTAATCCCTGCCAGTGATGAACGCTTTGCCCAGACGAAAACAAGTCCCCTTGTGGAAACGTTGGCTCAAGCAACCTGAGGTTTTCCCCTCCCTTGCTCATTTTGTGATCATTTCAGTATAGTTTTCTAAAAACTTTTTTATTGTTTAATTCTAATGATATCAAAACCATTAACACAAAAAAATAGGTGTTTTATGGTTTAACGTCTCAAAGCGACTCCGGCTATGAGAGACGCCATTGTGAAGGGCTCCGGAAATTTCGACCACCTGGGGTTCTTTAACGTGCACTGTCATCGCACAGTACACGGGCCTCAAGAATTTCGCCTCCATCGAAATTCGACCACCGCGGCCGGGATTGAACCCACGTCTTTCGGATCAGCAGCCGAGCCCCATATTGCCAGGTTTGGTTTATTTATTGATACTGCTGCACTCGATATTGTGCGGTGTAAAGATTTATGTGTTTTGATGTATTTCTGGACTAGCTATAGGTAAGTGCACGTTAGCGGTTTGCAGTACGTCGGGCGAGCAATAAGCGCGTTAAACACAGTGAATCATTCTGCGCGCCACTCACGCTTACTTAAGTACTCTCCTAACTGGCGGAAACTGCCGGGAGCCTCTGTTCGGTTTTGGCAGGCCCTTAAAGTTGGTTACGTGAAGATACGGTTGCAATTAAAGGCAATGAGTGATCACGAAGATCACTCATCGCCTTTCATTGCAACCGTATCCTTCAGCGTGCTGCCTTACCGGCGCGCTCTATGCTATGCACAGTCACTGGAAGAGGGTCAAAGCAAATGTCAGCATGCCTGTAGTAAGCTGCTGTTTCGCTTTCATAGCATCATAAAAATTGTAAAATTGTAAATTGTTTTTTTTTTTGAGGAAAGGAAATGGCGCAGTATCTGAACCGCGCCATAAGGGAAGGGAGGAAGGTAGGAGTGAAAGAAGAAAGAGGTGCCGTAGTGGAGGTCTCCGGAATAATTTCGACCACCTGGGGATCTTTAACGTGCACTGACATCGCACAGCACACGGGCGCCTCTTGCGTTTGGCCTCCATCGAAACGCGGCCGCCGCGTTCGGGTTCGATCCCAGGTACTCCGGCTCGGTAGACGAGCGCCTTAATTACCACTGAGCCACCGCGGCGGGTCATAAAAATCACCCCACATGTTTCCCATACTGACGAGAAACCACACGATATGGAACACCCGATGTGAGTCCGATGAAAACATCGGAAGCTGCTTCTTTTAACGATCACTGCATCCATATGGAACATCGTCTGAGATAAACAGTTTATCAATGTACGAAAGGAAACAACCTCTGCGTTCAACTGATCAATAATGAGAAGGACACCATTGAGCATGGGAGTCTCTCTACCTGTGTGTGTGTGTGTGTGTTTGTGTGTGTGTGTGTGTGTGTGCGTGCGTGCGTGTGTGTGTGTGTTTGTGTGCGCGTGTGTGTGCGTGCGTGTGTGTGTGTGTGTGTGTGTGTGTGTGTGTGTGTGTGTGTGTGTGTGTGTGTGTGTGTGTGTGTGTGTGTGTGTGTGTGTGTGTGTGTGTGTGTGTGTGTGTGTGTGTGTGTGTGTGTGTGTGTGTGTTATTAGGATCGGGTGAGCGTGGTCGGGCCGGAGAAGGGACGAGGAAGGTGGGAGACGGGGTTACGAAGGTAAAACAAAGAAAACTTTATACAGGCTATTTACATGATTACAGAAGAGCAACTGAGAGGGACTCTCAGTGGATGAGGACTGCTTCGCTAGCGGGAGAGCACACTGGAGTCCTCAAAACAACTCCCGTTAAATAACGCACGGATTCCCCAGATCCCTGTCTGGGGAATATAGTTCGAAGGATGATGTCCAATAGCATGAGTAGACGTGGACTCCGGAGGTACCACCCACGGCTGGGGCGGCGTCGGGCTATGGGGTCTCTCGCAGCCCGGTTGATGGGAGAGGGTAGAGGCTCAGTAATCAAACACTGCTGTCTTTCACTAAGCACACCACCACTCTGTTCGTTGACCCGAGGGTCGACTCGGCCACGGAACGCCGCCATCGTCGCCGCATCTTCGGCCTTCGGCGGTCTTTGACTTTCGCCGCTGCGACCATGGTCCCACGGTCACGGAAGGTCGCTGCCTTAATCCCCTTAGGCAGGAGGGGAGGCATCACAGGTCCTACAGCACCCCTCTTTGAGCTTCGCCGCTACCGCCAAGTTCCCACGGTCCTCGAAGTTCGCTGCCTTAATCCACACAGGCAGAGAGGGGGGGGGGGGGGGGGGGCATCCCAAACCCAACAGCACCCCCGCCACCAGACAATGCGCCCGGAAGATGAGCCGCTCCTACGCTGCTCGGCTGACAGGACGTGCAAGAGGGGGCTCTCGTTCCACTCTTTTCCAGGCCTCTCTTCATCGGCTGTCGATGTCCCGCTCTCGGAATTTCCTGGAAGGCGAGCCAAACGGAACCACAAACGCCACGCCGCACACGACAAAAGCAAGTGCCGTCTGTAGCCCACTCGCCCCTTTAGACCAAAACCAAAGCAAAACTGCTTATGCCTAGCCATCCCTCTAAGTAAAATCTGAAATGAAACAAAATTTTCCTGAACGAACACGAAGTGCGTAGCCGATGCACGGTTCAGGTGTCGGACCTCTTTAAAGCGTTGTCATAATGCATGACACTTCAAGAAACAGAGGGAAAATTAGAATGGGCTTAGAATCGGTCGGACAAATTGAAACGATTCTCGATGTCACCCGGGCAGGGAGGAATCAACCGAGAGGTGAGACAGAGGCTTTAATTTTGCCCCAAGCTACTTGCTATTCTTAAGTACGACAATTTCCCATGTCGTCTTCCTTTCGTTCTGCATGGCAGCAGACACGACATAAATGTGCGAAACTTGCACAACAAACTTGCAGAAGTGGCATACTGCACAACTTCATACGGCTACACAAAGTAGTACCTCTAAGAGCTCACACGAGCTACGCTAAAATGTCCAAGAGCGGCTTCGCTCGCGCCTCTGCGTCAGCGGACACTAGTGTGTAACAAATGCTGCAGATAACCCTACTGCAAAGCTAAATTCGGCTGAAAAGGTAGCCTCTCTGGGAGCTCATTCCAGCTACCTAAGCTATGATGGCCGAAAGTGGCCTCGTTCGTGCTTCTATGTCAGCGGGCACTCTAACACGCAACAGTCAGCTCAAGTAAAGTTTGCGTGTCAAGCCACAAAACAAACCTGACAAGTAATCTCGTAGCACCCACGCGAGGGACTGCGCCACATTCGCCCATTAGCTACTTCGCTGTACCTTCGTGCCTCAGCGGGCACTCTCACAACTCGCAGCGCAGCTAAACTTATATACAAATGCCTGCTGCACGGCAATTCGCATCAAACCTCAACGAAGTGATACCGTGAAAGAACAAAACATAGATAATAGCGCGGGTGAGATTACAGCTTACAAAGGAAATCGTTCGCGCTACACTGAACTGCGCTACACAAAGGTTACGTAAAATACAAGCGCCGTCAAAGTTACATTACAATGAAAGTAACAAAAATGCAAAATTCACTCAAGCACAAAAACTCAGAACTTGGTTTGCTTTCATTTTTCTTTTTACAGTTGATTAAATGAATAAAAGCAAACAGTAAATACAAAAAGTGCTGAAACGCACCTGGAAGCAGTCTTGTGATTCAAAGAATCCACTGCTTCCTGTTCTTCAGCCGCGCCCTGCGCGGTCGCGGTCGGACGGCCGGGCTACCAGTTAAGGTTTCCAAAAACCTGTGGGGCTGATTAGTTCCGCCTGTACTAGAGCGGCGCTTCCTCCTCTCTTGGTTCTCTGCATGCTGCGTCCCCCTCCGACCCGCGGGTCCTCTGTGGCGCTCTTTTGTGCGGCGACAGTGCATCCTTCTCCCTAGCACGCCGCCCGCGTCGCATGCCTCATAATCCCTGCTGCGGTCCCACATTGGAGCCGGTGGCTTACGCCCTACATAGGCATGCTTAGTTAGCTTGGCTTTGATGCGGTGCCCATGAACCCTTGAGCGCCGCGATTGCAATTTTGCAAAGTTACGGGGTTGGGCGGTCCTCAAACTCGCGGGCTTTACGACCCGTGCCGTTTTCATTTCCGCGCAACCGTTCATATTGCTTTTCTTTGCGCGCCGCCGCTTCTTGGGAACTGTCCTAGTGGGTCTGGATCCGTTACGCGCGTCTCGAGTAATCGCGGTGCCGTCATAAGTTACGCTGCCGGCCCTTGCCTCAGTCGGCCCATCAATTCCCGAAGGCCCGAAGTGTTCGCGATTTTTCTTGCCGCGGAGCGAATCCACTTGCGCCTCGCTCACAGTGCCAGGCGACGGCTCACCTGCACAACCGCTCGCTCCCGTGGCCTCTGCTGTTTCCTCTGAGCACAACAGCTCTCTGTCCTGAATTTGGCGTTTTGGGACGGCGTCATCAACATTCCAGACTCCAGCGACAATCTGACTGGCATCGCTCTTTATATCTAACGCTGCGCTCTTACTTGGCGCTTGAACGTTGATATCTGGCAACTCTCGGTGGCGCTCTTTCCCGGAAAGCTGTCTTTCAGTGCGGCGGCCTACAAGCTCAGTACCGTTTTTCTTCCGCCGAACCTCCGCCTCATTTGCCATAGCGGCAACTGTCTCAGGGCTAGAACCAGCCATGTCACTCTCTTCCTGACTGTCTGCAGTTGCTACCAAAACAATCTTGGTGCTTTTGCTATGACTGGCGGCGTTGTTACTCTTTTTGTCTGCCTTTAGACCTATACTTTCGGTCCCTGCTCCTGCCAAGCTGGCAGTTATTTCTGAGCTTGATGCTGTCCCGTCACTGCTCTTGTGAGCAACTATTGTGTCCATAACTGACCAAGCGGGGTTCGTTGCCTGGTCACTGACACTCCGATGGCAGTGCTGCCCGCTGCCATCATTGCGACCTTTACAGTCGACCTCAACACTGATGCTGAAGAAGCGAAATAGGGCGCTTTTCGCAATTTCATAATTGTCGACTTCCTCGTCGGACAGGCGCGCCAATACACCCCCGACGTCACCAGGGAGGATGGCCACCAACATCATAGACCATTCGCCCTGTTCTAGCTCCTCCTCTCTACAGATCCTTTCAAAGTTTTCGATGAAAGCTCTGAAGCCGTCGCCTCTTCTGAAAGCCCTCAAACGATTTCGAGCCCTTCGCCATTTGAGAAGCTTAATCTTATGCATGAGCTCCTGCTGCTCTCGCTCACGTAGTGCTTCGAGCTCAGCGCGTCTCTTACGACGCCGCTCCTGCCACTCTCTTTCTTGCTCCTCTCGGAGCTCTCGCTTTTCCTGCTCCTTTCGCTTCTCTCTCTCCTGGAGAAGCCTTCGCGTTTCTCGCTCCGATTTTCGTTCCACAATCGTCTCCCACGCCTCGTCTGCCTCCTCTACTGTCACCTCCTCCGCCCGCATCACATCCAAAATCGCCTCTCTCGTTTTAGTGGGGTCTAATGATATGCCCAGTTCTTCCAAAATTTCAAGGAGGTCCTCTACCTGGAACTTCTCCATCGCGGAACGCACTTCGTGCCGCTAATCCCTGCTAAAACACAAGCCTCAGCTTGAAGCAAACAAAACACAAAATTGCCAAAATCTTCATCTCCCAGAAATCCAAAATCCCACTACTAACATCTGCCTGTGCTAGTGCGGTCTGGCGAAACAAATGGCAAACATCGGGCACTCTCCCTGCCGAGATACAGCTGACGCCGTCAGTCCCGTAGCTGCCGGGGTCCGTTGGAGCCGGTGACCTGACGCGTCCATCTCTCGGTCTTCGTAAGCGTAGCTGATGCCGTCAATCACGTAGCTGCCGGGGTCCGTTCGAGCCGGTGACTTGACTTGGGCATCTCGAGCAATTCAACTGTTGAGACGTAGCTTCCATCTCACCGCTGGCAACCAGTTATTAGGATCGGGTGAGCGTGGTCGGGCCGGAGAAGGGACGAGGAAGGTGGGAGACGGGGTTACGAAGGTAAAACAAAGAAAACAAGGAAGGGAGAAGTTTATGCAGGAATATTTACATGATTTACAAAAAGGGTAACTGAGAGGGATTCTCAGTGAAAAGGGAGAACTTCTTCATGAAACGGGAGAGCACACTGGAGTCCTCAAAACAACTCCCGTTAAATAACGCACGGATTCCCCAGATCCCTGTCTGGGGAATATAGTTCGAAGGATGATGTCCAATAGCATGAGTAGACGTGGACTCCGGAGGTACCACCCACGGCTGGGGCGGCGTCGGGCTGTGGGGTCTCTCGCAGCCCGGTTGATGGGAGACGGTAGAGGCTCAGTAATCAAACACTACTGTCTTTCACTAAGCACACCACCACTCTGTTCGTGACCCGAGGGTCGACTCGGCCACGGAACGCCGCCATCGTCGCCGCATCTTCGGCCTTCGGCGGTCTTTGACTTTCGCCGCTGCGACCATGGTCCCACGGTCACGGAAGGTCGCTGCCTTAATCCCCTTAGGCAGGAGGGGAGGCATCACAGGTCCTACAGCACCCCTCTTTGAGCTTCGCCGCTACCGCCATGTTCCCACGGTCCTCGAAGTTCGCTGCCTTAATCCACACAGGAAGAGAGGGGGGGGGGGGGGCATCCCAAACCCAACAGTGTGCGTGCGTGCGTGTGTGTGTGTGTGTGCGCGTGCGTGCGTGCGTGTGAGTGTGTGTGTGTGTGTGTGTGTGTGTGTGTGTGTGTGTGTGTGTGTGTGTGTGTGTGTGTGTGTGTGTGTGTGTGTGTGTGTGAGTGTGTGTGTGTGTGTGTGTGAGTGTGTGTGTGTGTGTGTGTGTGTGTGTGTGCGTGCGTGCGTGCGTGCGTGCGTGCGTGCGTGCGTGCGTGTGTGTGTGTAAGGGGGTGCGGAGTAAACAGCACTTTCCTATAGCTCGTACGGCGTAAGTGTTCGCATAAACGCCGCTTTTATAAAATGCCGTAATTATGCCACCAGAACGCATTAAGAAGCTTTCACGCTGACGACTTGACCAGTGCACAACTTCCCTCCAACAACTGACGATACAAAATAAATACAAAATAAAGGCTAAAAATGCGCAGTCCACGCACGTCGACTCTGTATGATGACCCACCATCCAGAGTTGTTGTTGCTGGCCTCTGGTGGTGAAAAGATGACGAGGACAACAAGGAAGCGACACAAGGTGGAGATTGAAGAAAAATAAACAGATATATGATAGAAGTGAACGGACTGAATAAATGAGCTTCACGCCAAGGAACGAGCACAGCCGACAACTTCCCGTTTCGCACGCGCTCCGCATCAAACTTGTTGAGCGGCCCCAGCACCCGGTAACCGGTTCGACCTTGTGTTTGTCGCTCTCGCTGGGTGTGGGCAATCGTAGACAAAGCGAAAGCAGCGCGACCTGCAGACCTAGTTAGATCTCGTTACGACACGAACGGGCTTTGCACGGCCAGAAGGCGAGAGGGTGCAGCGGTAGTGGACGGAGTGGGTTGCCGTTGCATTCGGAAGGCGTAGTTTGGACGACGCACTTTCGGATAATGAGCGGCCGGCATTCGTCATCAGCATGGAAGAGAAACTAGCTCCTGCACTTTGCAAAGACGAGCAAGGAATGGGCAAAGAAGTGCAGTCACACTGCAGTTCTTTGCAGGAAACGTCAAATACTAACCGCCGCCGCGGTGGCTCAGTAGTTATGGTACTCGGCTACTGACCCGAAAGACGCGGGTTCGAACCCGACCGCGGCGGTTGATTTTCTTTGGAGGAGAAATTCTAGAGGCCCGCGTACTGTGCGATGTCAGTGCACGTTAAAGAACCCCAGGTGGCCGAATTTTCCGGAGCCCTCCACTACGGCGTCTCTCATAGCCTGAGTCGCTTTGGGACGTTAAACCCTATAAACCAACCTAAACCATCAAATACTAACCGTGAATAACGTAATGAAGAAAAAGTTAGCTATCGTTATCGACGAAAATTTGAAATGCGATCCGCATACCTTCACTCAACAATATCTCTCCAGCCAGCAAAATTATGACTTCCGCCACACAATATACCAAAAAGAAAAAATGCGCACGAACTATGGTTCACAGAAACTAACCAACCAAATTGCAGATCTCTTAAATCAACATCCCATAATTATATCTATTATAAATGAAAGCAAGTCTGTAGACATATTCAAAAAGAACCTTCACAAGTATGTATTGTATCTGCATGAAACATATTGTAATGTCCCAAGTGCTTGTATTTAAAAGTTTTGTCTGCAATTCATATGTTTACGGTAACTTGAAATGTACGTCCTTTATGTAGCGAAAATGCATGCTACATTGCATTCTTTGTATTAGGACTGCCCTTCTTGCCATGCTCTGTATGATGTGTCACACGTTGCAGGAGGTTGGCGCCTAGTCAGGCATGCTGTTGCCTTTTTGTCAACTTCCTTGACAACTGCATCATTGTCAAAATAAACTTCAAACTTCAAACTTCAAATCGCTGCAAATCTCCAGATACATATGCGGACCCTAATAAATAAGAACAGTACCAGGAGACAGAACACAGTACGTGATTCCGCATTGATGAAGATCTTTGAGAAGGCATAAATTTCTCATTTCATCTCAATAGGCCCCACTCACAACTTAGTGGTGTTTTTTCTGACTCAAGTATAGCTTTCTCGGACATATTTTTAAATCTGAGACAACTGCGGAATATTTTAATATACTGTTTTGAATGTATTGGTGGGAATAGTTTGATTTTGCTATGCGTATTAAAATCTTTGAAAGTTAGTCCTGCGCTCACACCAAGTAGTTAAGACTGCCATATAAAAACAATTAGGAAAGTTTTTGACACTGAATAGAGGAAAAATACAAGCGCTCCCGCAACTATCTGCCGATATTTGACTGCTATGATGTAATCATATGGTATCCGAAAGAATTGGATTAATAAATTACTTTCCGTTGAAGAAAAAAACGCTCGTCCAGAACTCCTGGGTATGATTGCTTAAAGAGATATTGAAGGTAAGTTGAGATTGGCCTCTATCGATTGATCGCCGCGGCCTAATGACAACGAGGTTACTTCATCTCAAGGCCGCCGCGGTGGCTGAGTGGTTACGGCGCTCGACTGCTGACCCGAAAGACGCGGGCTGGATCCCGGCCGCGGTGGTCGAATTTCGATGGAGGCAAAATTCTACAGGTCAGTGTACTGTGCGATGTCAGCGCGCGCTGAAAGTACCCCAGGTTGTCGAAACTTCCGAAGCCCTCCACTACGGCGTCCCTCATAGCCTGAGTCGCTTCGGGACCTTAAACTCCCATGAACCACACCTAAACCAAACCGGATCACGCCATGATATAGCCAACACCTTTCGAACCAAACGATGCTAAACACCGGCGACACGAACATGGCTGACCGTGTGCTTTTGTTGACGGACGGACGAGCGGGCGGCTGAACGTATATAAATTTCTACCCGCAAAAAAACTGCCGCAACTTTTTTTCCCCCACGTAGTGAACCCTCCCCCCAAACTGATGTGAACTTTCCTGAAAATAAAATAAAAGGTGGATTCATTACGCCGCGGATGCGGTGCCACTTCTCGCACAGCGCCGTAGCATCCGTGCGCCAGGGAGAAGGCAAGGCGTGATCAATCCCGTGATATTTTTTTTTTGTTTATTGTGTCACGGATTCTCTCCGTGTATAGCGGGCAGAGGTAGAGGCAAAATGCCTGACAGAGCCTCTGCGCCCCCACAGTTCAAGGCAGCATGACGTGTCATTCACACAGATATTTGCTAAACATATTTTTAACACACAACAGAAAGCAATAAAAAATTCAATTATTCAGATCACATGTCTTCAAAGCATTACTTTTTCTTGAACATGATAGATATTGAAAAGGCAGAAGAGACATATGCAATAGGTATTATGCAATAACAAAATTGGCTTACATCAGAAACCAATCAAAGAAAAGAAAAACCACAATTCATTGGTCCGAAACATAAATAGCATATGCAGTAAATAGATCAGTACATAGAAGCATTTCAGAAAAAAAAACAAAGTTTAGACTGATGAGCAGTGTACATGCTGAAACAATGGCAAATATATTTTACAACCGAAGAGAGAAAAACATAACAGAATATAACATAAATAATAACAAAGCAATAAGATAACATAATGCAACGTAGCTTAGGTTACATGCGTTATCAGGGATGAACGCAAGTTAACAAAAAGAGAATGCAATGTCACTGCCCACTAATAGCTTTTTACAGTTCTTTTTGAAGTTGTGGAAGGATTGTGTGCATTGTACGTTAAGCTGATCACTGTTTAATATGTTAATTAAAAAATTTTAAGCCTGAAACTAGCCTACAATAGACGATATGCGAAATGCGCAGCGCCATCTCTCGGCGCCCCGAGAACTAAGTCCTCCATGTTGGTTCGGTACAGAAAACGAAACCGCTGCCCAGCGTTGGGTTAAAACGGCTGCGCTTCGTTTGAAAAGTAAAATGCCGATGCAGTGTTGCGCTACCCTCTCCACTGTTAAAGACACTACGATGCGTGCCAGAACTAGGTGCGTTCCAGCTTTTCGCTTTTCTATTTTTTTACTCCGTCCCAACGTTTTAGTAACACAAAACACCATGCGAGGTATCATGTGTCAGCACGCGGATCAGTGCGCAGCTTTCGCTTTCTGCGCTGATTTTTGACAAATCTCTCGAGGTGATTTGCGCTTAAATTAAGATAGGGACCACAGCCTTTGTTGTCTCTGATCAAAATTAGAAGCCGATTTCGTGCATTTATCAACTCTCCGGTCGGGCGTGAATATATATAGACGCATACTTGAACAACGTAATAGAGAAGGTAATTTTTTTGAGCGGGCCAATCGCTCGTTCACTCGAAGTTCACTCGAAGAACCATATGCCGATTACTGCTTAGTTTTCTACGTGTTCAGTTAAGTTTTTCCCGTGTTCAATTAGTTTTAGAAGGGCGAGCAAACTCTCTGGACCATACGCATATGTTATGCGCGTTAAGGAGTCTTTGTGAAGCAATACACCCTACCTATAAAAACTGAGGTGCGAATGCTTTATTTATTGAGGATTCCTGTACCTTCGATATCTGTGGCGACGAAAATCTAAAAAAAAAGAAGCGAATAATATAGCAACTTTATTATGAAGGAGGGACGCATTTCTAAGCTAGAAAGTACGTACAACAGTGTTCTGAAAACGGTTCAGGCCATCAGATTTTATTATCGTTGTGGCAGCTCCAACAGCTTGCTTCGCAACAAAGCCATTTGTCTAAGTTTGGGAGTAAGCTAATTAAGTTTCGGAAGCAACCGAACATGCTAATTTCGCCCCTGCACACACAGCTTGACCAGCGTATCGAGTCCGTGCATGTACCTACATCTGTAGCATCTTTCTTTAATCAAGCCGCCGCGGTGGCTGAGTGCTTATCTGAAAAAAAAAAAAAGCTGCGTCTTTGCTTACAATATTTTGAATTATATGTGCATGCCTACTTTCCTCTTGTTGATGTCGACTGACTGACTGCGTCTTAAGCAGGACGCGGTTTCAACGAATTGTGCCGAAAGTCAACCGGCGCCGGGCTCTGAAACGGTGACGTTGAAAACCGCGGATGCGCATTACACATTACCGTAAAGGAATCGAATTACGCAGCTGGTCGAGGGTCTTGCGTGATTATACACAGCTGGTCGAGGGTCTTGCGTGATTATACTGCAATGCACGAAGCTCCTGGCGTCGGCGCGAATGAAAGTTCGCACTGTCCCAGAAGTTTGTCAATACACGTGCGCACTCACCGAAAAATAACCGCTCGCTACCCTACCAGATGAATTCGGTTCCACCTGGGAATAAAATAGCCATGATAATGCGTGATGTTTGAACTGGTGCTTTAATGCGAGGATTAAAACAACAGCACACGGTCACGGTTCGACTTTCCAACCCACTTTCGAGTGCCGATTATTAAGGCGGAAGCCTTTAATGTCTCATCGTTGTAAGCAGCAGCTGTCGACAGAAAATGTCACGCTTTTCAATTGGTGGAAACGGTCGTGACGTCACAGTGCGCGAATTTCAAACGGGGCCAATTGTACTTTGGCTAGTAACCATGCAACCAATTGAAGGGATCGTATAGTGATGCTCCAAGTAAGTGGGACTGAGCTTAGTTAATTGCTTAATTACACAATTAGCCTAATTAGCTTAACTAGTCAGGCCATATAAATAAATAAAACCGATTAAGAAATTGGTCGAGCTCAGGAATCGAACCCCGGTCTTCGGCGTGAGAGACGAGCATGCTATCCACTCCGCCATGCCAGCTCGATGGTTTGGAATGAACAAAGGCGCGTCTAGTGAATACGGTGTCTTCACTCACTCTCATCCTCCTCCATTCCCTTCCGGCGAGGTTTGGGTGTCCACCGACAAATGAGGGACAGATACATTTCCTTTCCTCAAAAACCAATTTACCGACGAGCGAGGCGTAGAACCGAATGGGCGATGGCGTTCTATGGACTCCTTGGCAGCGTTGCAAGACGCTGTCGCGTTCCACTCTTAGGGGCGAAGCTTAACATCTTAACCACACATCAGTGACCACACTTTAGGTCAAAAAAATTCAGCGGGCACTTTGACTGTCTAAAGTGGGTAGAGGCGGAAGCGTTTTCCGCACCACCTTCGCTGTTTCTGTGGCACTGGTGGCGTCACATATAATTGAGTACTAATTACTAAGTGATGACAAATCACTAATTAATGGTTAATTTCTGATTAATGCCTGAATACTAGTTAACTGCTAATTAATGACGCTTAAGCTTCGGCTTTAGGAGTGGAACGCGACAGCGCGTTGTAGCGCTGCCAGGGAGACCACGGAACGCCACCACCCGTTCGGCGCGATGCCTTGCCCTTTGAACGCAACGCTTTTTGAGGAAGGGAAATTACTCAGTAACTGTCTCACAAATTCAGGGGGGCACTTTTTTGACCTAAAGTGTGGTCACTGATGTGTGGTTAAGATGTTAAGCTTCGCCCCTAAGAGTGGAACGCGACAGCGTCTTGCAACGCTGCCAAGGAGTCCATAGAACGCCATCGCCCATTCGGTTCTGCGCCTCGCTCGTCGGTAAATTGGTTTTTGAGGAAAGGAAATGTATCTGTCCCTCATTTGTCGGTGGACACCCAAACCTCGCCGGAAGGGAATGGAGGAGGATGAGAGTGAGTGAAGACACCGTATTCACTAGACGCGCCTTTGTTCATTCCAAACCATCGAGCTGGCATGGCGGAGTGGATAGCATGCTCGTCTCTCACGCCGAAGACCGGGGTTCGATTCCTGAGCTCGACCAATTTCTTAATCGGTTTTATTTATTTATATGGCCTGACTAGTTAAGCTAATTAGGCTAATTGTGTAATTAAGCAATTAACTAAGCTCAGTCCCACTTACTTGGAGCATCACTATACGATCCCTTCAATTGGTTGCATGGTTACTAGCCAAAGTACAATTAACCCCGTTTGAAATTCGCGCACTGTGACGTCACGACCGTTTCCACCAATTGAAAAGCGTGACATTTTCTGTCGACAGCTGCTGCTTACAACGATGAGACATTAAAGGCTTCCGCCTTAAAAGTGCCCCCCTGAATTTGTGAGACAGTTACTGAGTAATTTCCCTTCCTCAAAAAGCGTTGCGTTCAAAGGGCAAGGCATCGCGCCGAACGGGTGGTGGCGTTCCGTGGTCTCCCTGGCAGCGCTACAACGCGCTGTCGCGTTCCACTCCTAAAGCCGAAGCTTAAGCGTCATTAATTAGCAGTTAATTAGTATCCAATCATTAATCAGTAATTAACCATTAATTAGTGATTTGTCATCACTTAGTAATTAGTACTCAATTATATGTGACGCCACCAGTGCCACAGAAACAGCGAAGGTGGTGCGGAAAACGCTTCCGCCTCTACCCACTTTAGACAGTCAAAGTGCCCGCTGAATTTTTGCGATCATCAGCGCCAGACTTCAAGCGAAGCTGAGGACGCGGTAGGAGTAAGCTGGCGCTTATTGAAAGTACCTACATCTGGTCAAAGATCAGCTGTGAAAACAACGCAGCAGCTGAAGCTTGCCTGTTGAAATTCCACTCGCAAGAAGAAAGTACGCACAGCAAACGATGCACCAGCTCGACGAGCTCGACCGAGCCAAGATGGAAACCGGAAGTAGTGGGCGCGGTGTTGCCAGACCGCCAAGCAATTTCGCATATCGTCTATTAATGGGCCCTTGTCGATGTTTTCGATGTTGTCGATGTCGATATCGAAGGTATAGGAATCCTCAAGAAATAAAGCATTCGCACCTCAGTTTTTATAGGTAGGGTGTATTGCTTCAAAAAGACTCCTTAACGCGCATAACATATGCGTATGGTCCAGAGAGTTTGCTCGTCCTTCTAAAACTAATTGAACACGGGAAAAACTTAACTGAACACGTAGAAAACTAAGCAGTAATCGGCATATGGTTCTTCGAGTGAACTTATTTCGCCACGGCACAAGCGATTGGCCCGCTCAAAAAAATTACCTTCTCTATTACGTTGTTCAAGTATGCGTCTATATATATTCACGCCCGACCGGAGAGTTGATAAATGCACGAAATCGGCTTCTAATTTTGATCAGAGACAACAAAGGTTGTGGTCCCTATCTTAATTTAAGCGCAAATCACCTCGAGAGATTTGTCAAAAATCAGCGCAGAAAGCGAAAGCTGCGCACTGATCCGCGTGCTGACACATGATACCTCGCATGGTGTTTTGTGTTACTAAAACGTTGGGACGGAGTAAAAAAATAGAAAAGCGAAAAGCTGGAACGCACCTAGTTCTGGCACGCATCGTAGTGTCTTTAACAGTGGAGAGGGTAGCGCAACACTGCATCGGCATTTTACTTTTCAAACGAAGCGCAGCCGTTTTAACCCAACGCTGGGCAGCGGTTTCGTTTTCTGTACCGAACCAACATGGAGGACTTAGTTCTCGGGACGCCGAGAGATGGCGCTGCGCATTTCGCATATCGTCTATTACCTGCCGGTGGGGCATGGGCATGGGTGTGCGCACACACTAAATGGTCTGCAACTATCTATAGTCTTCTCATAGACACTATTGCTATCCTATGGATATTTCATTTTGTAGATTCGCAGTTTAAAGATTTTCTACATAAAAATGTCTAATAAAAGTGCACGGCCATAGATCTATAGATTGCCTGTAGAGGGTCCATAGGGTTTGTGTTGCCTGTAAACTACTCTCTGGGATTTGTCTATAGATAGTCTATAGGATTCGTTGACTAAAGTCTATGGACAGGCTGTAGGCTGTCCAAATAAATTTTTTGCGTACGTCTGCCTGCACCTATACTCCGCTTCATACATAGCACGACACGCTGCCAAAGCTAGGGCGCCTGTTCGCGCAGGCAAAGTCCGCATGCAAAAAGTAGTTCGCCATACAACCAAAGCGAACACAAGCATATTTCGTAGGGGCAAATCTTAAGTGCCGTCACTGGCACCTCGTGGACTTCGTTTCACATCGTGCCCCATTTTCGTCCTTCGACTCGTCGAGATTTCGAGAAGCAAAAAGTACACGTGACGGTATGATACGCGGTTGGTAGGGCAAATCGCTTCTACTAAATCCGCACCCAGAAAGTAGTTCACACTCCGTAAAAACTTTGGCCAGAGAGTCCGAATACTGTGCGCCTCGCAGCTTCTAGCGTGATTTTCGTTGCTACTACATCGTTTTGTTGCCCTCTTTGTATGCGTCCAAACAATGACCGGAGTTTCGAGAAGAACGAATGATACGTGGCGGAGTAATATGGTTTCGCGGACGCACTGCTTCAGCAACCGCCGCAGCGTTGCCTGCTATGTATGAAACAGAGTATAGAATGGCACGAGCAAGCAGCGGAGCAGCTCGCGCTGCTCCCGCAATCAGGAAGTTCGAAATACGAAAACAGAGCCATCAGAAAGCCATTTGTGCAGAGCGTAGGCTACTTCGTGAGCCAACATGCAAGCCTCCGCTAGCGCGCTGCAATGCACGGCCCTAACGGCCGCTCTGATAGCTTGTACGATTTCGGCCCCGCTCTGATAGCCGACACGCGCCGTGCCGGCCTCGAAGCTCGCCGAATTAACGGCGGGGACCATGGAGAAAGTGAGCTGGACGCGAAGCGGGTAAGTTTGCCAAGGCTATACGACGGGCGTGCTAATATAAGCAGGGGACACGCGAGAAGAAGCGGGCCCCCAATCCACCCCTCCTTAGACAGCGGCGGCCGAGGCAGTGTTATCGATGCGATCGCGTGCTCAAATCAGGCGCGCTCTTCGTCGCCCTTGTTTCAAGCGGTACAGTTCCCCTACACGGGGCTCCTTTTACTATAATTAACTGCCCGCTTTGCGTAGCGGAGTATGCTCTCAAAAATAACTCCAGACAGAAGCCTTAAGCTTTTACAATTCACAATCAGTAAACTGAAATTAATATATGTACTTCGCATGTCTCTGAATTTCGTTTATCTCATTTTTTTTCTCTGTTTTTACGACTTCGAGGTTTCCGAGGGCTAAGTGTACTACTGTTCTGCAATAACATATCGTAAACCCAGATTGCCAACAAGTGCAGTTGCAGTTAAAAACAAGGCGCAGGCATGTAGCCACGATTTTTTTCGAGGCGGGCCCACCCAACATAACTTCTTTTTAATTGGGCACGGAGGGTGGGGGAAAGGGGTATAAAAAATGGCTGTGGCTCAACTTGGTTAAGCCTGGAAATTGCGAAAGCAATTGCGCCTTACTGCAAATTGCGCACGCAATTAGATGTAATGTAGATGAGTATGCATCTAACCACCCCCAAAAATTGGTGTATGTAGCCTTGAACGTGAAGAGCTTGCACGTTCTCGCCGAGCTGCATACTTGGCACGTCGCTTAGAGAGTCTTCTTTCACGCTCTTCCTCCGTCTCTGTAGCTCGCTGTCGTTTCCTCCGTTCGTTACGACGAGCTGCCTTGGCGCTAGGCGGCATCGTCGCGAAGCAGATGTTAAGCTGCCGGTGGTTGCCACGGCCACTGCTCGCTGTCGGCGCGAGTTGGGCCCTCAGCTCTTCGGCGTGACGTCACAACATCTGTTGCGCTCCTAGTGGAGAGCGCGGGAGTTAGGCGCCGGTGGTGGCCACCGCTGCTTCTTTCGACGGTGCGAGATGGTCGCGCAGCTCTTCGGCGTGACGTCACAACACCTGTTGCGCTCCTAGCGGAGAGCGCGGGAGTTAGGCGCCGGTGGTGGCCACCGCCGCTTATTTCGACGGCGCGAGATGGTCGCTCAGCTCTTCGGCGTTTCGTCACGCATGACGTCACACAGGGTTCAGCTAAAGGTCAATGGTGGCCACCGCCGCGGCACGGCAAAGGCGTGAAAGTGCAAGTAGTATTGCTTTCGCAATAAAACTAATTTTTCCGCCAGGATTTTGGGCACCCCCAAAGTGAGGAGGTGCTCCAAATCAAGTTTGTATCACGTTTGACCTCTCGCGGAACAAGACGCATTTATTCATGCTGCTCGGTTGGCAACCAGGCCGATTCTACTCGCACCTTGCACACTCACACTATCTGAAGAAAAGCATCTGAACGACCCGTCACGGAAAACAAACACCATTTCAACAAATGACGCGGAGAAGGATTCGCTGCCGTTGCGCAACCCGCTTGAAGGTTGCTCAGTCCTTTTCCTCCTCCTCCTCCGTGTGTACAATTCGCGGAGGCCTGTATAGGGGACCGCAGCTTCGCAGGGGGGCGCTGCGGACGCCAGTGAAAAGCGCCCTCTCCGACCGACTCCGTATTTTTGTCCGGGCAAACCGGTCACCCCTCCCATTGAGTAGCTGCGCGAGCAGCGCGCTTTCCCCTGAAAAAAAGCCAGTTCTGCACGTACTTTGCACGTGTTGGCCAGCGTGCAAATCTCTTTGTGCAGTCCCGAGCTTTTTCCCTCGTGCTTGAACGCTGGCGAGCTTCAGAGGATTAGCAAAATGTACAGGGGCGCTAGAAAAAAATGCGAACAGCACGGCGCCCACGCGCTGCGCAGTCGGAATTTATCTTCAATGCGTTTTTATCTCGGTAGTAACAAAAAGACGCTAGAGTGGTACATTATTGTATCACGGATGTCTCTAGCGTATTTGTGTTGCGAGCCAAGTATAAGCGTGACGAAAATAAATTCCAACAGCGGAGAGCCTAGGCACTCCGCTGTTCGCACTTCTTTCGGTCGCGGCAGTACGCTCTGAGATGTAGGTTAAAAGAAATAGTGGACAGTGAATTTTTTTTTTTCGCTGCGAACTTGAAAAAAGAACTGCTAGTGGATCAGGCCCACTACGTGAAGCAGATTGTTGACGAAAAAGCCGGTACCGTAACGGCGAAATGTGTATCGCAAGTAAATGACGAGATCATTTAAGACGTGGAATTCGAGGTAAATACCATTTTTTTTGGCACGGCCATCTTCGCAAGATGCTTAATTTCGTTGGGTGACTGAGCACTTCGGTGCATGCAGGTTTGTTGGCCAAATAATAATGATTTTGTTACGTGTTTCGATGAATAATGATGGAAATAATTTTTATTTTAACTTAAAATACAGTGGCCTTAAGGCGACACGCGAGGCTGAGGAGAAAAACGAAAACACGCACGAAATGCGCCTACCAGCTGCTTGCTATATACGGCTAAGAGAAAAAAATGCTCTAGTTTGTCAATCGCTACAACGGAGATAAGCGGTTCGTATATTTATTTTAATTCCGATTACAGCGCACGCGCATTCCCAAAACAATTATTTGCAGAGCCATCGCTCATATGCAAACGCTCATTCATGTGCAAGCAAACATTTTGATTATTTTTATTTTTTGAAATTTTTTACATGTAAAGCAACTTCGAAAATTGAGCCCGGCGTCACAAGTCGGAACATTCAGGCGATCACTGACCTTGCCTCACACGCGTCTGCATAGTGCCGCTAGCTGCAGTCAGTCTCCAAAATAAAAAACGGTAAAAAAAATGAGTTTCGTTAGCGCGAGCTTTACTAAACACTGCATGCTTAGTGAATTACAGCAAAAACTGCGCAGAAATAATATTACGCGTGCGACATACCAAACGTGTTTAGTAACAGGAAAAAGCTTACTTCACCCTGCCCATAGCAGTTATCGAGGCCTGCCGTTTCTCGTTCTGATCCATTTCATACGCAACAATTCCGGACAAAAACATTTTTGAATAGTAAAAAATGTATGACCGCATTTTTTTTTTTCATATACTGGAAGATTTGACTATAGCAATCTCCCATCGATAAGCTTGCATTTTTTTTTTCGTATTAACGTTTTTCCTATCGTCAACTGCTCGATACGAGCGATGAAAAATATTTAAGATTTTGCTGCATATAGAAAGGGTGGACCATTACCTTCAATATTTCCGTTACTGTACGTTACAATTTTGCAATATTAATTTTTTTTTCCCAAGAATGTAGGACATCACCAGGAAATGTGTAGATTTACACGGGCATTCCTTGGCCGTTGATGTTCAGAGAACTATTGTGACAGCCGCACACACAACCAGTTTCTCCACTCTTAGAACGTCGCGGAATTCACAGCGAGCGGCAACACCACTTTTGTGCGCCCGCGAGCAGGACGGCACGTGCTCACAATGAAAGAGAGTGCCAGCTGCGCGAGCAGCACGCGCGTACCAGCCGACAGGCTGCTGGCTCAATGCGCTCCGCCGGCGACGTGCCCGGACAGCAACGCCAAAATGACCGGCAGGGGAGAAGTGGCGCTGGTGCAGTGGAAGCAAACTTCAGGTGCGCTTCCCTATACCGCTTCCGAAAGAGGTTTATCTTCTATAAATGGCTTCCCTAGATGAAGCAACGTTGAGTCCGTGGCACTGAATGATAGAACAGGAAAGCGTGGGCTTACGCCATGCTGTTATCACATTCTATTCACACTGCAACAGCTGTTGTCAAGTAACAGGCGCCGCTCCCTCTCAGGAGCCGCAGGCACGCCTGCAAGGAGTGGGGTTGTCTATCCTTATCACTACACGTATCTTCGCGTCAGCTATGTGCTTTCATGGCCTCGGTTGTTGCTCAGCAGCGGCGAACTGCGTGGTCGCAAACGGACCCTTAGAAGCGCCTTATTTCACAACTGCGTGAAGAGGTGCTCGCTGGTATGGGTGCTTCCAGCAGGACCTAATTTTGGTGTGAGATGGCACAAGAGCGAAGAAAATCGAATAGGTAATTGAGCACGGGCCCAGGGCTGAAATCACAAAAACATGACATGGCCAGCATGTGTTTCCAACCTTCCATTACACTACCAGTGAGTCATAATAAATGAACCATGTTGCAACTGGTATTTTATTCTAGGACAACCACGCGAAACATATACACAGCGGCATACTCCCGGCTGACACCCCTGTCAGTAGCGCTTGAATTGGACACACGATAAGATGGCCGCATTTGGCGCAGGACAGGGTTGATGGTACAAATATGGGAGCGGTCTTTGTCCTGCAGTGGGCGTAGTTGGGCCGATGATGATGATTGTTTGGACAATGAGAAAACGGAAATAGAACGTCCATAGAGCAGAGTTTTTAAATCTAAAATGAGTCCAACCAAACCAAAACTTATACACCCTGCCCTATATGACGTGAGCCAATATAAATTGTTAGAGAAAGCGCAATTCGAAATGAAAAAGCATTGTCTGCATGGAGCAGACAAAACGGCGTATTTTTACTCTACACTTTCCGAGGTAATTAGCTAAAACTAAAGGAGTTTTAAACCTCTGGAGTCACGCTAAATGTCTGATCTGGGAAGTTCCAAAGCTTCGTGAAAAGCTTGCAAATTACGCTATTTGTAAGAAAATTTCCTCGAAGTTTTGCGACGTTTGTTCTTGCTCGAAGTCACTGGTTCGCGACCTGATCTCTTGGTGATACGAGAAGCGACCACATTCCTCTGGAATGATAGCAGCTGCTCGAAGTTGGAGATTGTCGTAGGCGCTTTCCGTGTCTTATCTCGAAATGGGCTCTTCGTCCCCTTTAACTTGAGCCTAGCCGAGAGCGGCGTTGATTCTGACCCTTACCCCTATCTGTCGCCTTCTGGCAGAAGACTGCCTTGAATACTACGCCGGAGCAGCCTTCCAGCAATGTCAGATAGCAATGGACAGCCCCCCCCCCCCCCCCCCCCCCCCTCCAGCGCCCGTGTGTCGCGATGGGACATCCGTAAGTGTTTTGTTCCGCGTGAGGACGCCAGCCTCCCCATTCTCACCAACGGCCTTTTTTAAAACACTTAAGCTTATCTCAAAATACGCAAAATCATTCATATATGACTGAGACATGACCTTCGTGTTAAAAGGTTTAAAAACATACCTTCGGGCTAAGGTCAAATGAAACTGACGCCATCAATGAATAACTTATTGAGAAGTGACAAAACGAAGTCTGTGGTGGCGCCGAAACATCGGCGCCAATACAAGGGAGGACGCCAAGGTTCGTGGCCGGCGGCGTGCCACTAAATGACCCCCGTGTATTCCGGTGACGATGTTTGTATCCACTTGAAAGTGGGTGGTGCTCGCGATGCATGATAAGAACAGCGCATGCATGATAAGACTAACGCCCTCTGTACACAACAAAGTCGAATGACATATTAAAGTCAGCTTCTCTACAATAACTCGAAATCACAATTGGGCACTCTCAGAAGGCATCGGTGTTACTGAGAACATAGGCGCATCCGCGCTAGAGCCCGACGACCTAGAACTTTTCTAGAAGAAAAAAAAACGTCAGCAATGGGCAAAATTAAAATTAGAAAACTTCGACGGAACAAAGTCCTCCGTGACGAATGGCCGAACGAAGTATTAAATGCGGCCGGGTAAGATTTTTTCCCCACCAAAATAAAATTCAACCAAAGGTCAATCGAGGGCAAACACTCCAAAAAGAGAGCCATCACAATGTAGACAAGATCACTAACCTATCTGTAACCCCACTAGCAAAAGATGAGTGAGCCGTTCTATTTATTGGTTTATTGGGGTTTAACGTCCCAAAGCAACTCAGGCTATGAAGGACGCCGTAGTGGAGGGCTCCGGAAATTTCGCCCACCTGGGGTTCTTTAACGTGCACTGACATCGCACAGCACACGCACCTCTAGGGGGCTTACATTTTCCCCCGCACAGGCAAATATAACAAATTCCAATTCCGAAGAGATCGTGACGATTTCTGAAGAAATCTTCGTCTAAGAGAATACTCATCAAGCATTATTTATCTCCTTGAATTCAGTATGTGCAACGGTAATAGATAGGACAGACAGACAATCCATTCTGCGTTCGGTTTAACAGTCATTGCGCCCACACCAAGCCTCTTCCAAATCTTCCCTTATCGAAACATGTTAAATCAAAGAAGATTCATTTGACGCCCTTAAAAATGACAAATCTTCAAGGGGGCTTTAACAAACGCGGGGACATGAACAACGTGAATCCTATTTTATCCACAAGTTTATTCCATTCAAGAGGATCGTAACGAACAAAAGAAATACAGCGGTTTCACTACGTGATATCGAATGGTCGAGCGATAGCTATTCTTGCTTCTACTATGATCTTGCTCTTTCTTATCTCTTGGCTTAACTTCTTGCTTGCGGCTGCTATATGTACTCGGAATAAGTACTCAGTTTGCTAGTTTTAACCGTTTATTTAGTTATGCTTCTTGATTCGCACCGATTCTGGCAAACATCGTACTGTGTCCGGGAAGTAGTTGGCTATGGTCATCGTTGCAAGAATCACTCGCAATGACCAAATTGGAGGTCACTATCGTATTGAGCACATTTAAATCCGATGTCAAATTTCGGGGTTGGGGTGCGCCAAATACTGGGAGAGCCGGGGTCAAATTTCGAGCTCACCATCGTATTGAACAGATTCAAATCAGCATGGATATCGATTTTGGCCTAAACCCGAGAAGGTCACATTTCGAGGCTGGGGATGCGCGGAATTTGGAAATGGTCAAGGCCAAATTTTGAGGTTTTTATCGTGTTGTTCAAACTCAAATTAGATTGGATAACGATTTCAATCCAAATCCTATAGAAGGTCAAACGGGGTGG
Source organism: Amblyomma mixtum (assembly GCF_055824585.1). Lineage (NCBI taxonomy): Eukaryota > Metazoa > Arthropoda > Arachnida > Ixodida > Ixodidae > Amblyomma > Amblyomma mixtum. The sequence goes on along the minus strand of NC_143019.1, from coordinate 88,277,327 downwards.
GCGGTGGGCAAATTTGGAAATGACCCACTCCAAATTTTCAGGTCATTATCGTGCTGGGCATATTCAAATTAGGTTTGATGTCGATTTCGGCCCAAATCCGACAAAGTCAAACTTCGGCGGGGGGAGTGGACCAGATTTGAGGGGATGAGGTGGGGCAAAGTTGGTAATGACCAGGGCCAGATTTGGGGACACCATCGCATTGGCTATAGTCAAAGTATGCTTCGGCATCTTATTTAAGGTTGTGGCTATGAAATCGCTAAACCCAATGGTCACTTTCATTCAAATCTACATACCGACTGAAACTCCTGTTTCTGCATTGAATACAACTATCGCTATAAAACCTGGAACTCTTTCTTTTATCCCCGCCCTCAGAAACAAATAATCCTGCATCTCTTATAAAAGGGCTAACTCTTATTATCTCTTTATAAGACGTATTCAACGCCCCAAACCTTTTTCCACATACTTACTCTTCCTATCCTGTTTCGTGCAGTATTGATAACGTTTGAGAAGATCTTTCCGAAACCTTGACCATTCTTCCTGGCTAGTTTGGTTTCTCTCTTTTTTTCTTCCTTGCCACAGCCTTGCGTCACTGCCACTGCAAAAAGGTACTCCCGGCGGCCTTGTTTGGACGACCAGCTCAAGGAAAATCAGCCGAAGCGTGAGGAGGAAACATTGTTTACTTTAATTCAAACCCCTGTCGTGTGTGTTCTGACCCCCGTGCCCGTGACGACGTGGCCTGCATGTTTCATCCCTTCCTAAGAATCCAATCTCTCCGCTCACGGGAAATTAATGAAAACCCTCCAAAAAGCGACCGATTCTGTACATTCGCCGCCTTTGTTGAGCGGGTGATCGAATGCGGCCTAGTTTCTGCACCATTCTCTTACTAGGCCCGGCCTCCACTGGCGCGCGCAGCTGGGGCGCGATATATAGGGCAAGCGAATCACGTGGTCACGAGTCGCAGCTTTGGCGAGTCACGTGGTATTACGTCATGCCACAACTGCGGTTTTGAGGTCACAGCGCGACGCCAGTGACGTTCAAAGTCGCGGCTCGGAGAGTAAGAACTTCCGCTCTTACTAAGTTCGAATGCAACTTTGCTCACGGCGCGATGTGCCTGCCGTCGACTGTCAGAGCTTTGTAGTGCGTCCTATGAGCAGAGGTTGGCGGCGTAAACGCTACTGTTGATGATGATGAAAACATTTACTGAAAGCCGCAATGCTTTAGTTGAAGGGAAGGCTGATCGGGTCCTTAGTCCGGGACGCCGTTGGTGAAAGCCGCTGCCCGTGCTCTGGCGACGACGGCTCGTTGTTCCTCGAGGTCCGAGCTGGACAGGGCCGCCTCCCAGCCCTCCCGCGTTGGTTGATTTATGATGTTAATGCTGTCATTTTTCTAACAAGCCCATACCATATGGTATAGGTTTGCCTTCTGGCCACAAAATTTGCACTGTGCCGAAAGGGACTCGGGCTCAATGGCGTGAAGCGTAGCTGGATTATTGAAAGACATAGTTTGTAGCCTGCGAAGGTGACATTCCTCTGATTTACTGATACCCTTAGCGGGCCTCGGGAGTGTCTGCCTTTCAAGGCGCAAATGTTGTAATATTTCTGTTGAAATATGCGCTCGTGTAAAGGTTTCTTTCACAGCTGGGTTTGCTCTGTGGTGCTGCAGATGCGGCAGAAGTCAACGGTACAGGTGCAAAGCCGGATGAGCCTCTTCGAAGCCCTGTTGACTAAACCCCGGAAGAGAACACCCTCGGGCACGAGCGTGTCCTTCCTCCTGGCGTTCGGTCTCATCCGCTCCGCGTCAGCGCACGCGTTTTGATACCCGCTGATCCGTCTTCTCTTGAAGAATATCGAGTGCCCTCTACAATTTCCCAACTCAAAACCCTCGTTCGCAGGCGGAAATCTCGCATTCATGTTCGAAAGAGATGGTGGGGGAGATGTCTCTTTATCTCTACAAGAGGGAAGTTTTTTATTTTATTTGTAGATACCGGGATCTAGTATAGATCATGAAAAAAAATCAGGAAAAAACAAAATACAAGCATATAAACACACTCAAATTTATTTATTTATCTTATTTATTTATGAATACTGTCAACCCTCATTTGAGGGTCATTACAGGGAGGGTGAAGAAAAAAAGCATGTATACGCAAGAATGAACAAGCCTCTTCGAGCATACAATACAAGAGAGCATAAATTCATAAAATTTGCAGGCACTTTTCAAAGAACAATAAAGAATTATGATTAACACTCTCGCTATTAGGTTTGTTCACATCAGTAATTGTCCTCCAAAAAAAAGAATATTTAATGCAGTTATTTCGCGCGTTCAGAGGGGTTATTGTTAGTGCATATGCCTTTGTCTGGTGTTATAAGCTGAGGAGTAAGAAAAATAATTAGAAGTATTGACTTTGTAATGACTTTATATAAGCTGGAAGAAAACTTTAATCGACAAACACTATTGGCGCAACGACTGGGGGCAACCCACTTTGCCTCACGAGCTGACTTACAGATGCACGGCCATATTAGTTAAAAACAAATCTAACTACTTTATGCTGTATTCGCTCTAATTTCTGAATGTTTGTTAACGTGAAAGGATCTCAAATGATTACGGCATATTCTAGTAACGGACGGATGAGGAAATTGTACGCCAAGAGACGAACACTCAAGAAAAAGAGTTTCCGCATTGAATTTGCTACGACAGCGTGTATGTGTTTTGACCACAAAAGGTTGTTAGTAATCCATAGGCCCAAATATTTATACTCTTTCACCTCTAATAATGATATGTTGTTAGTACCATACACAAAATGAAGAAGCATTTTTGTTGAAAGAACACAACAGAGCAAGGGTGCGAACGCGAGGAGCGGGTCGAGACAGATCTACTCGTCAAGGGAATGCATCGTTGTAACCTTTCGACTTTGTGGGGACGCTTTCGTCCCCTGCGTTCGCTTTCCCTCAACGCGCTAGTTCCCTGTGGTTAGCTCCTCCGCAAAGCACTCCTCTCGGTTCGGTGACTTTCCACTAACAGGGGAGGGCGCTCGCATCGCAGCGACACCAGCGCCACGGATGGCGTTTTGCTGCGCGCTCGCGGGGAGCTACGGGGTCTCTTCTCCCTCGGCACCGGGAAGCGAACGGACGTTTCGCTCGCAGCTTCGCTCTTCGTCGACGGGCGCCTCTTGGTCGGAACTTACTCCCGCCGAACCCGTCCCGCTCGACCTCGGAGTTTATCCCTTTGCCCTACCGTGGGCGGACGTTCGCTCGTAGCCGTGCTGGTGAGTCGGACATCCTAGATTCAGTTTAGTTTAGTTTTATGGGGTTTAACGTCCCAAAGCGACTAAGGCTATGAGAGACGCCGTAGTGGAGGGCTCCGGAAATTTCGACCACCTGGGGTTCTTTAACGTGCACTGACATCGCACAGTACACGGGCCTCGAATTTCTCCAAAGAAATTCAACCGCCGCGGCCGGGATCGAACCCGCGTCTTTCGGGCCAGCAGCCGAGCACCATAGCCACTGAGCCACCGCGGCGGCTGGACATCCTAGATTCCTCAGTGTATTTTGTTGCTAGCTGGCGTTATTGTTGTTATAGCAATAAATGCCTTGTTTGTGTCAGCCAGTGTGTCGTTCCTTTGTTCCCTCAGAGCAAGGCCCGCCGTGGTCGGCGTGCGCTCGGTAGCGTACGCGACCACGGGGTGGGGTCCGCGCGGTTTTGAACTGTGTCAGCCGCGGTTAAACGGGGAGAACGTGTTTATCTCCCCGATTTTAAACCCCATAACTTTACACTCTATCCCGAAAGCTGGCGGTGACCGGTAGGGCTTCAGGTTCACGCAGATTAGGGGGAAACACCCCTCACCTTTTCGAAGAAGGATACAGTGGAGGGTGATTGAGCCGTCTCCCTTCGCGCTAACCCTTTCACTCAACAGAGCAGGAAGTCAAAACGCGGTCTGTGAACGAGGGTTTTTGGTTGGAAAACATCTTCCTGTAAGTCAGCTTTCCAGCAATTTTGTAAGTTGTGGCCTTCTGGCATACTTGCTTTTCCTTTGTCTCTTTTCTGCATCGACTTCTTTATTATTCTTGAATTATGGAGAGTGATTATTCGTAAAACATCTGCCACAGTTTCTTACTAGGAAGACAATACCATATAAAAACCTCAAAGCGTGGTTAGTGCGTCAGCCTAACATCCGAGAGTAGTGGTTGAGCCTCCCACTGAATCGTAATTTTCTTCCGTGTATTTTGTTTCGGCGAGTTGTTCAGTCGTGGAGGGACAGAAATGGGACGGGCAAAAATTTGTGCACAAGGGAGATGAAAATGTAGCCGTTAAATGCCAGGGTGCGCCGGCCTCGTCAAGCCTTGCCACTGGCTTTTTGCCGGTGCACCCAACATCGCCATGATGTTAAATAAATATATTCTGATTCTGATCTTGCATTCAAACCGTTCTGACTAAAGAAGATCCTGTTGCTTTGGTATTCATATTTTTCGCTTTTGCGCTAACTTAACACTGGTGCTGTTATACTGAACAATTCTGGACAAAAGCATTATTGAGCGGCAAACCGCTTATGCACGCAATTTTTTCATATAATGTAAGATTTCCCTATAACAATCTATATATTCGCAGATCCCCGACGACGGTGTTTCTTTTTTTTTCTATTAACGTTTTGCTATCATCGAAAGTGGTCCCCATTGGGTTTTTTTTTTATGGCAGTATTAACTGCTCGATGCGATCGATGGAAACACTGTAAAAGAAAGATTTTGCTGCATATCAGTAGTATGGGCCATTACCTTTAATATTGTTACTAAGAAGACGAAGCTGGCAGTGGCACGGGACGGAGCGCTCGCGCTAGGCCAGCGGCCATTAAATCATCTCTTATCCATCGTGGCTGGCCGCCACGTCACATTTGGTGTGAGGTGCTGGGGTCCCTTCATCTCCATCCTGGTCCCGGAGCTTCGGTGTCCTGCGCCTGCCGTGGACGTCGGCCGTGAGTGCCTGGTCCGCGCCGCCCGGCCATGCCCCAGCCCGCCCGACCTGAACCGACCTCGCCGCTCACCCCAGCCCCGTCCCCCGCCCGGACCACACGACACGACGACCCAAGATCCGACCCACTCAAGACCTTGCCCACACATGAGGACACACCCCACCCCCTGCGCCTGCCGTTCGGTGCGTCCGAGGCAGTGATGCAAAACTATCGGAAAATTGACTATCGATAGTTTTTTTGAAACTATCGATAGTGTAAAAAAACTATCGATGGTGCTACTATCGATAGTCTACTATCGACAGTATTACTATCGATAGTATAACTATCGATAGTATTACTACCGATAATGTTCCTATCGATAGAATTATTCGCGATAGTACCGCTATCGATAGTCTTGCTATCGATAGCGGTACTATCGCTGTAACACTATCGATAGTAACAATATTGATATTATGCATTTGTTGGCCAGCGACATAACCAAAACATTTGCGATAGCTGATTGGTTTCACGGTCTCATGAGTATTAACGGTCCTGAGAGACTCATGCTATGAGGGATGTCGTAGTGGAGGTCTCCGGGTAAATTTCGACCAGCTGTGGTTCTTTAACATGCACAGGGACAGTTCGGAAAAATGCCTGGAACTGCATCCGATGAAAGAACAAACAGCATAAGTTGTGCTGGCTTACACGACACCATCGTGCACAGCAGACGTCGTCTTGCTGACGTAACCCCTGCAGAAATGCTTTTCGCACACATGCTTCGCAACTAGGACATTCGTACGCTAACATTTTATCCAGCAACTTTGTGTAGGGAACGCTTGCAGAGTTCGGTGACGCGTAGGCCGCGAAAATCGGCGAGTCCTGTCAGTTACTCATACCATCACCTCCATACCACACACTCGGGAAACCAAGTTTAGTATGCAGTGGTTGATTTTATAGAATCGATAGAACTATATATAACAAGTGGTATCGATACGGCTATCGATTGTACTACATATCAACAAAACTATCGATAGTACTATCGATAGCGCACTATCGATAGTGCGCTATCGACGATCGGGACGATCGCTCGGTGGCCCCGGGTAATGTCAGGAAGAAGACGAAGCTGGCAGTGGCGCGGGACGGAGCGCTCGCGCTAGGCCAGCGGCCATTAAATCATCTCTTATCCATCGTTCACCACGCCACATTCTTCGGCTGGCCGCCACGTTACAATATTTCTTAAGAGTATCACATAATTTTCCAATTTTAAATATTTTTGTCAGAGAATGTTAGACATGGTTGTTAAATTACTTTGCTTTATCTTCCCTGCTTGAATTTGTTACGCTTGTGTGGTAGTAATATCACCTGTAAAGCATGAGTGCGGCCGAGATTAATTAATTTAGATAGCGCTTAAGCAGCGAGCTGTTCTAATGCAGAATTGATGCGTAACGACACTATGGTTCGAGACTGCTAGCAACCCGTTACTTAGCTGTGAACCCCTTGACCCCCCGATACCTTCCACATGGTTTGGACCTGTCAGAAGAATCCTTCCCTACCCCTCAATCCTTCCCCTTCCCGAGGGGCATGGGAGGCAGCCCTGCTCAACTGCTCGGGGCTGGAGTCGCAAAGGGCTCGGGTCCAACGGGCGCGAGTAGCGGCCTCGTCCAGCGGGGTCCCGGACTAAGGACTCCACCTATGTAAAGGGCCATTTTTGGCCTGAAAACTCTCCTGTTGTTTATTAAAAAGTTGTCACCACCACCTCTAGAGTGACTGGGAACATGAACCGTAACTCTAACCCCTTCCTCACACCAGCGCCACCGCTGGCACACAACCGCAACAATACCTCACACACACGCATCGATTCTCACCTTCGAGCCCGAGGTTGGCGGCGGCCGTGCGTAGCGTCTCACGCAGCTTATCCGCGTTCCGGCCGGCGACGCCCCATCGCAGATCCTCAGAGGCACGCTGCAGCTCCTCGACCACGAACGCGCCCGTTACGCCCGTGGCACCGAAGAGCACGATGTCGAGCTCCCGAGTAGACCGCATGTCTGCGCCGCTTCTCCGGCGCTGACCGTAATAAGGGCGCGTCGATCCACTGCTTCCTCCTCGAAGGCCTTCGTCACGACCGCCACGTGCTTTCAGCCGCCGTACGCCACGGAGTCGGTGCAGGGCATCGACCTATCACACGCCGCGCTGCTCATGACAAGTCCTGCCCTTCCTCCTCCCTTCGAGTCTTTCCCTCATCTTCTGTTGAGCCCCCGCGGCGATACCACAGCCTGGCATAGCCTGGCGCAGTGGCGGGGATACCACACAGCTCTGTGTCGAGTTGCACACGCCAGACAATCATCGTTTTTTCCCCGAACGAATTCTCTCTCTCTATCTCTCTCTCTCTCTCTCTCTCTGCGCTCACTTTGGAAAAGCGAGGCTGGGAGCTGCTCGACACAAACGCCGCGGCGCGGTCACACGTGTGCGGGGCTTTGTTGAAGCGAAAAACCTGTTGTAGGGAGCTTGTTTGTTACCGCCGTTGCCGGCAAGTAGTGCCCAGCCAGAGCTGACAGGTCACAATGGCAACGAGCAGCAGGTGGTAATAAGCAGTTTAAGAAATCAAATACGAGTATAAGTAAACAAAGAAACGAAGTAAAGTATTAAAAACGAAATCAAGAAATAAAGTTTATTAAAGTAGGAAATAAATATTTAAAATTGGAAAGCAATCAGGGCAAACGACAAAGGAATGACCAAGAACAAGTGGAAAACACATAAAAGTACTGACGAAAAGCAAAGCCGGCAATGATAGCAGCGCATCTTTTCGCTGGAAGTTTCGTGTTAAGTAGTGGCATAACATTGTTCAGCCATTGCAGAATTGTATTTATTTTTAATTAGTAGACAAAATCTTGGTAATGGGGAATTGCATGATGGGTGGTTATCGGAATGGCACTTACGGAAATACGTTACTGCCCCCAGCGATTGTTAACCCAATAATCGCCAAGCATTCAAAACATCGCATAAAAATTATTAACTTAATTAGCAAAGTGGGCATGTCAGCTGGCGCGCCGAGAAAGCCATGTCAAATCCCTTTCTACTGTTCACACAGATCCTACTACTAGACTGGACTCAGGCGGCCAACGTACATCAAGATGCAACTTGCCTGGTCAGCACCGCGCGTCCTTTCTACGGAGACTGCGCGCACGAATCACCACGCCATCTATTCTACTTGACGCCACCTGGAGCGACATCATCCGACTACAAAAGGAGCCTACCTTTCCTGAGCGCCTTCAGTGGGCATGTCAGCTGGCGCGCCGAGAAAGCCATGTCAAATCCCTTTCTTCTGTTCACACAGGTCAGTAACAAGCATTCCACTGTTAAAAGTAGCAACCGCTGTTTTATCCAGCTGACGTGCCCACGTAGCCTATGTACTTTTTGTTCATGTGTTTGTGGCATTGCCAAGTCATTGCTTTTACAATGCGGGGATGTTGAACAGAATCCAGGACCCACCCATGATGAAATGCTAAACGAAATTCTAAGCGGCCAAAAGGAGATACAGAAAAGACTAGATGCAATCGAAACAATACTTAAAAAAGTAGAAGAAACTGCACTGATATGTAGAGAGCTTGGATCTAAGGTTACTAGCTTGGAAAGAACTGTCCACCAACTCGAAAAAAAGCTTGTCGACCTTGAGGACAGAAGTCGGCGGAACAATCTTATCGTCTTCGGTATCCGAGAAAACGAAGAAGAAACACCGGAGTCACTTGCCAGAGATGTTACTGAGAGCGTTTTTCAAAAAACGTTGGGTGTCACAGTGACTTCCGTCGAAAGAATACACAGGATGGGTCGCAAGCAGACAGACAGACAAACCTCGTCCTGTCATACTCAAACTATTTGACCATCGTGAAAAAATTAGTGTGCTAAAGAACTGCCATAAGTTGAAGGGGGGAAACATTTCCGTATCCGAAGATTTTTCCGTACCCACAAGACAGATAAGAAAACACCTTTGGGAAAGCACGAGTGATGCTATAGAAGGGCAGGCAGCAAAGTAAGGTTTGTGTATGACAAGATTAGAATTGACAACAACCTATTCGAATGGGACGGTATCAGCAAACAAAGAGTGCACGTCACGCGCGTGAGGCACGATTCTGAACGCCCTGAATGAACTGACAAAACCGGAAAGCAACTTCGATGCCTGAACATAAACGCTCGCAGCATCGTAAACAAAACATGACATGGAAAGTATTGTGATAGCGCACAACCCTCATTTACTGATAATAACTGAAACGTGGCTACATCCCGACATCACCGACTCAGAAATAACGCCCCCTGGATATAAAATTCTGCGCAAAGATCGAGATTCACGTGGTGGCGGAGTGGCAATAATGTTTCAAGAATTCTTGCGTGTGTCGCGATTACCTGATATTGCTGGAGTTGAGTGTGTAATAGCCAAGCTGTTTCTTGAAGATTTGAACATAGTGATTGGGGGTTTCTACCGTCCCCCGAACTGTGACAGTGCATTTTGTGATAAAGTAAACGAGTTCTTGTGCGCATACAGGAACCACTCGTGCAGTTTGCTTTTGGCTGGTGATTTTAACGTTCCATCTATAGACTGGAGCGGCGATTTTCCAGTTGCTCTTTCTAGCTCCTCTGAACCCTTCGTTGATCTTATTCTACTCCACGGCATGAGCCAGCTGGTAAAAGAACCTACCCGCATTCAAACAGGTCAGGGTTCCATCCTTGACCTTTTTCTCGCTAATAATGGAATCGTTCGCCGTAACCCGCGCATTGAAGTAGTTGAAGGAATTTCAGACCATAAAATTGTGTGTTTATCACTGTACAATCGCCCAATTTTTTAACCTGAACGCGCGAGCGTCGACCGGCCAGTCGATAAGCGCCGTACAACGGAGCATAGCGGCGAAGTGTGCGAGAATACGCGCGTGCGCACAATGCCCAGTCCAGTGCAGCTGCCCTCTGCCAGGCTGTTCCGGGAACCGGACCCCACCCCCTTTCGAGCACCGTTATCGTCTTCGTCTTTTCTTTTCTGAACGCTGCCATCACGCTATAAATAAAGGGTCAAGTGGCACCGCTTGGGCTCGATGGAATGCGACATACACCGGCTGATTGCACTACGTGCGAATCAGTACTTCTTTTTATTTTTATTTTCCCTACGGCTCACGCGGCAATTTCCTGCGGCAAAAAGATATCTGCCGCTGGAAGTCCTGCTGATTAGAAACTTCGATGTTGCAAATAATAGCGTGCCTTGCCTATGTGACCAGAAATAAATTTATTGCTTTTCTCGAGAGCAAAACCAGAAGAAAAACAACGCCTCAATAAGGATACCTTTGCTCGCACTGGTTACCAAGGGGTATTAGAGATTTTGGTAATTCCAGCTGCTTGAGAAATTGTGGGGTCCCGGGTGTCGCAACTCGCTTGTTGCCCTTCAGTATTTGCAGAAGGCTCCACCAGACTGAACAACCGTTGCGATGCGTCGCGGAAGAGAGTCGTACAGCGCTGGTACGAGGTTGTGGTCGATTTTCAACAGCTCCCATTCGGCTTCAACTTTGCGCCATAGTTCATCGCAGCTCACTGTGAAGCCCCATTTTTGATAAGTTCTTTTTCATTAGGCCCCACACGTTTTCAATTACATTCATGTCCGCTCCTTGTGGCGGCCAGTCAATGGTCATGATTCCGAGTTCTTCCAGGCGGCCTTTGGCAGCGCGAGACGTGTGCACGGGGGACAAGTCCTGCTGTAGGATGAAGCAGCCGTCATTGAAAGGATCGTCGAGCACATGAGGCAGGAGCACCTGTTCGACGATATTAATGTAGGAGGCGGTACAAAATCGGCCCTGTATTCTGTGTAGTGGTCCAAGGCCCTCTTTGGTTACAATCCCCCAAACGTTGATGCTTTTGCGTCCACTGGCTCTTACTTGGTGGACGTATCGGGGGTCATACCTACAAGAGAGGAGAACAATAAGTCAATTTAAAATTGCGGCTATTTACACCACAAACGTATCTTAAATTAACAATAACAAGAAAAGGCTCACAGGAATAAATTTGTGAAAATAGAAACAGGCACAAACTAACTAAATATTCATAATAGGAAGAAACGAACCTCGTTAGGTCTGGTCTGTATACTTTGCGTTTTTGGTCCCACTGCGTGCAGAATGTGGACTCGTCGGTAAAGACGATATTGTGCCAGTCATCTGCTGTCCAGTGCAGATGGGCCTGTGCAAAATCCAGTCTTTTTGCTTTCGTTGTGTCGGAAAGAAGCGGCTTTTGGGCAGCACTTCGATTCTTCAGGCCTTCTTCCAAAAGCCGTTTTCTCACCAATTCTTCGCTGACATCGAGGCCAACCGCATCTCTAACCTGGCCAGCCGTCATGAAGGGATTAGTCTCGGCGACGAGAACCAAGGCGGCATCCTCTTCTGCTGTCGTCTTCCGAACGCAGTTCCTTGCTGCATCACCTATACGCCCTTCGTCTCTAAACGCGCAAATTATCCTGTTCACTGTCGCTACATGTAAATCCAAAGCCATCGCGATCTGTCTTTGGGATGTGCCGCTCAAAGACATGCGTACTGCAGCTACTCTCTTTTCCTCTGGCACCCGAGGAGGCATTGTTGATGCTGCGTGAAGCAAACACTCCAGAAAGCGGATGCAAGGCCTTATATACTGTGAAGCGCGATAGCAATGACATCTGATCGGATTATTTCACTTATCAATTCACACTTCCCTCTCCTACAGAAAAGAAGGCGGTACCACGTTGCCTTTTCTAATCCTTTGTCAGTGGCGTGGAGAAAACAGAAGGAAAGGCGATAACGGACAAAAAAGCAGGTGGGGTGGGGTCCGGTTGCCGGAACAGCCTGGCAGAGGGAAGCTGCATTGGACTGTGCATTGCGCGCACGCGCGTATTCTCGCACACTTCGCCGCTATGCTCCGTTGTACGGCGCTTATCGACTGGCCGGTCGACGCTCGCGCGTTCAGGTTAAAAAATTGGGCGATTGTACATCAAGTCCATTCACAAACCCCCTGTAAAAGAGCGGCTAGTTCCAGTGTTCACGCGTGCCAGCGATGTTGACATCTTAGACACACTTGAGAGCTCATATTCTGTCTTTGCCTCCCTTTGCGCTTCAAATGAACACGCCATTGACAGTGTATGGGGCTTCTTTAAGGACCTGGTTCTGACATGCATTATTAAGTACGTTCCTTGTAAACTCAAAAAACAGTGAAACAGAAATCCGTGGATGACAAAAGAAGTCATATGTTTGAAGAGGAAACTAAAGAAAACTAGGAAACAACACAAGCAGCGCCCATCCCCATCTACCGCAGTGAAACTTTGTAACATGAGGGCAATACTGAACGAAAAAATTAAGACAGCGAAAAATTATTACCAAAGCGTCTCACTAAAAAACTTTCTTCTATCGTCTCCAGCTAAATTCTGGCGTCACATTGCACCAGTAAAGAAAACTGCTCCTAGCATCTGCGTAAATGAGGTCGCTGTAACGGACAAAGCGGAAATCGCTGAAGCGCTGAATAACTATTTCTGTTCTGTATTCACCCAAGACAATAGCTCAGCGCCCAACGTTACTTGTTTCGATGAAATCCCGGCTATTCCAGACTTGACCGTCAGCGAGGAAGGCGTCCTATCTTTGCTACTAAGCTTAGACATTAAGAAATCGCCAGGAGTCGACATGATACCAAGCGCTTTTCTCGTACGCTATGCCGAATGGTGTGCAAAATACCTTACCCCAATTTTTAACAAGTCCCTGCAGTACGCACAACTGCCACAGGACTGGAAATACAGTAAAATCATTCCCGTACCAAAGACAGGTAGTAGCTCACTTCTCGCGTCATACAGGCCCATTTCACTACTTTGTACATGCGCTAAAATGCTTGAGCACATCTTATTCAAACATGTTTCAGTTTTCGTCGAAGAAAATCAGATTATTACTGAAGCTCAACATGGTTTCCGCAAAGGACTATCAACTGTAACACAACTGCTAGAAACAGTTCATGACCTTGCATCTGTCCTTGACAAGCAAGGTCAAATTGACATCATTTTTCTTGACTTTGAAAAAGCCTTTGATCGCGTCTCCCACAAAAAACTTCTCCGTAAATTCAAGCCAATTCTTAAGCATGACAAGTTACTCGCCTGGATTGAAGCATACCTTTCTTATAGATACCAAGCCGTCGGCATCGACGATGTGCTATCCAATTTTTCACCAGTTGAGTCGGGCGTCCCGCAGGGCTCAGTTTTGGGGCCGCTCCTGTTCTTGGTTTTCATTAATGATATCCCTGCTGATATACCAGCAAAAATAAAGCTTTTTGCAGATGACTGCATAATCTACCACGCAATATCTACTTCACATGACCAGGTAACCTTAAACTCATCCCTCGCTAAATTACAAACCTGGTGTTCCACGTGGCAAATGGCTATCAACACCAAAAAAACAGTTGCAATGACTGTAACGCGAAAGAAAGAACCGCTAACTTTTAAATACCAAATCGGAGATCATTATCTAACAAGAGTGTCAAGTTTTAAGTACCTGGGAATCATAATCACGCCTGTCCTTAGTTGGAACCAGCACATAGACTATATTAAAAATAAAGCAATGCAGCGACTGGGATATCTAAGAAGAACCCTAGGAAAATCCCCACCTGAAATAAAACTACTAGCCTACAAGACATACATTAGACCGATTTTGGAATACGCAGCCATCGTATGGGACCCTTTCACAACAACAAACATAACGAAACTAGAAAACGTTCAGCGTAAATCAGCGAGGTTCATTTACAACTGCTATAGTCGGCGCATGTCCCCCACCTGTCTCTTACGGACTGCTAACTTAGAAGCACTGGAATCACGCCGGTATCGTGAAAGATTAAAGTTTTATTATTTACTGTACAACGAAAAAACTCGAATAGACAAAAACCGATATATTCAACCCGCAAATGCGCGTGCGACCCGATCATTCCACAACAGAAAGGTTAAGGATTTCACGTGCAAAACCAAAGTGTTCAAGAACTCTTTTTTCCCAAGGACGACACGTATCTGGAATGTGCTGGATGCCCAAACTGTTGAATGCCCCACTCTTGATGCGTTCACAGACGCACTACTGAGTAAACAACGACATGTATGGTAACCTGCTCTGAACTTGTTCTTGTGCCCCGTGTTCACCTCTTACGCTCTCGACACATTTTCTTTGTTTTTCTCTTTTTCTTTTTTCTTTTTTTTTCTCTTTTTTTCCCCCCGGCCACAATCAAACTCTGTACAAAGAACCGTGCGAATTTGTCGCTGTTGACCATCTGTTATCTTGAAGTGCGTTTTCTTGTCATGTGCATATATTCTGTACGGTCACGGCCACCCACTCCTGCCCAAGACCTTGCATAAGGTTGGCAGTACCTGTAAAATAATAAAATAAAATAATAATAATCCCTCCGCTACAAAAATGTAAAAAATTGACACATTTCTATAAGGAAAGCGATCCTTAAGCCAACACTAAATTTAGCTAAGTTTATGTTGATGAGGCAAGAAGAGAGTAGAGTGGGTGAGGGTACAAAGGCGGGTTAATGACATCCTAGTCGAAATCAAGAAGAAATAGACTAGGGTTGGACATGTAATGCGAAGGCAAGATAACCGATCGCTGTTGGGGATTACAGACTGGATTCCACGAGAAGGCAAGCGTAGCAAGGGGCGGCAGGAAGTTAGGTGGGCGGATGAGATTTAAGAAGTTGTCAGGGATAAGGTGGCCGCGGTTGGCACATTATAGGGTTAATGGAGATATATGCATGGGAGAGGCTTTTGTCCTGCAGTGGGCACAGTCCGGCTCATGATGATAATACTGACAGTGATGACGATTTTAATGTGTATAGTCGGATACAACTTAAGTCTGCAGTGAAGCTCCGCCCACATTCAGCCTCCGCGCACAGAATTCCTCCATGACGAAAAAGTAGTCCGATACTTAAACGTTTCTTGTTACCTAAACAGGAAGCTTATCGCAAGAAAAAAATTATGAGCTCTAGAACTTTGAGACGTGGATTGTTTGGTACAGTCAAACATTAAAAAGCTGATTTCGTTTGCAGTCGCGATTGGCCAGCGGAGTAATACAAGACGCCGCGGTCCGCAGCCCAGTGTTATCAACTGCTGTTTTTTTAACTTGCATCCGACTATAGTACAGATGCAGGTAGTAAATCAAGAGCAAATTTAAAAACTACTCTATGATCTGCCAGTGCGGCATTACGACTACATACATTTTAGGATGTGTTGCTGTCAGAGCTAGCTTTTGCAAGAATTCACCTTTCAGCAAGCATTGCTCGTGGCTGGCACTTTGACTTCTTTTTAATAGACATACACCAGACTGCTTCTGAAATTCTGTTAGCAATTAAGGCAGTTCTGCAAGAAGACATGTCAATTATTCACTTTTTTACGTCATGTAGGTTATACATGGTGGATCACGTGGTTAATTAATCATTAAATATTACGCCTCCAATTCTCAATTGTAGAAAAGGTTTGTTTTCGCATCGCAGCGATGTGGGTGGTGGGAAGGGCGCTTCAGTGCTCGCCAGTACGTGGAAAGCAGCACTTTTTTGGACGAAAGTGCGTGAGGCCAGTACGCTTCTTAAATGAATAGCTATAGCAGCTTAACGTACTAAATTATATTCATCATCTGCACTGTAACGCCGCCGCTCATATCAAGCTACGTTTCTCTGTCTTCTGGTATTCAAGTGCATGACGCCTGCACCCGCCGAAGCTTCTTACTGGTGTAAACAGGAAGCCCCCGCAAGTGTACCGTGTAAGGGGGAAAAGTGTCATTGACGCACCGCCGCCGTCTTGGCCGGACCCCCTGACGCCAGAGGCGCACTCCTTTTTCCGTGCCGCCATCTCTCTACAGGTTCAAACAAACGCCTTTCAAGATGCTTCCGAACACCTGCATGACGGTCCCGCGGCACAATGGGGAACTCGGGTGACCGTCGGACTGTCAACGCGTCACCGACGACTTCTCGAAAGGTTACACTGGCTGTCTCCAAAGAGACGACCCCCTCACCGCAGGCGCCCGCGCGGACGCGGTGCCTAACAATGGCGCCTTTTGAAAATGGCGGCGCCTCTTCGGCAGGTTAGCCCAAAACGCGGAAGCAAGGGCTGTTCCTTATCTTGTTCGCAGATCACCCTCGTGGCCGTCAGAGAGACTGGTTTGGTGAGGAAAGGAAAAATAGACTGGCGCCCGTAACTGTTCACCGAAATAGTGGTATCACCGTAACTGCAGCAGGCTGCAGGGGTAGGGGAAATGGGGATTAAAAGAGGAAGCACAGGCGAAGATGGGGGAGACGCAAACAACAGCGCATGTATGACCGGAGAGAAGGGATTAAGAGTGGGAAAGGGAAGGGAGAAGCGGGGGGGGGGGGGGGGGTTGATGGATGGAAAGAATAGACGCTAGTAAGGAGGAAGCCCCGACGGAGAGAAAGATCTATATGTGGTATTTGTTTTTGATTTGTGTTGTGTTGTTAGCGGGACCCTCGGTTCAAAGCTGAGCCCTAGGTGGTGTTGGCCCAGCTCACGGGATAATTCCCATCACGCATGCCATATTTTGATTGCTGAATGAATTGATGCTTACGGTGGGCCGCTCAAAATGACCGCCCTCCTTATTCCTTTGTTAATTATGGCTTTAAAAACAGTCCATTCTAGACTGAGCTAGGGCTCGCTTAGCATGTAACGCGGTTATACTTAGGCTCTAACCAGATAGGTCAATCAGCAAAGTAACGCAAAGTTTGTTCTTTTTGTACATTCGTTTCTGCCTCTTACAGTTTTACTCTCTGTATGTAGCATATGTTGTATATGTATCCCCTGTTGCCACCTCCTACAAGTACCCCTCCTGGTCATCTTCACCTGTGCCGGTCTACAAAGTTCGAAGGGTTTGGAAACCTTCCTGAAGGAAACGTTCCATCAGAATTCTACTTGTAGTATCACTGCGGTCGAAATAAATGCAATTACTGCACTCAGTGGGCAAGCGCCACTAGCCCCAGAATGTGAGTCTCCTAAACGGGGTGCGTAAGTGGGAGCGGAAGTGTGTTCTCTGAACGCACATATTGAGCTCATATATGCTATTAGTGTCTGAATATATAGTGTTCCTGTGTGGGTTGTACGCGTGTCTGTTGGCCTTGATTTACATAAAAGCACGCGATTTTCAAATTCCCTTGTAAAGATGTTGATAGGCACCAGGCAAAGTATCTCCCTGAAGTCCTCACAAATTAGTTCTGTTTTCGCAGAATCGTAATATGTTAAGGTTTAGAAGTATTTCTTACATTGTGTATTTCGCACAGCTTAATTGTCAAGTATATTTGTGATTATCTTCTGGGTGCAATAATTAACTGCCTAGGACCTAACGGGCCCAATTGATTAGTCCAGATAAATCCAGTTGGGTCCAATAGGTCGGGTGGTTACAGAAGCAACTGAAACCAATTTGGAAAATCCAATTGCTATTTCTGATTTGTTTCCAAATGAGATTTACAATGTTTTTTTTTTTCGACTGGGTTAAGCTGCGTTTAACTCAGTAGCTTCTGCCAATTAAAGTTTACCAAATGCCGGTGTAGGTTATGTCGTTTACTACCCCCGTCGCAAACGGACGCAGTCAAAGAACAGGTGGACTCAATTCCGTGTTACAAACGAAAATTGCGAGTCGCTTGCCTGAAAAGCAGAACTAGAAAAAAGTGACTGGCGGCTGAATCTCTTGCGACTGTCATCTTTTTTTCTGACAAGTAGGGCACTGTATTAGAGCAGGCTTGCAAGCGCGGACCTGCTGTGAATGAAATCACCAAAACACGCTAGTACACTTAAGGCTCGGATTTGTTCTGAGTTCTCTACCATTCGCAAATTGAAGACATAATTAAATCAATTAGAACAATGCATTGTGTGTCTGAATACGTAAATTCGTGGCTTTCCTGCAAATCAGGGTGAGGATTTGGTGGCAGCACCTAACCAGTTCATCGCGGCACGTATAGATTGCCAAGCAAGAAAAAAAACGCCCTAGTCTTCATTAGGTTTCTAAAAGCGCATTCCGGTGGGCGAAAGGAGCGGAGGTGACGAGCCGGGAGTAGAGCTGTAGCACGCCGGTGGAAGGAGTACTTGTTCTTCCACTGGAACGGTCACTCTGCTCCGAGAGCAACACATCACGTGATGACGTTTCCTTCCCTACTATTCTCTGCGTGCTTGCCAGCCAACATGAGTGTATACCATTTTTCAGATCATCGGGTGCTGCCTTAGTGATCGTCTGCGTGCATTCGGAAAACTCCGTCGTTTTCTCAATCTTTGCCGGCAGAGATCCCGAATTTCAGACCGAGTTCAGAATGAAATTAAAGCTACACCACGCCTTTTTTGGATGTTGTGGCGCCCTCTGGGGAAGACGCAATGAAAGCAAAGTCCCATGAACGCCGCAAGCGCGATCCACACCACTTACACCAGGCGCAACTGCGCCTGCGAAGTGGCAGATGTCGGCGCGCAGCTGCTACTTGCACCTGTCGCCAACACGCAATGCGCACGCCCCAGTATTAGCTGCCGGTTTGTTTTCAACCAACGCTCCTGGGGAGAGGGGAGATAACGGCTCGCACGCGCAGAGCGGCGGAAGAAAGAATAAAAAATACAGAGAATGTTTACTACATTCGAATCGGAGCGAAAACACGGATTTGTGCTACGTTGAAGACGACGGTGAGCAGGTAGTGCCGCGGGACGGAGCAGGTGGAAGTTGATGAAGACGACGCTATCCAGTGCACAGCGCGAGTGTGTGACGAGTCCCGCCTGCAGCACCTGAGCGAAGCCCGTCCCAGGCGGATCGGCTAAGTATTGGGTGGCTTGTCCTGTTTTTGTTTTTCCCCCTGCGCCTTTGCGCATTTTGTCTTGTGTATACATAACGCACGCAGTTCGTTTAATTGAGTTGATGTCTACGCAGTCTGCCGGCCGGGGGAGCTCCCCCTGGTCGGCTTCCCTATCGCCTAATGAGATGCCTCTGGAGGCTTTTCAACGCACAGGCGTCCGCAGCATTCCTGTGGCGCTGGTGCCGAAGGATGGTGGTGCCATCAAAATGTCCAACCCAGGGACTGTTCGAGCTGCTCTCCAGGCAGCCACGTCCCTCTATGAGGAATTTTCTGAGGTGAGGCAGTTTGGACGCGGCGGGATACTGTGCCGGTCCCAAGACCTATCCTGCGTAAAGGATCTTCTAAACTGCGCATCCTTTCGATCTATTCCGGTTAACAGCTTTATTCCTTCCCATCTCGCCTGCACAAAAGGTCTAGTCCGTGGCGTCGACTCCTGTATGTCTCCGGTGGAGACCCTCGACCTTCTCTCCGCGGCAGGCGTTGTTGCTGTGTACAGATGTAGCCGGGAGGTGAATAATGTGCGTGTACCAACCGAATCAGTCATTGCCACTTTTGCTGGTACTTCCTGCCCGTCAGAAATTAAAGCATGGCCACTGATCTTCCGGGTCGATCCCCTTCCATCAAAGCCACTGCAATGTAACAACTGCTGGCGATATGGACATAGTGCTGGTGGTTGCAAGTCCACCTTGCGATGTTGCAATTGCGGCAATGACCATGCATCGACTGCATGCACCGAACAGTTAAGTGTTGCCTTTGCGGGGGTGATGACGCTGCAAATTCCCTGGATTGCCCTTCTCGGGCTCAGGAATCACAAATTGTTGAGTTAATTGACCGCAAACGCTGTTCGCGGCGTGAAGCCATAACCGAAATTAAAGAAAGAGCGCACGGCTATGCGGGTGTGGCAGCCCGCTCAGGTGTCGCCCTCGATGCATCTGTCTCGCAGGCCATAGTGACTGCTGTAGAAGCCTCAATGACGAAAATGATTGAAAAGATTGTATCAACTGTCACAGAGAGCATCTCAAACGCTCTCGCTACGCAGATTACTCAGGCCATGCAATCTGCAATATCTTCTCAGATGACACGATTGCCATCGTTGCTTTCTCAACCTTCATTATCGGTCATATCGCACCCCAGGAACCAGTTAATCCTGATGCTCCTATTATTAGCTCCGGCGTTTTGAATGATGTCCCAGTCACTCATGATGCAGAGATGATGGATACAGATACGCGAGTCCTCAAACGCAGTGGCTCCCATATGTCTAACCCGTCTTCTCCTCAAAATCCGAAATCAAAGAAACAACAGCTGGGCTCTAAGCCAAAGGAAAATATTTTGCGGCAGGCAGTTGCTGCTGCTCAGACTGTGCCACCATAGGGGGGTTACGAATACTCCAGTGGAACTGTCGGTCACTCATTTCAGCTTCAACAGATTTACTTTACCTTTCATCACAACTTAATCCAGACATAATCATTTTGTAAGAAACTTGGCTTTCACCTGAAAAACGTTTTCATTTGCAAAATTATTCCTCATTTCGCCAAGATCGCCAGTCAAGAGGCGGGGGTTTGCTCATTCTGGTTTCTTCAAAATTTTGTCACAGGGCCAAAATTGTTTTCCAGTTCTCTTCTCTAGACTGTGAGATGATGGCTTTAGACTATGTAATTCCTGGGTGCTATTCCTTCTCATTAGTTAATGCTTATTTTCCTAATGGTGTGCAGGATTCAAGGCCTCTAGATCTTCTACTAGTCAATTGCCAGAAGTCAGTTCTGTTGGCAGGCGACTTCAATTCGCACCATGTATCGTGGGTATATAAGACAGATCCCTGTGGCAAACGCCTTTACAGATAACAACCTTATGTGCATGAATTCAGGTTTGGCGACCTTTCTTCGGGCTCAAACCGTATCTGTATTATATTTAACTTTCTCCAGCCCTTGTGTTCCTGTTCTGAATTGGTCGACGGTTGATTGTGGTACATCTAGTGATCACATACCTATTATTTTTTAGGTTAACTGCCGCTTAACTCCAGCGTCTTCACAGTTGAGATCATATATTAATTATAACCAGTTCCAGGTCACTTTGCGCTCTACTCTTGCGTCAGCGTTAAGTTCTGAAGACGATCATAATTCAAAAGACATTTGCTTGGCTATTGACGAATGCCGCAAAAAGTCCGAATTCCTGGTGCGTACATCAAAAGGGTCCAATTCAACACGGTGGTGGAATGCAGACTGTACGCGGGACTACAGACGCAGAAAGGCTGCATGGAAGAAGCTCCTCCACAATCAGTGCCCGAAAAATTGGCATGATTATAAGTTTATTGCAGCCACTTTTAAACGCACGATTTCGCGAGCTAAAGACGATTATGAATCTGAGCGTTTCGATTTCCTGACGAAATCAGGAAACCGACGTGCACTTTTCAGGTTTTTACACTCGTGGAAAAAGATACCGGCCCCAGGTAATTTTCCCTCATGTGTCTTGACTCCGCAAGAAGCAACAGACACCATTGAAACCATTTCCAAAGGATTAGAGAAGCGTTTCTCGTCTGCACTACCTTTGCACTCCGTGTGTGTAGCGTCAGTGGATCAGATTAAGCTTGTCCCTCAGGTTACCCTTTCAGAACTTTCGCCTATAGTGCTGAGGTTACCATCAGCTGCTCCTGGACCTGATAGGGTAACGTCAAAAATGATAAAGATCCTCTTTGAGGAGTATCCTAACTCTTTATTACAGCTAGTAAATTATTCCATCAATCATGTTTGGATTCCTCCTGAATGGAAACTCGCCAAAGTGATTCCTTTACCTAAAAATAATGGCGGTGGCTATTCTCTGGAAAATATTATACCTATTTCATTGGCATCCAATTAATTGAAAGGGTCTTGCTCCTACGTGTTTCGGAGTTTGTGGATAGTGAAAATATCCTCAGTCACTGTCAAGTCGGTTTCCGTCGAAAATGTTCAATATGGAATGCCCATGTTGACCTCGAGAGTCGAATCATCCTTGCGCGGCATCAAAAAATGCATGCTGCTTTGGTTACATTAGATGTAGCCAAAGCTTACGACAGTGTGGAACACACCATATTATTGCAAAGACTGCAGACTCTGCAGTTTCCACACTACTTAATTGCTTGGATCTCGGCGTTCCTAGATAACAGGCAGTTTTATTGTACACTCCATGGTGTCAACTCTGGATAGTATAAACAAACTAGAGGTGTTCCTCAGGTGGCAATCCTTTCGCCCATACTCTTCAACATTCTACTGAGCTCAATTCCCAGTCATCACGAAATTCGCACGTACAGGGGTAGTCAAAAAATCCCAGGCCGCTCCGAACAGCCGCGGAGCGGCTGCTCTCCGCTATCGAGGCGCTGTTATCGCACGCGTGTCTCGCCGCGCTCGGGTTGCGAGGGTATGCGCCGAGAGGAGGTGACGCTCCCTCTCTCTCTCGCTCTCCATGATAACAAAGCAGTGAAAAAGACGGTGAGGCGCGCGCCTTCACGCCTTCGCTGTTCGAGATTTCCGCACTCGGCTGCGGTGCAGCGCGTCGCGGAGCAGACAACCATTTGCGGAAAGTGACGCGCACTGGCGGCCGTATTTAAATGGATTTCGTCTGCTTCTCCCAACTTCTCGGCTTCCTGGCATACGATATAATGCACTTACCTTCACCTAAGCTCTGTTGCGGCTCTCTGAGCACTCACTTTGAGTTGTGACGTGCTATATTTATAGCATTCTTGTCCAAGTTTCTGGAAATTTAGTACACTCGAATACGATTTCAGGACGCATTCTATGCCTGAAATTCTCAAGGGTTTTTATTGCTCCGTTATTGCCATGTCGCCATCTCGAGTCCTGTATTAATGAGTAGGTTTAATGCTTTCGCGCAGGTAAAGCAGGTAGAGTCGGTCGTGTGTTGGGGAGTTAGCGCGTGTTGCTGAAGCTTTGGCGAGTATTTCATGCAATGCTATGCAGTATGCTCCAGCTAAGAGGTTTACGTTTCCGACACTTGCACTCCTCCCTCGGCGCTCGCGGATTCGTAGCGAGAATGAGTATTTTGTCACAATGTCAGAATATAAGCGCCCAACGCGTGGGTTTCACGACATGCCGTCATATATGGGCAATCAAAATTGTAGAGATTCAGCCAGATATTCTTGCACTTTTCCTTCGATTTCAGGCACCGCGCTGCTCTTAGACGCGCCAATATACTCGTCAACTCTGGATAGGCGTAAAGTCGGCATCTGTGATTATCTGCCTGTACTCGGATGTGTTTGTGGTTGGCTTGCCGGACTGCTGTCCACTTTGCGTTCAAAGATGTTGCGTTCGGCTTCGGAAAAAGAGCGAATCATTTCGCGTCTGGGCACTTGTACGCATCTCTACTATATACGCGCGGTGTCCCTGTCAGGGAACTTTTTTTGCTTCTGCGTCCTCACTGTTTCATTGAGGAGCGCAGAAATGGTAGGAATTTAATATGTTTAGCCGAATATCATATACGAAAACAGGCTGTTTCTTTGACAAACTTCCAGTTTTTTATTCTTCAACGGCGGACTCCCGCTGTATCTGTCGTGGAGCTCGTACTATAAGCCGACTGTCTCCGCCGTTGACGTCAGTATCTGGCCTTGCGTGCTCAGCTGTAGTGGAACTAAATTGCTCATGAAATCTGTGTAGCTATAATCCATCCGCAGTCATCGTCCGGCGAGCTGTTCATAGCGTCAATTCATTTCAGAGGTAAAAAAATTTCGTTGAACAGTATTTATACGTATAACGTCCGCAACCACTTATAATTATAGAATAGAACCAAGATGGGAACGAAATATGATGAACCAGGATGTGCTACCCGCGTGCTGATGGAATCGTCTTGTGATATGCTCTCAGCAGTCACAACTTTTGAAGATTTTATTCACATATATTTGACGCCAGCGAACATAATTGAATTTTCAGCACCAACTGCCATTTCGGCAAACCTTCTAGGCCTGAAATGAAAAAAATAAACGGCAAGGCAGCGCTATAGCTCCACATGCAAAAAAAAAATGAGACTGCTAAAGCGATCAGCTTGACCGCCGCCAATCTATAAGTAAATGTGATCAGTGGCGAGAAAATCCGCCGTTTGCAGCCTGGACGTCTTGCAGTCTTGCTGGCAGAGATGCTTACAGGTTCTGAACCAAGTCTGGATCGGTTCTCAGCCGTTCCCACTCTTCTTTTTTAGCTACCCATAAAGCGTCCCTGCTCTGAATTTGAAGGGCACGTCGCGCCAAGTTACAATCATTAAGCCCCACACGTTCTCGATGATATTGATGATGGCACCTTTAGGCGGCCACTCCAGCACGTTGATCTCGAGTTGATCAAGTGTGGCTCGGACACACCTGCAAAGAAGGTGACGCCTGTAAAGAACTTCGTTTACAAATGGGGAAGAATACAGCTGTACAGAGAAGTTTCACAACGTCCTGCCTCACGCAAAACAAAATAGCGTAAATTTACACTATATTGCCACGTATCATTGCAGTGTGTGTTCGTTCACGCTCAAGGCAGCAGGAAAGGGTCGTTATCACTTTTGTTCGTGGCGCGAGAAGCGACCAGACTAATCTCGATTGTTCGCAGCTATGCAAGGCTGCATCTAGGTTTTTCCAGATTACCGTAGATGATCTTGACCTGTTATCTAGAAGTTTCCCTGCCGGCTTTAAATTGAGCGATGCCGCGAGCGGCGGGCATTCGTAGATCGACGATTGACGAGCACGCTTGTTGCTTACGCCGCCACTGAGTGATTCAGTTCTTTTGCGGGCGCAAGTCAGCCCTAATAAAGAGCTTCGTTTGCAAGTATTACTGGTGTCTTCCTGACCGCTGGACTGCCGTCACTACAACGTGACAATATTGAGTTGTTAGAAACCTAAGTGCTAGGTGAGATATACTGTTTACAGCTTTCTTTTTTAATGGTAAAACGGCACGTGCGTTTGTTGTAGCGAAATCACACACAAGCTTTTTGAGCTGTCATACAGGTGGATGTTGAACAATCCTGCCATATTTGACCAGCACTAGCACTGAGTTTCTGAAGGTTAATTCTCACTGTCTGAGATTCGAGAAAATATTTTTGGAGCGAAGTAAAATAAGGGAGGTCCACGCAAAAATCGTAATTCGCCTTCAATAGGCATGCAAAGAGCACATCGCATCCTATCGTGCCGTCACTGGTGGTCGTTCAGGGCACGATAGATTTCTCATAGACAAGACTTGCAACTAGCCGTATCTAACAAGACTCTGTAAGGTGAAGGGTACTGTATGCTTTATGCTGCAGTTCATGGTTTTTTTTTAGAAGTTTATAGGAACTTTTTTCTTACCCCCTTGAGGGAGGAATCGCGCACAAAGATCGTTTAACTGTATATGTAGCTGCCTGAAGACTGCAGTGGTAACTTTCGACCAAGAAACCATTGATCGCATCGACTTCTTAAGGAACAGACAACAGTCGTGAACGCCTCCAACGCATATTTGGAAGCGTCACGACCAATAGTTAGAGGTGCAACGCAGCTCTTGGCCGTGCCTCGTTTCTTTTTTTCTACCATGCTCTTAGTGCTGAGGAGCGTTCTCTGTTTAGCAATCTAGGCCCCTCTGAAGCCCGTATTCTACTCACTTGGCCGTATGTATGGGGCTTCTGTCTTGTTGGAACACAAACCGTCCGTCAGGGAAAGGTCCATCCAGCAAGAAAGGTAGCATCACTTCTTGAAGGACGTCCACGTAGGCATTTGCAGTCAAGGTGCCTTCAATTTTGTGCAGTGGTCCAAGCCCCCTGACGTGTGACCGCGCCCCATACACTGACTGCACAGCGCCCGCTGGCTGCGACTTGTTGGATATATTCTGGTTCGTACCTGCGTAAAACCGTTAGAGTTTCTGAACTAGTAAGCATCATTTCAAAACTATTCAAGGCTATGAAAATTTTTGGATACAATGCACAACTGAAATGCTGAGTAAAACTCAGGAACACTTTGCGGTTCTTTCGAAAAAGAGGTTTCTAATTCGATATCGAATACGTAGCCGTGTTCTATGGGCCAGCGTAAGCAACCGCGGTATTCTTAAAGGAGTAGAGACTAGTGCACTGCACGGGCTCGGGCCGGCCCGAAAGCCCGGGCCCGGCCCGGCCCGCGGGCCGGGCCGGGCCGGGACATGATTTGTTTTGCCGGGCCTGGGCCGGGCCCGGGCCGGGCTCGGGCTTAAAGCGGCGGACCCGAGTCGGGCTTGGGTCCGTAAAGAAACGGCTGTTGTCCGACTATTCATTCACTATTGCAGAGTGAAGTACACAACTGCGGCATTGGAGCAGCATCACGGATGAGCTATGGGTTATAGTACGCGCTGAGAAAAAAAAAAAAAAGCTTTACTACTTGACTTATTTGTTTCCTTATTTCCACGCCGCGGTGGCTTAGGTCAAGGAGCTTGATTACTGAGCCGGGGAACCAGGGTTTGCTCCTAGCCTCGGCGGCCGCCTTTCCACCTTGGTGGCTAGCATGAAAGCTACGTACTTTGCAGTATCACTACTCGTTGAAGAAACCCAGGTGGTCGAAATGATCCGGAGCCCTCTGCTTCCGTTTTTCTCACAGCCTGCCTCCCCTTGGGCCCTTAAGCCCCCCAAAAATAGCGTTTATGTTATAGCTATATTTTTCTCGTGTGAGAAAATTCACAAAGTAAAGCGCATTTGGTTTTCATATTGATCAGCTGACCGGAACTTCTCGTAAATTAAATACCCACAAAAACTCGCCACAGTTTGTGAATCTAATCTCATAACCACATCTATCCCTCCTCGCTTCTTCAGCCTGGTTGTCATGACAAGTGTTTTGCCCTGTAAGTTATCACGTGGTTCGCGCGTTGTCTTCTGCTCCACCAGTAAGAGTAAAATTCAACCGGTCTTAATTGGCCATTGATCGTTCGTCACCCCAAAACATACCTATACACTATTATAAATGCATTCGTGAGGAACATAGTTTACGACGCTTATAGTCTTCAAAGCACACACCGTGAAATACTCAAGCCTTTTAGCATTTCGTTTCTGCTGAAAGGCGACCAGTTCGGCTATAAGCTCAACCTGTGAGATCGCGTTCACTAAAATTGTCATCCCACTGCTTGCTAGACAGCTTTAATGTTTATACTTCCGGACGACAAAATATAACTGAATAAAATCATGGGGAAATGCAAAGTAGTCTGTTACGCGCGTATGCAGCCCTTTTTATTTGGCTCTCGAAACTTCCTAGTTTATCTTTGCGCACCAGCACGAGATCACTGTCCAAAAGACGGGCATGGCGAGCACTACTCTTAATCACTTCCTTCTGGGTTAAAAAGAACGAACTTTCTGCAAGCCAAACTGTTTTCAGAACCTTTGTCGGCCAGTTTCTTATCGGTCTAGTAGCAGTCTACTTGCTCAGAGTGAGCAGTATATCTCAAGCGTAACTGTGAAACGGGCCGGGCCGGGCCCGGGCTGGGCTGGGCTTCACTCGAGGATTCACGGGCCGGGCCGGGCTCGCTACAGCGATAACTTTGCGGGCCTGGGCCGGGCTCGGGCTTCAGGTATCGGGCCCGGGCCGGGCTCGGGCCTCAGATTTAGGCCCGTGCAGTGCTCTAGTAGAGACACCAAATTTTAGTTGTGTGTTCAGTGTTCGGAATGATGCGCAGCACATTAGAAAACCTAGAGCCACGTTGATTGCGCGAACATGCGGTGCTTAATTTATAGCAGAATTTTCTCTCTCATGCTGTTTAGGTTTCAGTTTCAACGGCAGGACGGCAGCTATGACGTCACAGACGCGCTGCAGTCGTGAGTTATGCAAAACCTGCGATGTAATCACGAAGATTTTGTTCGGTGTTCTTACCTTGCACCGACGACTCTCCACACGCGCTGCTGCTGGTCCCATCGTGTCAAAAATGTCGATTCGTCGGTGAATACGACGATGCTCCACTCCTCTTCGCCCCAAGTCATATGATTCCTCACGAACTGAAGGCGCTCTTGCCTCTCCCGCTGGCTCAACAGGGGCCTCTGGCAAGCGACGCGACTGCGAAGCCCTGCGGCATACAGTCTCCGGCGAATGGTCGGCACTGACGCACGTAGACCCAGCTCCTGCCGAATTTCTTCGATGGTCAATGTGGGTTCGAGATTAGCAGCGGCCACAATCCATAGGTCTTCTTCAGGGGTCGTGGCTGAAGGCCGCCCTTCTCTTGGAGCATCCTCAATGCGCTGTTCATCTCGATATGCGCACACAATTCGGTCCACTGAGAACCTCGAGCACCCAATTAACCTAACAATTTCTCGACGGCTGCGACCCGCAATAGCAAGCGCAATTATGCGCAACCGTGTGTCCCTGTCAGTGCGTGGCATGGCGTCCACTTTTCACGACGACTACATTCCAACTGGGCAACCGGTGAAACCCGCGTACAATTTAACGTCCACTAAGTGCATGAGTGGTCTCTCTAATTTCACAGATTCATTTCTTTTCGAGAACGAAACACAGCTTCACTCTTTCTAACCATCGACACAACGCCGTGACTGGCAGTGATAAGCTCGCAGTCGAGCGCGCTGATTCATTCCTCCTCGCCTTCAAGAAACATGCGAATGTCACGCAGTGAACACGCGTCGCATGCACCGTCTCATAGTTACTCACAGTCCGGGCCACACCTGATTAACTGCAGATAACGTGCTGGAATGGCCGCCTAAAGGTGCCGACATCAATATCATCGAGAACGTGTGGGGCTTAATGATTGTAACTTGGCGCGACGTGCCCTTCAAATTCAGAGCAGGGACGCTTTATGGGTAGCTAAAAAAGAAGAGTGGGAACGGCTGAGAACCGATCCAGACTTGGTTCAGAACCTGTAAGCATCTCTGCCAGCAAGACTGCAAGACGTCCAGGCTGCAAACGGCGGATTTTCTTGCCACTGATCACATTTACTTATAGATTGGCGGCGCTCAAGCTGATCGCTTTAGCCGTCTCATATTTTTTTTTTTTTTGCATGTGGAGCTATAGCGCTGCCTTGACGTTTATTTTTTCATTTCAGGCCTAGAAGGTTTGCCGAAATGTCAGTTGGTGCTGAAAATTCAATTATGCTCGCTGGCGTCAAAGATATGTGAATAAAACCTTCAAAAGTTGTGACTGCTGAGAGCATATCACAAGACGATTCCATCAGCACGCGGGTAGCACATCCTGGTTCATCATATTTGGTTCCCATCTTGGTTCTATTCTATACTTATAAGTGGTTGCGGACGTTATACGTATAAATACTGTTCAACAATATTTTTTTTACCTCTGAAATGAATTGACGCTATGAACAGCTCGCCGGACGATGACTGCGGATGGAGTATAGCTACACAGATTTCATGAGCAATTTAGTTCCACTACAGCTGAGCACGCAAGGCCAGATACTGACGTCAACGGCGGAGACAGTCGGCTTATAGTACGAGCTCCACGACAGATACAGCGGGAGTCCGCCGTTGAAGAATAAAAAACTGGAAGTTTGTCAAAGAAACAGCCTGTTTTCGTATATGATATTCGGCTAAACATATTAAATTCCTACCATTTCTGCGCTCCTCAATGAAACAGTGAGGACGCAGAAGCAAAAAAAGTTCCCTGACAGGGACACCGCGCGTATATAGTAGAGATGCGTACAAGTGCCCAGACGCGAAATGATTCGCTCTTTTTCCGAAACCGAACGCAACATCTTTGAACGCAAAGTGGACAGCAGTCCGGCAAGCCAACCAAAAGCACATCCGAGTACAGGCAGATAATCACAGATGCCGACTATCCAAGTTGACGAGTATATTGGCGCGTCTAAGAGCAGCGCAGTGCCTGAAATCGAAGGAACGGTGCAAGAATATCTGGCTGAATCTCTACAATTTTGATTGCCCATATATGACCGCATGTCGTGAAACCCACGCGTTGGGCGCTTGTATTCTGACAAAATACTCATTCTCGCTACGAATTCGCGAGCGTCGAGGGAGGAGTGCAAGTGCCGGAAACGTAAACCTCTTAGCTGGAGCATACCGCATTGCATTGCATAAAATACTCGCCAAAGCTTCAGCAACACGTGCTAACTCCCCAACACACGACCGACTCTACCTGCTTTACCTGCGCGAAAGCATTAAGCCTACTCATTAATACAGGACTCGAGATGGCGACATGGCAATAACGGAGCAATAAAAACCCTTGAGAATTTCAGGCAGAGAATGCGTCTTGAAATCGTATTCGAGTGTACTAAATTTCCAGAAACTTGGACAAGAATGCTATAAATATAGCACGTCACAACTCAAAGTGAGTGCTCAGAGAGCCGCAACAGAGCTTAGGTGAAGGTAAATGCATTATATCGTATGCCAGGAAGCCGAGAAGTTGGGAGAAGCACACGAAATCCATTTAAATACGGCCGCCAGGGCGCGTCACTTTCCGCAAATGGTCATCTACTCCGCGACACGCTGCACCGCAGCCGAGTGCGGAAATCTCGAACAGCGAAGGCGTGAAGGCGCGCGCCTCACCGTCTTTTTCACTGCTATGTTATCGTGGAGAGCGAGAGAGAGAGAGGGAGCGTCACCTCCTCTCGGCGCATACCCTCGCTACCCGAGCGCGGCGAGACACGCGTGCGATAACAGCGCCCCGATAGGGGAGAGCAGCGGCTCCGCGGCTGTTCGGAGCGGCCTGGGATTTTTTGACTACCCCTGTACGTCTATGCGGACGACATTGCATTTTTCTCGGCTGCTCCTGACATTCAATCTCTTTACGTGCGTCTGCAATCGTACCTGAACTTGCTTGAGAGTTGGTTGGGTGGCCTACGACGCACTTTAAATGTTAACAAATGCGCTACCCTTGTTTTCCGACTCCAAGATCCTGTTGCTCTGTCTCTAACTTACAAGCGACAAATTATTCCCCAAGTTCTGTCTTTAAAATATCTTGGTGTCATTTATGACGACAAGCTCACATGGCGCTCTCACATTGACCATGTTGCAGCGAAAGGCACTCGTGCTGTGGGCATGTTGCGTAGATTAAGCAATCCCTGGTCTGGAATGCGGAGAGATGCACTTTTAATGATTTATGTTATGTACGTCCGACCAATGTTAGAATTTGGATCAGTGCTGTTTTCTGGTTCAGCTGCTTACAAAATTCGCCCGCTTGTTCTTTTAGAGCGGGAAGCTCTACGGTTGTGCCTTGGCCTCCCTAAATTTGTAGCCAACGACGTGCTTTACCTTGAAGCTCGAATTCCGCCTTTAGTATCTAGATTTAAGTTTCTCACTGTTCAGACGTACCTCACGATATATGACTCAAGTTTCCACCGTTCCTCGTCTGTGTTTTGTTGCCAGCCGACCTTCTTTTTTGGAATCCACTGGCCTCGATTTCATACACCGCAGGTAGTACTGGTACAAACTTTATTTCACCCGTTAAATGCACTCCTGTCTGACATACTTCCGACACAGAAGAGTAGGCCTTCCGTGAAAATTGTCTATGATGACATTTTCCCGAAGAATGCAAAGCATTTACCATCAGTCATTTTAAATGGATTATTAGAAGACCATTTACAAAGCCTACCTGTTTCCATCATGATTGCTACTGACGCCTCCCAATGTGATGAAAAAGTAGGAGTGGGAATATATTGCCCGCTTCTGGATTGGTCTGTTATGCGAAGCATATTAACGTAGGCTTCGGGCCTTCGCGCGACGCCCGGCGGTGGCCACCATTGACCTTGAAGTGAGATCACATGATGTGAAGTCACGTGATGACGTCACACCGGCTGCAGATGGGGCCTCATATCGCGCCGTCGGACGTCGCCCGGCGGAGGCCTCCACGCTTCGGTTCGCGCCGTCGCGCGCGACGCGGCCGCGGCGCCACCATTGCTGCATCACGTGATACGTGACGTCACGCCAGGGATGAAGCGGCGCGCGCCCGCCGTCGCGTCAGTCTCTGTGCCCGCAACCGCGCCGGGCGTGTATGCGGTCAAGATGCCTCCAAACGCTAAGGACATGCTTCGCATCCACTGGGCTTAACCTTGATAAGCCTCCAATTTTTTCTGTGCGTCTTCCGGATTTCACCCCAATTTTCCAAGCGGAGTTTCTGGCGGTCGTCCTTGCTCTTCGGAAACTAGACCCTTCTTTCTCCGCAGTGGCTGTCATTACTGACTCCTTTTCTTTGTGCTTGTCCCTTGCCTCAGCTACGGGTTCTCCAATCCTCAACACCTTCTTATCATTACTTCCTCCCAATTTGAGCCTTTTACATATGATATGGGTACCAGGTCATAGCAGTGTGACAGTCAATGAAGTGGCTGATAGCCTGGCAAAAGCGTCCCTCAATGGCCCCGTGCTACCTATTCTCCCGGCTACAGCGTACATCACAGCAGCGAGGTTTCGGAGAAGCATTATGTTAGGCATGACATCTGGATCAATTTTAAGATCTGATGATTTCCTGTATCTTCAGTATACGTGGAGAAGGAAATCATGCCATTCGCGACAGCTTGAAGTCTCTCTAACTAGGCTGCGCTGCCGGATCCCCCCCTTAAATTTTTATTTGCACAGGCCTGGTTTGGCGCTTTCTCCCGTCTGCGCATTCTGTGGTGAACAAGAGTCAATAGACCATTTTTTGTTGTTTTGTCGACGCTTCACCATGATGAGACGTCGATATTTAGAGCAACCACTGCAACAGCTTGGCCTTAGTTTGAGCAGCCCGATCATATTGTCATTTGGGGCCACCATTCTTGGTTACAGCCACAGGTTTGTTTTTATCGCCATTCAAAATTTTTTACTGGAATCTAAACGGTTACCTTGCTAATATTTTATTCTTTATTTATTTATTTAATTTTTACACATCATTACATTTTTTTCTATCCCCGTTACTATTATTATTATTATTTTCATTTGTTTATTTATTAATCAACTCCCTCTGCTAGAGATCTTGCTGAGTCCAGCTCCTGCGTGCGTTATGCTTGTCCTCTTTCTTTTTGGTCTTTCTGCTTTCTCATAAAGATTCTCTTCCCCAGCATTCTGCTATTTCTATTTATTACTTAATTTATCTATTTATTTTTCCCCAGAAAACAAAACCAAACAAACAAGCAAAAAATCTCAAAAACTCTCTATGCCCCCCTCTTCTTGGCCGATCCCCCTCTGTGGGTATGCGCCATCCTATGAGGTGAACAACAACAACAACAACTGCCGCTTGTGTGCCGGTCTTCCGCCTCGCTGGTTCCTAGACTACTTGCGCTTCAACGTGCCAATAAACCGCTCTACATTTGGTGGAGGTTGCTGCGTTCACCGTTCCCCATCACCGTGGACCTTCGGAGTCGCACCATCCCGATGTCCAAGACCAGTCAACAGCCGGCCCCCCCGCCGCAGCCCGTCATCTGCTCCGGTGCCGTCCGGCAGCGAGACCCCGCTGTTTTCAGCGGCCACAGCGACCAGGATGTGGAAGATTGGCTGGAATCATACGAACGGGTGAGCCGCCATAACAACTTGGATGACAGCGTCAAACTGACCAATGTAATATTCTACCTGAGCGACGTCGCGAACCTGTGGTTTCGAAACCACGAGGCCGACATTCCCACCTGGGCCGTTTTCAAGAGCACACTTGCGGAGGTTTTCGGCCGTCCCGCCGTGCGGAAACTTCGCGTTGAGCAAAGCCTGCGCGTCCGAGCTCAGCACACGGAGGAGACTTTCACCAGCTACATTGAAGATGTAGCTGACCTCTGCAAGCGTGTTGATCCGGCTATGCCTGAGGCTGACAAAATTAAGCACGTCATGAAAGGCATCGACGACGACGCTTTTCAGATGTTGTTGGCGAAGAGCCCCACCACCGTCGCCTCGGTTTATACCCTGTGCCAAAGTTTTGACGCGTTGCGCAAGCAACGTCTTTGCGCTCGTCGCCCTTCCCCGCCTGCCGACTCCATCTCCGGCCTGGGAATCAACCACGACTTACTCGCCACCATCAAAGACTTCGTGCGGGACGAGGTCGCCCGGCAGCTCTCGCTCATATCTTTGGAACCCACAACCGTCACCGCCCGTCCTCAGTCCTGAGATCCGGCATGCCGTCACGCAGGAGGTCGCCGATGCACTTCCTACTCTTCGCCAACCGGTACCCTTGGCTCCCCAGGCCGGTCTTCTCCCGAACCAGCCCACCCCTGTTGCCGCCCCGTTAAGCTACGACCCTCCAGTAACAGTACCGCCTGCGCCCGCACCCGGCCGTGCCTCTCACGTATGCCGAGGCTGTCAGAAGACCACCGCGGCCGCGGGCCTATGCATATGTTCCTCCTGCGGTGCCTGCGCCTGTTGTTTCCCGACGCCTGTTGTTTCCCGACGCCTGCGCCTCTGCACTCCCTGCCGGACTACCGCGATACGGATCGCACCTTTCGCCCACCTTTCGAACCACCTCTTCAGGGGACCTCACCTGACCGCGCGCTTGGTCGCCAGCCCTACGTTTCCCACCGCTCGCCCTCCCCTCGCCCCCGCTCCTTGTCGCCCATGAGGCGACGCCCCGCCCCCGCCGATTCGGAAAACTAGCAGCCGCAGTTCCTGGGGCACGAACTGCGCTATCATCGCCCTGCTTAAGTCCTCGCCTTTCACCGCCGAATCTTCTTGACGTGTTTGTAGACGGCGTCAAGACACTTGCGCTTGTGGACACTGGGGCCACCGTTTCTGTCATTAACGAAAATTTCTGCCGTTCGCTTCGCAAAGTTACCACCCCATCTTCTGGACTCTCCCTCCGTACAGCTAGCGCCGAGCCCGTTCATCCTTCTGCCGCTTGCACAGCACGCGTAGTCATCGCCGATGTTTTATATGTTGTCGAATTTTTAGTCCTCCGTGCAAGCTCCCATGACGTCATCCTTGGCTGGGACTTTCTATCCCGCCTCAGCGCCGTCACTCACTGCGCCCGTGCTCATGTAGTCTTTTCTACGCTCTGTGATGCGCCCTTCGACGAGCCTCCGATTCGCCGTGATGCTAAGCTTGTCGCCGAGGACACTCACATTACCCCTGACAGTGCTGTGCTCGTCCCTGTTTGCGCCGCCTCTGTTTCTGACGCCACCGTTCTCTTCACGCCTTCCCCCATCCTTGCTTCTTGCCGACGCCTCTCTCTTCCCTTCGCCGTCATAGACATTCAACACAGTGCTGCCGCAATCCTCGTCTCTAGCGCCTCCTTCTCTGCGTTCTCCCTGCTCCGTGGCGAGCGCCTTGGCCATTTTGAAACCGCTAACTTGATCTCTTCCTTGGACACCGATGTGACCTCCTCCATTCCCGACATCGCTGCCCTCAGCCCCCGTGGCGCTCCTCCGTGGCCTTCGGACATTTTCGACCGCTCCATTGACCCCGCCCTCGACACAGCCCAACACGCGCAGCTTCTTGCCCTGCTCAACCAGTTTCGCTCATCGTTTGACCACCAGTCCTCTTCTTTGGGCCGTGCGACCACTGTCGAGCACCACATTGAAACCGGTACCCATACTCCTCTCCGCCAGCGCCCCTACCGTGTGTCACTTGCCGAGCGCCGCCTCATCGCTGAGCAAGTGGACGACATGCTACAACGCGGCATTATTCGGCCCTCTGCCAGCCCTTGGTCATCCCCAGTTGTCCTGGTGAAAAAGAAGGATGGCTCGATACGATTTTGCACCGCCGGCTCAACAAAATTACGCGCAAAGACGTCTACCCGCTACCCCGTATTGACGACGCCCTTGACTGCTTGCAAGGCGCCGAGTTCTTCTCTCTGGATCTCCGTTCCGGCTATTGGCAAGTCCCGATGCCTGAGTCCGACCGTCCTAAAACGGCATTCGTTACCCCTGACGGCCTATATGAATTCACCGCCATGCCATTCGGTCTCTGCAACGCTCCCGCCACGTTCGAACGAATGATGGACAACATCTTGCGCGGCCTCAAGTGGAACATAATGAAATAAAACAGCGCAAGGAACGGGACGAAAGACGAAGTAGCTAAACACGGACACAGTCGTGCTGTGCTCCTTCGTGTTTCGTCCCGTTCCTTGCGCTGTTTTATTTCATTGTGCAATACCAACTAGCCCGGCGTCTTGCACTTCTCAAGTGGAACATTTGTCTCTGCTACTTAGATGTTGTTGTGTTTTCGCCCGATTTTCAGATGCATCTCCAGCGCTTGCGCCAGATATTGAGCTGCCTCCCAACAAACACAAAACCTCCTCAAAATCTCCCAAAAATGACCCATCGGGACATTTGGAATCTCCCCAGGAGGTGCTCATTTTTCCCGAACACATCTAAAAAACGTCCCCACAACTAGCAATGTCCAAAAAGTTGTGCGTCCCATGGAAAGCCCCAAAAGGTTAATGCTCGATTTCTCGGCTCTGGTTCAATAAAATTATTCCTCATTTTTTGTGCAGCCTGCAGGCATCCAAGCGCACATATGTGCCAAATTTCAGGTGCATACTTACGTTACAGGTGGTGTAATCCACCTTTCCACTCGTCTGAATGCGTGCTGGCTCGGCCGTTCTGTACTTATCCGTTTACGTGAAATGTCCTAGCATTTTGCACACAAAGGAAATATGAACTCAAAAAGTCACCCGATTTGGCTCATATAAGAGCAAATAGCAGCGCCATACAGAAGTAATTTCAGTTTACTAGGTGTGCTCTTAGCACGAATTGCATCCTGTCGTCCATGCCGGCGACCGCACCATACACCACCACAATCAAAATGCATTCATGTTTCAGTCAAAGAAAAACAATACAGACCGAATTGAAAGTCCGTGCCGAAAAACTTACGTTCAACGGCGCAAATCTGAATGAATACAAACAGCAGACGCAAACGTATGCACCATTTAATACACAGTGTACATAACACTACGGCGCCATGCATATGATGGCCACTTTTTTCTTCAGCCCTGAGAAATCTGCAATATGAAGCAAGTAAAACAGAATACAGGCTGAAAGTTGATGCACCTTAAACGAGCATTCTAAGGGCTTCAAAAGCAGATATGCACATGCAAAAGCAAACGTATGTAAAGAGCAACTTCGGTGACAAAAGAAAAGACGAGATGGGCGTACGCTGCAGACACGCAGTTTCAGGTCACGGATTTTCTTCAAGTTGAAACCCCCCTCACGCTTAGAGACTCGGAGCAAGCTTCAGCGACGTGTTATCAAAACAGAAAAAAAATATTAGTTCTACTAGGCGAAAATAAAAAAAAATGCGAAAAGGGCCTGCAGTATGCTTAAATAAATAAATTAAATAAATAATTAAAATAAACCAACATACCTTGACGACGTTGCCTACGGAAACCCAGGGATGAAATACAAGGCTGCAACAGCTGAAACCATAAATTAAACGCAGGCTTCTGTCCTGCGCCTTCTCACAGCACAGCGAGCGCTCAAACTACACGTTACACCCTCGTAACGATCCGGGGAGTTTTATTTTTTTGTGACTAAGTGTGGGGATAAGACTGCTTGGAGCCAGGCGGGAAGGTGAACGTGCTCAGGTACGTGCGGTGGCGCGCTGCATCCATGGTGCGGCAGACCGCGTATGCGGCACAGTCCAGCGTGGGAGTCGAGATCAAGGCGCGATTAATCCAGTGGGAGAGAGTATATAACCACGCGAACACTGCACAAACTATACCGCTGCGGCAGGATGGCTGCGCGGTGGCGAAGTTGGTAGAGCAGGCTAATCCATGGGCACTCGCAGAAAGAGAGTGGTGGGTCTCGGAAGGTCCTTCCCGCCTCAGACCGTAGTAGACGGCCACGCTGCCACCACCAACGTGCTGCAGTCGTCGGAGGCGCTGAGGAATGCAGGGTGCGTGCGAGGAGTCACCTATTACCACGAACTCCGCTGCCACGAACGCCGCCTCGAACAGCGGCATCAGTAGGGCCGTGGAGCTGCGCAAAGGACTTGCGATGCGCAGCCGCGGCATCAGTTCCAAAAGGAATGGTGTGGGCACGCCGAGGTGCGCGGGAAAACTTCCGTGAATCCGTAGCTACGAAGTCCACGACAGCCCAGTTGGCGCAGTGACGAGAGCAAGAACTGCCGCGCGCTGGGGCTTGTGCTCGAACGTCTGGGGCAGCGCGAATAAGCGTGCGCAAAATGGCGTCCGTCCAGCGAGGAAGCCGGGCGAGCGACGGGAGGCCATTACCGCACTTCTGCTAGATAGCGGCGCAGCGAGGAGTGCCGATAGTCGGAGACGCCTGGAGGGACCACCACACAATTTTGAAGTTGGGCGCAAGCTGGGAAAACGCTAGAAGACGGGAAAGATGTTGACCGCCGCTGCCGGCGGCGCGATGAAAATGCAGACCGCCGCCGCCTGCCTGCAGCGCGGAGCCGACGGCCCACGTGCGAGAAACGCATGCACCGAGAGAGATGCGGGGTTAACCGCTTCCTTCGGCTGTTCTAATGAAACTGCCGTTTCATCTCTCAAAACGACGAGTGCAAGAGCAAAACCTTCTCTCCCCGCAGCTTGTGGCGCGAAGGAGAGAGAAAAGAGAGCGCGAGCAGTCGATTTTTATTTCTTGTTGAAAATCATTGGTCCCAAAACGTTATGCCCAGTTACATTTCTGGGACGAAAATGCATTAACTCGCTTTTGTTGCTGCTTAACACTCCAGAAAAAACGTTTCTAGACCTTTAGTGGGAGCACTGCCTTTTTGCTTGTGTTTCTATGTCGTGCCTCTATGGTCTGGAAACGTTTGATAAACGTTGTACTGGGACTGGGGCATTCCATCCTTTTTTGGAGTTTCTGAGGAGGTTTTGTGTTTGTTGGGCTCACCCGTGCTGGCCTTCAACTTAACCTCAAGAAATGTCACTTTGGCGCCCTGCAACTCACAATACTCGGCCACCTCGTATGCAAAGATAGCGTCCTACCTGATCCTGACAAACTCCGTGCTGTGGTTGACTTCCCTAAACCGACCTCTACGAAACAGGTGCGCCGATTTGTGGGCCTCTGCTCCTATTTTCGGCGCGTTGTCCCTAATTTCGCCTCTATCGTCGCGCCCCTTACGAAACTCCTCAATGGTCCCGCCCACCTGTCTACGTGGGACTCTGCCTGCGATGAAGCTTTTGCTGCGCTCTGTCGTCTTCTTTCTTCGCCCCCTATTCTTCGGCACTATGAACCCGGTGCTCCTACTGAGGTGCACACCGACGCAAGCGGAATCGGCCTCGGTGCTGTCCTGGCCCAGCGCAAGCCCGAATTTTCTGAATACGTTGTTGCGCACACCAGCCGTGCTCTCACCAAAGCCGAGTCGAACTACACCGTGACTGAAAAGGAGTGTCTAGCCGTAGTGTGGGCTCTCACGAAATTCCGCCCATACTTATATGGTCGCCCGTTCACCGTCGTTACTGATCACCACGCCTTGTGCTGGTTGGCCTCCCTCAAAGATCCCTCAGGACGCCTTGGCCGCTGGGCGCTCCGTATTCAGGAATTGGATATTACCGTAGTCTACCGGTCAGGCCGCAAGTACTCCGACGCCGACGCCTTGTCACGCTCGCCACTGCCCTCTCCTCCACCCTCTTCCCTCGTATCCGATTCCCTACTCGCAGCGCTCACTACTATGGACATGCCCAATCAACAACGCCAGGATCCATGGATTTCATCCTTGCTCGATGTCCTTCGTGCGCCCTCTACGTCCTCCTTCCCACGGGCCATTCTCCGCCAAGCTTCCCATTTCGCCCTCCGCGACGATCTCCTGCACCGCCGCAACTATCGTCCGGACGGCCGAAAGTGGCTCCTCGTGATTCCCCCGACATCTTCGGTCTGAGATCTGTGCGCACTACCATGCCGACCCTCAAAGCGCTCACGCTGGATCGCTAAAAACCTACGAGCGACTACCCCGCCGGATGTCCAAAGCACGAGACCTCTGTCGAGAACACAGCGTCTTTCAATTAGCAGCCTCGCTCAGCGTGACCTTGCGTAGCAACACCCCGTCCGGTGACCCGAAGACCGATTCGGCCAACGTATACCACTGCTTCCGCCGTGCTTCCTGTGCATCTCTGCTTCCGCCGTTGCTGCTGCTGTCGCAAGCTCTCGCCACATCTTTGCTTCGCGATGAGTCACGTCCGGTACTAATTCTTCCCAGGCCCTTGTTCGTCGATCTTAACAGCATGATGAACAGAGGTCATTGCGACGCAGTTTTTTAAGCCGGAAATGAGGGCTCCGCCATGCCGGTTGACTCATCGCGCTCGTCATCTGGGCGTGCTCGCGCATACGCCGCGGTGGCAGGCGAGCAACAATGAGCCATAGTAATCGGCGTACTGCATGGCCAATCACAGGAGTAAACGAAACCGGCTATTTAATAGCGGCATTCAAATTCCTGAGCTTAGTTTCATACGTCTGGTTGTTAGCTTCAAAAGAAGCTTTAACAAGAAACTATTTTTTTCTTGCGGAGGAATTCTATGTGGCGGTCCTAAATGTGGTCGGAGTATAGTGCCTATAGAATATTCTAGGCACTATAGTCGGAGCGTCACTGATTGCGCCTTGCTCATAACAGCACACTGGATGTCTTATGTACGGCTTTCTATAGTCGTTGTTTGTTTCAATGCCCCGTCCCCCTATCTGGCTCCGAATTATTAGTGGTAGTATGTATAAATAAAATAAATACTGCCAGGAGCTGACAGACGCGCTGGTGATGCAGACGACGCCGCTGCGAGATGAACAAATGAATCCCAGAAGTCCTTGCGGAAACAGCTAGGTGACTTCTGTCCCACTTTTTGTCACGCGGCACACATAGCGAGCTTTCCTTCTTCCAAGGCGGGGGCCTTCGCTAGCCTTTTCTTCCTCCATGTCATGACTAAGCCATAAGGTCACATGATCTGGTCACGTGAACGCGCTTTCTCACTTTCCCCCGCACCGCGTTCGCTTCACCATCATCATCGCCGCTCTTCGTCGCCATGCTTGTACAAACTTGACTTGTCCCTGGAAGGAACAAGTTTATCGCTTCCTCACCCTCACCGCCACAGCCGCGTTTGCTGCGAGGGGGGAGCCCAGACAGGTGGTGGTGGTAAAACTTTATTTCCCACAGTAGGGGTCCTGAAGGACACTCGGCTAGGCGCCAGGTGTAGAGGGCAGCTCCCACGTAGGCACAGAGAGCCCGAAGCTCTCC
This sequence comes from Amblyomma mixtum, assembly GCF_055824585.1. NCBI lineage: Eukaryota > Metazoa > Arthropoda > Arachnida > Ixodida > Ixodidae > Amblyomma > Amblyomma mixtum. Next base: position 88,236,556 of record NC_143019.1, on the reverse strand, counting down.
GCCGCCGCGCGGGCCTCCTGGACAGCCCGCAGCTGGTCGTGAAGTGAAGCACTTTTTAGTACCTTGTCCCAATGTTCCTTGTTCTGGGCGTAGGCGTCACTTGATGCACAACCACACAGCATATGGGTCAAGTCTACACGTTCACTGCACTGGTCACACACATGTTGTCCGTCGTAGTCTGGGTCGATGTGCTTCATGCGCCAGGGGTTGGGGTATGCGTTCGTTTGGAGCAAGCGTAACGTGACCGACTGGCTGCGGGTTAATTTCTTATCCGGGAGGGGAAACGGTCGTCTGCCTAGATAAAAGTGCTTAGTGAGCTCGTTGTACGTGAATAATTGATCCCTGTACTCGATATATGTGGTCAGTCAGGGTTTTTGAAGCGAAAAGCTTCACTTCGCTAGTCAACACCGCGCTTCGCGTGAGCCGGCGTATGTCGGAGCACGAGTTACGTCACGCACGGCGCAGGCTACTGCGCATGTGCGCCACCGCTCTCCTCCTCGCCACCGCTTGACCTTTCGCCGCAGCCGTGCGCATTTGAAAGGAGGGGTATATAAGGTGCGCTTGCCCATAGAACGTCCGCTCCGGCAGACGCGGTTGTTGCGAAGGGCGTCTATTCTCTTTCCTCTTTCAACTCTCTTCTATCTGCACGTGGCAGCGGTAGTGGCTCGGCTTGAGCCAGTCGGCAAGCCCGTGCACTTTTCCTTTTCATCCTTCTCTCAGTCGCAACCAACCAACCTAGAACAGGCGCACGGGGTTGCAGCCTTCGGGCTACGGCCGCTTGTCTTTTTTCAGCCAGCGTCCGCTTCGGCGGTCGCGGTTGTTGCGACGCGCGACTTTACTCTCTTTTTCTCTTTCCTCTTATATTTCAACTCTCTTCTATCTGCACGTGGCAGCAGTGGTGGCTCGGCTTGAGCCAGTCGGCAGGCCCGTGCACTTTACCTTTTCATCCTTCTCTCAGTCGCAACCAACCAACCAGCAGGCGCACGCTGCCGCGCGCTACGCGCCATCATTTGATGTTCGCCGCAAGCGAGTTTATCGCGGAGGCCGGCTATACGAGGTCTGTTAGAAAAGTATCCGACCTTTTGCCAAAGAAAAAAAACTGGCATACCTGGAGCGTTGGAAACCTAATCACCTTCAAAATAGCCTCCTTGGGACTCCACATATTTCTCCCAGTGGTGCTGCCATTGATGGAAGTATTCCGAAAAGCTGTCGTTGCAGCCATAATGTCCTCTCTTGTCTGAAATCGCGCTCCTTTCAATGGCCTCTTGATTTTGAGAAACAGCCAGAAGTCACAGGAGGCCATATCAGGAGAGTAAGGAGTATGTTGGACTACAGCAGTCTGGTTTTTCGCGAAAAAAGTGTGAATTTAGTGCGAGGAATGTGCAGGAGCATTGTCATGATGGATGCGCCAATTTCCTGTTGACCTCAACTTCGTCCTCTTGCGCCGCACAGCACCACGCAGGCGACGGAGGACATCCCTGTAGTATTCTTTTAGTCAATGTTTACTTTGTGGGGTGTGTACGCGTGGTGTGCCACACAGAGGGAGTCAAAGAAAGCAGTCAGCATCACTCTGACATTGCTGCGCACTTGGCGGGCCTTCTTTGGTCTTGGTGACGTGGAATGCTGCCATTGTGACGACTGGGATCTGGTTTCCGGGTCGTACCTGTACACCCAAGACTCGTGACCAGCGATTATGGTGTCGATGAAATCGGGGTCACTGTTTGTGGAATCCAGCATATCCTGTGAGACCTCAACACGAAGCTGCTTTTACTCCACCGTGAGGAGCTTCGGCGCGAATTTCGCCGCATCTTTTTCCATGGCCAAATTTTCGGTGATAATGGAATGTTCAGAAAAATTGGTGATGTCCACCGATTCCACAATATCTCGGATAGTCACACGATGGTCCCGCGTCACTACAGCGTTCACTTCGGCAATGACCTGGTCATTTCGGCATGTTGATGGCCGACCGGAGCGTGGCTCTCTCTGCACCGATGTGCGGCCGTCTTTAAACCAATTGTACCACTGCTTAATCTGTGTGCTGCTCAGAGCATTGTCACCGAAAGTCGTCTGAATATTCCGAATGGTTTCCACTTGGCTGTCGCCCAGTTTCTGGCAAAATTTGATGCAGTAGTGCTACTCCTGTCGCACCGCCATTTTCCTTGCAATAAAAAACCGACGAGAGCACTGTGCACTGCCTCACTCAAACTCTGCGTACCAGTGACTGACGCTATCGGCAGGCGAGAAAAAATTTGTGCATGCGCACGAAGGTTCAAGGTAGGCTGGTGCAAGCGTGCTTGTTTCAAATCCATCAGGTGTTCGTAAAAAAAAATAAAGTCGGATACTTTTCTAACAGACCTCGTATAACCGCTTGCCAGAGAATAGGCGTGCGCATTCAACACGGAAGGAGAGTGATACTACCGATACAGAAGTGCTACCACTGGAGTTGGCTGAAAAGGAGCGAAGAAATGAAAGGCTGAAAGCCCAACGAGCGTCCGAGACACCCGAACGAGAAGAACGTCTGGCTAAACGACGCAGCAAAGCCGAGTCTGAAACGCCAGAAGTACGAAAGGCACGTCTCGCTAAACGGCGTGAAAACGAAGCTAACAGCGACGTTCGGCCATGTCAGCTGAGAGTAGCCAAGATGGTGCAAGTTCGGGAACTGCTGAGCAGTTGCGAACGAAGAATGAAAAGGCCAGAGCCAAACGAGCTAGTGTAACACCCGAGCAACGAGAGGAGCGTCTCGCTAAACGACCCCCCCCCCCCCCCCCCCCCCGTAATCTAAACCACAAGCATCACCGCAGATTTTCGCATCGAGATATCCAGGCTTAACCTTAGCTAAGCCCCAGCCATTTTTTTTTAGTTAGCAGAGCACTTTCTTAGGCAGATCATCGTCAGTGGTGTAGTATACATCAGCTAACAGCAGTATGGTTAACGCAAAATAAATAGTTAACTTTTTGACTGTTACTGTTCAGCTCCTTAATTATTGAGAGGCATGTAGCCCACCTTAAGCAATATCCTTATCAGTTTTTAGACTACAGAATGCGGTTGCCCTCGGCGCTGTGGCCTAAAAAATTTTGCCTCTTTCGACGTGTAATCTGCACTGGAGAGGTTGCTTTGCCTGCAAGCTCCTCGAAAGCACATGTATTCAGCGTCAGTCCAGCCTCCCTCGAATCTAACCAAATCGCGTGTCTATTCAACAAGGAGGAAGCGAAAGAGTGACATTTGCGGCAATTCAACGAAAAAAAACTGCGAATATAAAAAAAAGTTACAGATCACGTAGCCAGGCTAGACGCAAAGTCTGGCTGAAGAACTACCAAGTTCGTAACGTGTCATGAGATATGATAGTACCACGTTCTGTCTGAAGTGTTTAATTCGTATTGCGTATAAGATGGCGTTGGTCAGCAATATTGCTGCGTTTCTCTTCTTTTAATCTCTCTGTCGGCAACAGCGTCCTTCCATTTTCTCGCCACACTTCTTTTATGCGTCGCCGCTGTGGCTCAGTGGTTATGGTGCTCGGCTGCTGACGCGAAAGACGCGGGGTCCATCTCGGACGCGGCAGTCGAATTCCGATGGAGGCGAAATACTAGAGGGCCATATACTGTGCGATGTCACTGCATGTTAAAGAACCCCAGGTGGTCGAAATTTCCGGAGCCCTTTACTACGGCGTCCCTCAAAGCCTGAGTCACTTTGGAACGCTAAACACCCATAAACAAAACCAAACCTTTCTTCCTCCCATCCACGCCCCTCAATTCGTTCTTATCTTTCTCTCCTGGCCGCTTCGACCAGTGACCTTGGACGGGCTTCATCCATGCGACGCCTCGAGGTGGGCTCCGTACAAAGGCTAAGCCGTAACAAACGTTTGTAGCGGCTACTGTGGAGTAGCTGACGCAGCTGAGACACATCACAGTAAGCGACAGCTATGGCGATGGGCACATCGCGTGGCTCGGTGCCGGACCACTCGGACACGGGCGCCTGTGAATGTGGTGGTGGCAAAGCAGTGAGGATATGCCAACGGGGACGAGCGAATTCTGCAAGGCGGCAAGGATGCTTCTCTCTCAAGGCATCAGGTGCTCGTCACGTGCTGCGGCGTATCAGTATCGATGTACCGCCACAGTCTACACGAAGCTGCCTTGCGATGCATGTAGTTCATGGTTACGTTCGGTGATACCCTTTCAGCATTGTACACGATTTCAAGAACACGCAAACCGACATGTTCGCGAAGTGACTGCACCGTAAGTGGGAACCCAGTGCATGAGGTTTCGTGAAAGCATGGCAGAGGATTTCATGCTTTGTCTTAAGCGGAGCTACCACTTAAACTAGTACACCTTAATGAGGTTTTACTGTATCATAAAATTTTAGTGTGTCCATTTCAGATTGCCTTCCCACGTTTATCCAGCGCAATGCAAGGATAATAGAAAATTATTTATATTTGTCAATACCATTCGGTAGCAAAAAGACGATATCAACTTTCTCTCGTTTGGCTCTACTCTACCCTACATACAGCAACAATTTTACGGTGGCAAATTCCGTCTGAATTTTCTGCCGAATGAAATATTCACCTTACAGCGCACAACTGCTGTAGGCTGACCAGGGCTAACCTGCAAGACTACAGTTGTGCCACGCCCTGAATCAGAGGCCACGATCATCACACTCCCCATGTAGGGGGCACCACTTAGTGCTCCTGGTTCACGGTAGTAGTGTTGTGCAATGCAAACCTTCAGACGCATTTTCAGTTCTGCCAGCATCTCTGTGGCCCACATTTCAAGCAAACGAAGAAGGTCTAAAAGAAAATCCTGAAGAAAGTCGTCACACGCTGCCAAGTCTGCTCCGGCACACCTTTAAACATCATGCCGACAATACCAGAAGTTCTTCAGCCGGAAGCATTCCAGGCGTCACCATTAACCCTAAGTGACCGAGCCTGTGTACAAACACAAAAACTGCCTCTCGAGCAATACGAATACCTGCACCAATTCCAGACTGCCATTGCTTTAAATCACAGTGTACTGTTTTGCTTGCCATCAGTATTGCACGTGTTCAGCGTGCAAGACAGTACAAAATACACACACACACATCCGAACATGTACGATTGCTCCAGTGATATGAAAACTGCAAGAACCTGCTGCTTCAGAGTGTGCATGCAGCTAAAAAATGGAAAGAATGACAGTACAAAGGCACGTGTACATGAGCTTAACCTCACGCTTGTATTCAGCGTTCATTTATTATTACACCACTCTTAGGCTCCTCACACCACCATTCAACAGGGGCTTTGAAAAATATGTGGGTTCAAAAAAAAAATACTTAAGAAAGGTTCATAATGTAGCAATCCTAACATCACAGCTAGCAAATTGTACACACATGCACACACATACATGTAGTATAGACAGATTCAAACACAGCAACCCTCATGAAATGCCATGAGTCGCAATTTCTCAGAATTTTGCCGCAAAACAGCAGCAAAAGAAAGTAACAAGCACAGAGAGTATAACTACAGCAATGTTGTGGCTTCGAAAAGCCTTTAGCAAGTATTATTTCTCAAGCACTTTTAGGACACCTAATCAGTGTTGGCCGATTTTAAGCAACCAGCCTCTATGGCAGGTGCTGTCTGCAGAGATGAGAATGTTCCTAATAACAGAACCAAATAGTCCAAGTTTAGCCAGACACTCTGCACGCAATATAAGCGAGAAAAAAAAAAAAAACGACGCTGGCTTCCACAGCGAAAGCACAACTAAAAACTGCAAACATACAAAATATGTGCTTTGACGAAAGCCGAAGGCTGTACAGAATTTTGGTCCGATTCATATCACATACCATTTTGCACAGCATGTACAAAATGCCGAGAAAACCCACAAAACGTCGCAATGAGATAAGACTAAGTGCTGCTTGAGCCTGTGCCTCTTCCGACAAAGCAGCAAGCCTATCATTACATCACAACTGCAAACCAGCGAACACACAAAAGCAACGTGCTTAAGCTCGGAAAGAGGCGTTCAAAGCATTACGCTGTGTTCTCGCAAGCCGTACCAGTCCTGCCAGCAGCACGCATAAACATGCAACTGAAGCACCCTCGACGACATTTTCCTGTCACCTCTAATACCCGTGCCACACGTACAGATTTAATGCCATTAAGTGTTTACTGCCTTAAGTTTTAATGGCATTCGTGCGGTGCCATACGCATAAATTTAATGGCATTAGCCTTACTGACATTCGTGACCTACTGAGTTCGCCACAACTCATTTGCCCGTGCAATACGTACTCTCGTTCCCATTCCACACGCAGAAAAGCATGCTGCTTTGTTAGTAACAACTTCCTAACCAGTGGGAAATGGTTAATTCTTAACTTTCAGTCAGATGAGGCATCTATACAGCATTTTCGATGCGAAGAGCACCATTTTAACCAGCCTTATTGACAGGTACTCTCGACTTGGGTGCTGACATGCGAGTTTTTGGCTACTTTTCGACTTGTAGCGCAGGAACAGCAGTATTTTCTGGAAAATCGTTTTTACATTACATTTGAACAACATTCCCGATATATTGTGCTGATTAGCAATGTTTATATTCAGGTGAAACTTTTGACTGCCTTGCAGGTGTTATCGTCATTGGGACTTTCGTGTAATGGCATTAAATGTGGACGTGTGGCACCAACTCCGAAAATAATGGCATTAACAAACTTAAGGCCTTAAGCATTTACTGCCATTTCTTGTGCGCGTGTGGCACGGGTATAACACTTGAAGTTCAACATGGCCTGTTTCGTCCCCAACGTACTAACTAACAGCAACTAACAACCGAACTGCCGCAAAACCATACAGCTGCTTTCCTTGCTTTTGTGAACCCGGGATGAGCTTAACGCGCCAAGTCAGTCTACCTGCAGTAACTTTCTGAAGTACAACCACAGCACTTCTTCTGACGCTGCAAAAACACACACTTGTCTTGAAGAAAAAAACACTCACTCACATGTGCTTGCACCGACAGGCACACTTCAGCAATGGTGAGAAAACAGTTGTGTGCTGCTGCTTATTACATTGTTTATTACATATTTACAATGTTGAAAACAACTGTCCCTAGTGTACGTAGATGCAGCTAGACAAGTCTTAACAGGTTTCTCGGAGAGAGTACAAGTGAGCTCAGTTCAGCCAGAGCCGTGTTTGGAACAAACTTCATACAAAAGCTGCGAGACAATTCTTTTGCACGTTTCACTAAAAGTTTACTAAAAATAAAAAAATTGCAAGACAGAGAGGCATTAGATTACAAAAAGAAAGGCCAGTGGTCCAAAGCAATAAAAATTTTTTGCCGGAAATATTTGCGCATCAATTTTGGCATAGGACTCGGAGGATTCATGATACACAAACATCATGTTAGCATATGCTCAATGCATGCAGTACGCGTAGCAAAACGTGTGCTGTGTGTGTTTTTAACTTGTGTGTTGGTTACATGTGACATGGATAACTAGGGCTGTTAAGTGACACGCCTGCCCTCTAGCTAAACTACACTAGGAAAAATTTGTTCTTTTATTTACAAGGGGTCCGTGTTAATTGATCAGTATTCAATTGTGGGCACAAAACAAATCTGACAGACTTTTCAAAGCAAAGCGAATGCAACAAACCAATAGAATCATGAGAAAGGCGGATACTGCAGCTTGTTTTGGAAAGGTAAAGCAACTTCTGTGTGTGATATCATTTAAACCAAAAATCAAAGCCAAAGCTTAGAAATCAAAGCTTAGAAATGTACAACATTGCTTCACCCATAACTTTTCTTTTTTTTGGTTGACTTCGAGAAGGTACTGGTATTGCGGAGTGAGACGGTTGTTTCAAAATAAACATGATACATTTGAGCATACTATCCTCTTTTGAAAAACTAGTTCCAACAACGTTATAAAAACTAGTTTCTGCACCGGCTTGGTGTTTGTTTTCTTTCTGGCACTATCTAACTAGAATCTGTTGACCACTGAAAATAGATTTTTTCTTAGTTTTCCGTTATGACAAGCAGTTTGAGGTGGTACTGCTTAGGTATGCCCGGCACTGAGGACCAACTCCTAGCTTTAAGCCAGTTTACCACACTCAGAGGGTGGTTGAAAGAATACAACAAAAAACAAAATTGCTGTATTAATCTCCTGGCCCAGTGCAGAGTGCACACTGGCTTGTTACTGAGGGATACAGATCAACTTGAGCTTCTAAACAATGTTACATAATTCTCCTAGGGTCCCTCTTTCCATGACAACCACCAAGGGTTCAGAATTTGGTTATGGGTAACAAACCATTTCATACCTTCAGCTGCACCTCATCATCTCACAGCCTCGCAGGTTTTGTCACTTAGTAAAATGTCAACGGGCAACAGAGTGGTAAGGAGTCCAAGCGTTAAAAAAATCAATTTTTTTTTCCAAATCTTGAATGAAAAGATAAAGCAAATTGTGATCTTCCCTAAAAAATCTCAAGTATGAGAAGAGGTTTGCGAGAATAGTTCCGAAACCAGAGATCCCCATCGGTGAAGTGCACACCTGAGCAAAGTGGTTTCGGTTAATGCACTGTTAGCTGCCAAGGCCTACAGACCACACAGAACCAATGAGAAATCATCCAGAAACCGCAATCATTTGCTTGCATGTCTTGCCTCCAAAACTGCATAGCTTGGCTTCAAGGAAACTGATTTTTTTATACTTCTCTGATGGTTATAGCAATCTGCAAGCTTTTTCAGTTCTGGCCAACTTACACAGGCAGCAGTCCCAAGAAAACATAACGATTTACATAAACCTGTGACAGCATGACACTTCATGCAGTTTCTTATCAAGCTAGAGAGATTAACTGAGAGCCGATTTGGAAGTGGCTAAACCTGCAGTCCTGCCATCACAAATGCTGCATTTTCACACTGCTTCACTTCAGCTCCGCCAGCCAGATTGTACTTTGAAGACAGCGCTACAAACAGTGACCAGTTATGTGCAACTCTTATATGCTCTTTCACCAAATCCATGCCTGATACAAACTAGCCCAAGTCTAATCCAAGTCACAAAGACAGGCTCCGACAAACCCTTCATCATGCACCGCCATAATATCATTCCTTGCAGTGGGTGCTAAACAACAAGCAAATTTCAACTAGAGGTGAAATTCAACGAAGTTAGATGTTTTGAAAAATTGCTTCATCATGTAGCTGTGGAGCTACCTTTCTGCCTTGCTAGTGAGTTAAGACAAAAGGCTATATAGTTTAAACATTGATTCAACAAAAACAAACATTACTGGAACAATAAAAAAAGAGACGATCTGATGAGTAGCCAGAGAGCCAGATGACTTCTTCACTCGAAGGTTTCTACTTTCACAAAAAAATTAACAGATGTCTTCACTTTGTTAAAGCTATGTTTAACTAAGTTTCTTTATATAAGTAGCATACATCTGAATTTTGCTTCCATGCCATTTTCAAGACGAACTCGACAAAACATTGTCTCCGGAAGTTGAACGAGCGCCCCATGAAAAAGCCCACAATGCATCACACAATAATGGTCACATATTGGTTCAGAAAGCACCAGTATGGCATCAGACCTTGGCGAATGTACTATTACAAGCAAACAAATGCTTTTTCATTGATGATCTTTTACAACCCGTGCTTTTCAACAAACCAGTTCCAAGTCACTTCCAGTTGAACGAAGACGTTACCACACACCACCTACAAGTTCAGTAAAGCATAGCACAGTGGAATGCTTCTTAAATAAACCTCTAAAAGAAAAAAACGAAACCCAACGAGTAATCCGCAAAAGCAAAGCAGGTGTGCAGTGCATAGTTTATAAACATCATATATCTGTAAAACTTCCAAACTTGTCAGCAATGGCACATTCGTATAATTGCATTTTAGGAAAAAAATTTGCGGGCTAGAATGCTCGTCACAAATTGTCATAATTGACAAACGCTAACATGTTACAGGATTCTTGAACATCGCTTGTGTTCCTGTCCACCTTGCATATCAAAACTAAAAGCGGTGAAGCCAACTAAGAGTAACTTAGGAACATCTTACGCATACCTACACACAACGTTAAGTTTAATTTCCTTCCCGTTTAATTTGCACATAGCAACATAGTGTGAACAAGCAAGATGACGAGTCGAATGCCTTTCAAAGCAAAAGAGTAAAATTTCTCTCCAAAAGTTAAAACAAAAACAAAATAAACAATAACCTAGTACCTGGCCACCAATGAAAAGCTGCTAACATACACACAGCCCTCAAACACAGAAGCTGACATGCACGAAGAAAAGAACAGAGGATACTTAAAAGCAGGTGCACCTAACGTCCGTCAGTAGCTTGCAAACTTGACTGGAACGCACCCTTGTCTCTCGCAAAGCCACCACACTTTTTACACAAGCCTTTTAAACTAGTGCATCTGTTCTCAGCAGCTAGATCAGCACATGATCAGGCCGTTTACGAAGTGACTGCTCGTAAACAAAGTAACTGCGACCTGCATGCTCTGTGCATAGATGACTTATCAATGCATCAGCGGTAACCAATATTAAAATGAAGCAATTAAAATTGAGGAAGCACTAGAGAAAACAAACAATAAATCCACTACTGTGCTTGCCAGGGCTCCTCCCATATCTACCCAGCTCCAGCACACGGGCTCAGTTCTTTTATCTACACAAAAAGTCCAGACTTCTTCAGTATATGTACACAAATAAATACCAGGGTGTTTGACGAGGACCGCAAACAAAGTCGGGGTAGGGGTAAGAAAACACGAAACGAGGAGGAGGAGGGCTGCTCTATCTGTACAGCTTCGTTGCAGGAAAGGCTGATAAAAACTAAGGAGCGACAAAAAAAAACAACAACAATATACAGTGAACGAAAGTTGAGGACGCCACCTCTGCATCTGAGTTGGGGTGACGCAGAGCGGCCAACGACACTGACCTGTGTGTCGAACTAAAACGCGGAACGCGACCTTGCCGGCACGACGAGAAGCGCCCGTCCAGGCGATGGCAAGAGCTGAAATCACGCGCGAGTGTTTCACTACCCGAGTTGCACACCTCCTTGGATGACGTCACCATCAACAGCAAACAGCTGTCCTCCGCGCCGTCAACACTTCTGCCACTTCCGAAGACCTTCCTTCAGTTCTGCTGCGGCAATCATCGTTTGATAAGACAGAATCTCGATGATCACCCGTCTACAAGGTATAGAACTAAACATGCAGGAATATGGACGTGGCGCTGGAGATCCGACCAGGCGCCCACTTCTGACTTGTGGAAGTCGTCGTACGGCAAGCGGGAGATCCTGGCCACCCTTGTCATTACGTTCAAGTCGACGAAGGACCCGTGACGACAGGCGGACGGCGGAGAAGAGTTACGTCGCGACAACGGCGGTGACTGCGCTCACAATCCCACTGCCGCCGGCGCACAAGCACGCGCACGACACCATCGCCAGGAACACTTGGCCTCTGTTCACCCACAGCGCAGCCCAGCGGCGAAAGATGAGCTGGCCCGAGCATTTTGTTGAGTAACTTGCGCAGCCTTCTACGTTCTGCGATGCTGCGAAACTTCATCGTTGTACTTCAGCTGTCGTCGAAGAGGTGGCGCACAGGGCCGGGCTTGAACAGAAACTGCGCCCTTAGTAGCTGTTCTCGTGCCCGGCCAGGATGTAGATGTTGGAGGGTCCGGAGGGTTCCTCGGTCGCTCTGCTCTCGAGCACCACGATCCTAAAAACACACACAGAGCAGAAGAAAAAGTTTATATTGCCGCGAATCTTTGTAGTGTTTGTTTGTTCATGCTTCAAAGCTGCCGACACGCCGCTTTATCACTTCGTTTGTGATGCAAGACGCACCTAGATTTATCTCGATTGATCGCATCCAGGCGGAGCCGATTCTACTTTGCTCCAGAATGTTCTAGTAACTTTCCAAGCTTTATCTCGAAAGTTCGCTATCGGCTTTAAAAAGAGCACGGTCGAGAGTGGCGGGTGTTCTGTTCGACGACAGCCGAGCACGCTTGTTGCTACGCCGCCGCCGAGTGATTCAGTTCTTTGCGGGTGCAAGTCAGCCTAAATAAAGAGTTTCGTTTCGAAGACATTCTTGCTGTTTTCCTGTTCGCCGGACTGCAGTCACCACTATGTGACATCAAGTCTCTTCACACAAACATACCTGTCCATCTCACCAGAAATCGACTCACTAGAGCAGACACGTGGGCTAGTTGGTCGCTTCAGGAACGATGAGACACAGTAACCAGTGTGTGGTGGTGGATTTAATATTAAGTTTTCTCACACTTTTTTGTTAAATACACACCAATGAGGTTTTACTGTGTAGTATTAGACTAGTTATTCAGCTGAACGTCATTATAACAAAGCTGAAGGGGCTCAGCGATTACTTCATTATAGCCCGTGCTGACAGAGCTTCCAAGAGGAATTGTCATTTCATCGTTATATCCACTATTTCATTACAAACCGTCTCATTATAACAAGGTTTGGTTGTATAACCAATTCTGCTTAATTGGGCCTAAGTACTTTGACCTAATACATTAAACAACAAAGATTTGAACGCAAATATCCCATTGATAGTGCAACACAGAAGCAGAGGGTTGCTTGTACCTGCTTAATAAGCTCATTCTGATTATGTAATATTCAGCCTCAATGCATTGAAGCGCTTGACCCCCGCTTACTTTTCTCTTCATGAGTATTCTGAATTTTGCCCATTAAATTTTAAACATATCAAATGCATCAATCACAACGGATTGCATGGACATAAATTCAGCTGTAGAAACCCGATCTGATTTCAACAATTGCCAAACGCCAAACACTTACTTGCACGAAACTTCCCTAAGAAGTGAAAAAAGGAAAAAAGAAACAACATGTTATCATAAAAACTTTAATCTCTGGTGAGTGGAGAGCGCACCATCTTGTTTTCCTGCCCCACTCAGAGGCCTATATGGCTTTACATACGAATAAGCCTACATGGGAGTAAGCTATCGTACTGTTCACTTCCTTTTATGACAAGAGGAGAGAGCTTACTAGAGGAGAGCTTAATCCCTTCTTACTTTCTATTCAGCGTGCAGGAATACCACCTTTGAATTCGAACGACTACTGTTTAAAACAGACAGTGAGGACTAATAGAAGTATCGATAGATTACCGCGTTATAACAGGAAAGTCGCTACTTTCACTGAAAACAGGCCTGCTGCCCGCTAGAAATGGCGAAAGAATAAACTATACGTGTCGTCATCATCTCCGATTTCCAAAGTACTGCATTTTCCAGTGTACGAGTCTCTCTCTCTCTATTTTTCTGGATATTTCGTTGGTGTATCCGATACAATGATGTAACTTATATATGCTAAAAATTGCAAGCCATTGCACACTTTCGTTTGCTGTTCCCAATAACTATGTCTGCAATAAAAAAATCTATGTATAAAGAAGAAAAACTGAGTCATCACAGAGTTTTAGCACAGCCCGATCCACTACCACGATTCATTTCCGCGTGGACCCAGCTGCACGTTCGCAATGGCAAGAGCACGCTCTTCGGGGCCATATGCAGATGTGCAGTCAGCTCGCAGTTTCACAGCAATGGAATGAGTATCAGGCTATGCTAAAATTGTCGATTTTTAAAATGGTGTCGTATGGGTAGGACCATAAAATTCAGCGGGGCGCTTTGTTGACCTAAAGTGCGGTGAGGCGAAAGCCTTAAGCGCGGTGTTGCTGCTTGTGTCACTGATGTGTGGCTAAGGTGTTACGCCTTGCCTCTGGCGTCTTGCAACGCTGCCAAAGAGTCCACAGAACATCATCGCTCCTCAGCAGCTCTACGCCCCTCGTTTATGGGTAAATTGGTTTTTGAGGAAAGGAAATGTATCTGTCTCGCATATCTCGGTGGACACCTGAACCTTGAACCTGGCCACAAGGGAAGGGAGGAAGATGGGAGTGAACTAAGACACCCTATTCACTACGCCTGACTTTGTTCTTTGCAAACTATCAAGCTGGCATGGCGGAGTGGTTGGGAGACCCTGGTTCCACTCCTCAACTTGACCAATTTCCTACTTGGTTTTATTTATGCATTTATTTTACTTGGAGCATCACTATACCATCCTTTTAATTGGTTGCATGGTTACCAGCGAAAGTACAATTGGCCCCGTTTGAAATTCGCGTACGTCACGGCCATTTCAACCAGTTGGAAAGCGTGACATTTCTGTCGACAACTCCAGCTTACAACGATGAGGCATTAAAGGCTTCCGCCTTAATAACCCCTCAACAACCAGATTGAACGCGGCAGCGGCATGAAGCGTGCACCAGCACTGAATCGTGTACAGTTAAATTCACGAGAATTTCGATTTCGGCACCGCATCCATATGGTCTCGCGTGTCACGCGTTGCTGTTGCTAAACATGACGCCACCTGCGAGGCGAGTGAACTACAACACAAAATTCAAGTTGTGTGCCATTGAATATGAGCTGGAGAACGAACAGGTTAACCTTACACAATGGTGCAACTTATGCGTGATTTATTTTAGAAAAACTGCCGTTTCCAGGCGGTGCGGCTTATAGACTGGACATTACAGTGCTCCGACAGTTTTTCTGAGAGCAGCGATCCCAGAAGCTTGGCCACACTGCCTAGGGATAATTTTTTAAATGGAATTTTGTTGGCAATAAATGAATCTCTCGCAGCCAAACATCAACATAACCTTAAGAGCTATAGAATCTGTTTTCACTACAAATGAAAACAGGATAGAACTGCCCTAAGTGCCTCTTTAACCATTCGAAAGCAAGCTCTGTGCTTGTCTCGGATGCAGACAAAGGGTGAAATTGCACTCCTAAATGACTCTAAGAATTTAATGCCATCACTTTCAAGCTGTTTCGACTACCGTATTTTCCGGTGTATAAGACACACCTGCCATATATGCAGGCTGTTATTGAAAAAGTTGGCATATAAGACGCATCCGTGTATAAGACGAACCCCAATTTACCCAGTTAGGCTAGTGAGGCTTAATTAAACATGCTTGTGTGACCATCGAGAAATGCACCGTACCTGTGAAATGCACCGTACGTGTGAGAAGTTCTTAAGCAACGCTAAGTGATCAATAAGGCAACACTCATGCCATACCTGCACATGTTTTAGCAAAAAAAAACGAAAGAACTCTCCTTATGTCCATAACATTTTATTTTCACTTAAAACCTTCGAAGTCTTCATCTTCGGATGCGCTATCAAAAAGTTTGCCCCTTTCTGGAGGCAATGCAGCTGAAACATTCTCTTGGCACAATGCACATACTACGTAGACAGAGCGAACAAAGTTGCAAAGGGAGACTAAAAAAAAAATGCCGGCTTGTCTTGACAATGGTGAAAAGCGGGATTGTCGCCATCTTTTTGGCATTTCACATTACTTTTGGTTGGGGCCTCCGAAACGGCTGCGTGTTTATGATCCCGGAAGTCATCATCCCCGCCGTTTCATGATAAAGTTCATTTAAAAAAGTTGCGCATGGCGGTCCCCGTATTATAGCCGTGTTACAACCGCGTTATTGGTAGCGATATTTTTCCGGTGAAAAAAGCTTCAACATGAACCTGAGTAATTTCTGAATTCAGAAAAAAAGCCGAAAAATTCGCATATAAGACGCACCCTTGTATAGGACGCACCAGCAAGATTTTTGAAAAAAAGCCGCGTCTTATACACCGGAAAATACGGTACTTCTTTTGCAGAAAAAGGGGGCATACAGCTGTACCAATGACTTCGTAGAAAGACCTCAAATGTGGTACGTATCCTTACTCCAGTCTTTTGGACTATTAGACAACTTCAAGATGCTTCAAGAGGTATTATGAGGCACATGATTGATAGAAAAGGCTCAAAAGGTGATTCTGCTCCCCTCGGAAGGCGTTTCAGAGCCCCTTTAAAGATCCTCAGGTGGTCGAAATGATTCCAGAGCCCTCCAATACAGCACCTCTTTCTCTATTTCTTTTCTGACTCCCACCTTCCTCCCTTCCCTTAAAGGGGCTGCGAAACACTGCCTGGGGGAATACTGGCTATACTTCAGGTGGGTTCTTTATGTCACACAGATGCTGACTTAAAAAGAATTACAGGAATCGATGCACAGGAACGGGAGTTATTCAGTGAAGAAATTTCAAAATACAAGCAAACAAAACGCTGCCCTCAACTCGATTTTGGCGGGGCTTCCCACTCCTATTTCGCTCTCCCAATGACGGCACCTGGCGCAACCAATCAAAACAGCCAGCCAGAGCACGTCGCGGAAGTTTGTACTCCATGGTTGCCTGTTCTCTGTAACTCGTTCTTGCTGAGACTGGCAGCGTTGTTTCCATGCCAGAGCGCTCCTGATGGTGTATTTTTATTTTACTTGCTTTGCAGGGCTTTTATCTAAGACAAACAAGTTGTTTTTGTTGATCTAATATAAAACGCAGACAGGTGACAAAATGTGTCTCTATTTATTCACACAATTTGCAGTATATTTACTGTTTGTCCGGTCATCAAGCTCGCGCCAGGGATGTCATATCCGCTGCTAAAAACCCGCCACTGTGTGGCGACACCATCAGAGCCACGAAGTTGTTTTTGGGAGGACATTACAATATTAAAAAACGGAATGTATGCGGTATTACCGACGCTAATAGCACCATTATAACTCACTGTATGCAATCAACAGGCAAAACAGTTAACTAAGATTGTGTTTCTGGGCCCCTTTAAGGCGCAGTTCGGGTGTCCGCTGAGAAGCAATTACTGCACCATTTCCTGCCCTGCAAAACCAATTTTAAAGCTGAACAATTTTTCAGTATTTTTTTTTCTCACCAAGATGGGTTTCTTTGAACTCTGCACCCACACTTGTAGAAACTCAGAGAACACCAAGGTGGCCAATCAGTGAAATATATAAGCACAGTGAATGGCTTGTTTGATAATTTGGTAGAATCCCTTACGCACAAATATGACAAGTAAGTGCATCATTTTCCATTTGCAGCACTTGAAAAAAGTGGGACACCTCTGTCCCACTGCTACACAAAAGGGTTGAGGTATGCATTAATTTGAATAATGGTATGTTTCTGAAGTTTAATCCACATTTTCAGGCCAAACTATAAAGTAGCCAAATTTGAAGTCTGCACTTTCCTTTGGAAGATGAAACACTTTCCCACACGACAAGTGGCGCTCTTTATCGCTATTACCGCCCCGGGTAATTTTGTCATAGCTAAAACGTGCTGAAACATTTACCCTAGAGTAACACAGAGGCACAGCCATTGTAGATAAGATAAATGAATAAAAACAACTTTAAAATAAAAAAGAAAAAACATTTGAGTATTCTTTCTATTCTATTCTTCTAAAAAGAGAAGCAAATTAGAGCTGCTAGAAAAATAAAGAACAACCAGCAAAGTTTTTAAGCACCTCACTTGTGGGAGGAACGTAACAACCCACTCATGCATATCAACCATTTTGAAAAAAAAAGAAAAGAATCGAACTACAACCCAGGGTATGGCAAACAATCAAGGTGTAGTGCAGGGACTAACCTTTCAGCCTGTTCACACGTGGGGTCAGCTGCCGTGAACCCAAAATACTTTGCGCTGAACGTGCAGGAGGGGGGGGGGGGGGAGAAAGCATGCAAGAACAAATTAAAACAAAAGAACACACTGAAATAAACAGAAATAAGCTTCATTAAACAATGCCCCCTTCACGGGGGGTGTGGATCACACACAGTAAATTGAATGCATGCGCACAGCTCATAAGTGAGCCCAGCTAAATCGGCCAGCCTGGCACAATCGAAACACATATGGAACACAATGGGAGTGCATTCTCTGATGTGATCCCATGAAATAATCTAGATAAGGCTATGTGGCAATGATGTCATTTTGAACGCAGCACAGGACTAAGCACAGAGAAAGGTGCAGGTGGCAGCAGTGACGCGACAGAACTTATTACGAGCCCAAGTGCATTCAAAATACAATGCCACAAATGAGCTGAATGTCCTCTTCCCAAATGTCACAGCCAAAACCACAAAACTCACTGCCAGCTGAAACACACCATGTAATACACACTGATAGGCCAGCTGCCCACAGGCACGACAAAATCGTGTAGCGAATTTTTTTCGGTGATCAGACCAGTTTTCAGTTTGTTTTTCTTTTGGGCAGATGTTATTAACTACAGGTCAATTTTTTTTCTTTTTTGTGATAAAATGTCATAATATCTGTGTGGTCAAAATTCAGTTCAAGTCTACTCCCCTCTTTTTGTTAGCATAAGCAGTCTAGTTACCAGCGATTCATCCACGAATCATTGTACCTGGAGCTGTTCTTGTAGAGCAGGGGTTCTCAAACTGGGTTCCGCGGAACACAGGGGTTCCGCGGGCTGTCTTCTTGTGTTCCGCGAGAACCCTCACCGGCCCTGACCCGGCAGCTGATATGAGACTGGCTCTGAGTGCTACTGAGCCACGCTTTGACTTGCTTTTAAAAGGGAAGCAGTACCAACCATCACATTAGTATTTGTATTAATCTGTGCAATAAACATTTAACTTTTGCAACTCTCCCTTTGCAAAACTGCACTCAACCACATTGCTGGTAAGTGAAAGCGGGGCGGGGGGGGGGGGGGGGGGGGGGGGGGAAGGGGGGGGGGGTTCCCTGGAACTTATTGAAGGCTTTTGGGGTTCCTCCAAGCAAAAAAGTTTGAGAACCCCTGTTGTAGAGGGAAGTGCTATTGTCAATAAGGGAAAAAAAGTAACAGAAGTGAATGAGGAGTCGTTAAATAAAAATGCAATAGTAGGCTTACATCTAAAAACTGAGTTTTCATGTTAGCGTTAAGTTGTTGCCCTGGGTTGAGCAAGAGGGCTGGGAATGATGGAAATGCCCCTAGGATCTTATTTCGTGATGCCTGTGCATAGCTGCACACCAGTTTCCTGAAGTGTAGCACAGACCTACTCAACGAGGTAACTGCCTTAAGCCGGTGATTACAACAAACAAACTGTGCTTAGCTAGCAGACAGTGAGAAAGCAGAGCATCCCAATCTGCAGAGACGTAGTGTATAATGCATCAAAGAGCACAAGTTGCAGTAATCCGATGGAGGCTGTTGACTTCAGCCCCCCATTGTTGCAAGACTTCCGTAGTTTTTCCGCCAATGACCGGTATATAAGACAGGGGTGGACTTTTTGCCATGGTTTTTTTTAAAAGAAGTTCTACCTATGTTCCGCTTTTTAAGGTAGATGTGGCTAAAGCACTTCCGCAATTTCCCCCGACTCTCTTGATGCGTTCATAACACCTCTCCGCGCGGAGGGAGGAAGGGGGCTCCCTACCTGTCCGACCCGAGGACGCGGAAGATGCGAGTGGAGTCGCTGATCTCCTGGACCACCTCGTTGTTGAGGAAGCTGCGCCCCTGCATGCCGTGCTTGTGGAAGGCCAGCACACTGTCCGTCAGGCACACTGCGCCACAGACACAGACACACACACTGTTCGAGGAGCCTTGCAGTGACGGCACCTCCCGAGCATCAGCCTCGATTGTGACACACAACACTAACCAACCAGCCAATCATACCGTATTTACTCGCGTAATGAACCCACCTTTTTTCCACATAGATTGACATAAATTTAGGGGGTGGGTTCATTACGCGGGAAAAAATTTTTCGAAATTTTTGAGAAGGTCGAAATTTCATGTCACATTGAGGAAAATCGCGGTCACAACCTTACCTTTATAGTACAAACACGTACGCGATGAATGTGAATAAAAATACATTTTTATTCACAAGCCTCTGGCTACTTAAGACCTCACTCGGTCTCGCTATCTGAGTCACTTCGACTAATGTCGCTTGCCACATCGTCAGCATCGGCGTCGGCCCACAGTGCGTCGTCTTCAGTGCCGTCAAGGCTGTTGGAGATGCCGGTCTTTTTGAAGCTGTGGATGATGACCTCAGTGGATATCATGCTCCACGCTTCTAGGACCCATCGGCACAGCATGTCGATGGTGGGCCTCCTGATCTTGCCTGCGGGAGTCAGGTCGTGGTTCCCCGCGGCCATCCACTCAGCATAGAGCCGCCGCACGTTGTCCTTGAAGGGCTTATTCACTGACACATCAAGGGGCTGCAGCAGTGATGTAAGGCCACCTGGGATGACAGCGAGGTCCGTGCGCAACTCGGTCATTCGGCGGCGGACATTTTTTTCGAGATGACCGCGGAAGCTGTCGAGAACAAGCAGCGATGGCAGAAGAAGTGCTCCGGGCCGCCGTCCCCAGACTGTTTTCAGCCAGTCAGACATAAGATCAGCCGACATCCACCCCTTCTCATGTGCGCGAATGTGGATACCAGCCGGAAGAGCTCCCTTTGGAAGAGTTTTTCTCTTGAAGATAACGAACGGAGGCAGCTTCCTGCTGTCCGCTGTTATCGCCAACATCACTGTACACCGCTGCTTCTCAGCGCCCGTCGTCTTCACCAGCACACTTTTAGAACCTTTGGTATCGACCGTGCTGTTTCTCGGCATGTCGAAGCATATAGGCGTCTGGTCCGCGTTCCCGATCTGCGAGAGCAGAAACTTTTTCTCCTCACGGACACGAATAACAAAGCGGTGGAAATCACGCACTTTGTCGTCGCAATCCGCCGGCAGCCGTTGGCATAACGTTGTGCGCCTTCTGAGGCACAGCCCGTTCCGTCGCATGAAACGCGTCGTCCAGCCAAAACTGGCCTTAAATTCATTTGCGGGAATGCCATGGCCTCTTGCAGTGGCCCGCGCGTGATTCTGTATGAGCTCATGGGACACGGCACATCCTTCATTGCGGAGCCTCTTGACATAATTCAAGACTTCTTCTTCCACGCGAGGAAACTTGCCCTGCTTCGGCCCTCGAAAGGCGCGGCGATCTTTCTTCGTCGCTCTCAGTTCGTCCTGCTGGTTCCTCCAGTAGCGCACACGCACGGGGTCCACACTGAAATGCCGTCCAGCCGCACGGTTTCCATGCTCTAAGGCATGCTCCACAACCTTGAGTTTGAAAGCTGCCGTGTAACTAGCGTAACGCCCCATCACACAACGCACAGCACGCACGAAATAACGCCAAGGCCGTAGCGCGCACTCAACTCCGACAGCAACAAAGCGAAGTGCTAGCGAAATGGCGACCAGCGCCGTTGAAGTGCGTTTGTCTTTACTTCGCACTGCCGCCGCCACGCAGGCATGGCGCTATAAGCAGAGGTTTCGTTTTCGATTTCATGGAAGCCACTCGGCAACGTGCACGATCATCATCATCGCTATAAGAAAACGATGAATTAGAAAAGATTGACAAACTGGGTCTTGAAATACAAAGAAAAAATAGCGTAAATAGAATAGCGTAATGGAAGCTG
This sequence comes from Amblyomma mixtum, assembly GCF_055824585.1. Classification (NCBI taxonomy): domain Eukaryota; kingdom Metazoa; phylum Arthropoda; class Arachnida; order Ixodida; family Ixodidae; genus Amblyomma; species Amblyomma mixtum. The sequence goes on along the minus strand of NC_143019.1, from coordinate 88,215,348 downwards.
CGTCACCCCATTTCAATGACGATGCTCCAGTAAATCCCTTTTGCGCATCCGCCAACGAAGCACGCAGTCGATGCCCACGTTGTTCGTGTCGCCGGTGCTCAGCATCATTCGCTTCAAAAGATGCTTATCACGGTGCGATCTGACAATTTTATGGTCGTCGACAGCGCCGGTCACTTCCGCCAAGATAACTCGAAGATGCACACACACGACGCATGGACCCCCAGGGCGGGTGCGCGTTATTCCGGCGACGGAAAAAAAAAAAATAATTTCTCGTCTAAGAAAGTGGGGGGTGGGTTCATTACGCGAGTGGGTTCATTACGCGAGTAAATACGGTAATTTCGAACAATCACTCAAGGACGGACCAGTGCCACACTCAGTAAGAACGTTTCCCGTTAAGCAGCTATTACCACACTTAACGTGCAAAAAAAAGCGAAAATTGCAAATACAGTAGCCGGCCGATATTCTGGACTCCAATAATTCGGACTAGCACAATATTTCAGACTTCGCTGAGGACGGGAGTAGACGGTAGACGGGGGGACTGCATTTGGAGGCGCTCGCATCTTTCCTGTGGGTTACCTATGAGTGACCCTTGGTCTTCGTGAACATCATTGCCCCATGCGAACTGACTGTTCTTGCTTCGCGCAGCGACTGCATTCATTCGCAGCATGACCGTGGCCCACTATCTGGTATAATGATGTGATAGGGTGCGGACATGAAGAAAACGCAGCTATGACTCAGATAGAGTCTAATATTATCGCTAGTAGGCAGAACATGGGGAGCAGCGATTTTCGCGATTTTGAAAGCCGGTTTTTCGCAGAAAGGTTTATTTTTTAAGTTCACGGATTTTTCGGGCTGTTTAATTTTTCGGACCTCGCCGGGTCCGAAAAATCGGTCGGCAACTGTAGGTTCAAAGAAGTACAGACACGAAATTTGTGATTCTTCAAGACATTCGTATACACTGATCACCACACGAAATTAGCCCGTACTCGGTGAACGACTGACATTCAATGTCTTCTCCCATGATGCCTCAGCTTCATTAGATGAACAGTGGCAGCAGTGTCATACTGAACTTCAGATTATGTGAATATAAAAAAAAAAAAACTGATAAAATCAATGCTCCATAGTTTTAGTTCACTACAACACTTACATTGTCTAATGGCCTGTGGACTTAAAGAGTAAAGTAAAGTCACAAGCCAGAAAGAAGAGGCAAAGTGGTAATCACCCTGAAACAAAAAAAGGATACAGTAGCCGACGGGTAATTCGGACTCCAATAATTCGGACTAGTAGGATATTTCGGACTTCAGTGAGGCACCGTCAGTCACCCCATAGAAGCGCATACATATTCGCGACGGATATTTCGGACTTTAAAAGTCCGAAAGTTCGATTTTTCGGACTAATTTCAGTCGCCTGCAGGCCAAAATCTGCCATCTTATCGGCTTTTCGCCGGCGCAACAGGCGCCATCTTGGATTGAGGTGGATTGGCTCTGCAGTTGGATTGGCTTGACATGGTTTCGGTGCCCCATTTTTGCCAGTAGAGGTCCCTGCAATCTCTGCCACTTCGAGGTGGCAGTCGGATTGTCATCGCCGTCAACCTGCTTTTGTCGCCAACACTGACGCGGGCAGCTATCTCTTTGTGCTTTGTCTCATACGTTCGCCATTCGCCGTGTTGTCACACGAGTTTCTCCGACCACGTCAACCGAGTGGCGCGCCGTCAATCCTTTGGCCGTTTTGTGATTGCGTCCGGCAGTTCCTTGCGTCCGGCGGTTCCTTGCGTCCGGCGGTTCCACCGCTCTGAACGAAAAGTGCCTCATTTTTGCGTGTTTGACGAGCGGTGTGGTGCGCACTCGGGCTGTGGACATGGCCCCGCCGGTGCTGCCGGGTCCGTCAAAGAAGCGTGGGAGTTATTCTACCATGACCCTTGAGAAAAAGGCAGCGATCATAAAGCTAGTGCTGAGTGGGCGAACGCAAGCTGACGTGGCCAAGGAGTTCGCACTGTCGAAGCAAACTATTTCGGATTACGTGAAAAATAAGGAGATTTTTTCCGCCTTCGAGGCGTCCCACAGCAGCAGCCAGAAGAACGACAGGAAAGGCGACCACCCCGAATTGGAGAAGGCCTTGCTACTCTGGCTTAAAGCTGCTTTAGCGAAAAACCTTCCAGTGTCGGGCGACACGTTGAAGGAAAAGGCAGAGACCCTGGCCGTGAGAATGAGAATTGAAAAATTCAAGTTCACGGACGGATGGCTCCGCGGTTTCAAGAAGAGACACGGTGTGTCTTTTAAGAAGATGTGCGGGGAGAGCGGAGCCGCCAACCCAGCCACGGTAGCAGACTACCGTCAGACGAAGTTGAAGCCCTTGTTGAGCCAGTACAGCCCGGAGGACACCTTCAACTGTGACGAGACCGGCCTCTTTTTCAAGATGTTGCCTGACCGCACCCTCTCTTTTTCGGGTGACTCCTGTTCAGGGGGCCGCCACAGCAAGGAAAGGATAACAGTAATGGTAGGTGCAAATGCCACTGGCACTGAGAAGCTGCCACTTCTTGTGATAGGCAAATCCAAAAATCCTAGGTGTTTTAAGGGCGCGAAGAACCTTCCCGTGTGGTACTGCAGCAACTCCAAGGCATGGATCACTCATGCTTTGTTTGAAGATTACGTGCGTCGACTCGACCGAAGTTTCGAGCGGCAGGGGCGACAAGTTATTATTTTTGTTGATAACTGCGCGGCCCACGGCACCATCGACAACCTGAAAGCCACTCGGCTCGAATACCTGCCACCAAACACCACCAGCGTGCTCCAACCAATGGACCAGGGGGTGATCAAAAACCTTAAGGTGCATTATCGGACCCGTCTTCTGCGGCGCACAGTCCTTTGTTTTGACAACGGGAAAAAGTATGCCACGGATCTTTTTGCGGCAGTTAGCATGCTGGCTGACGCGTGGAAGGCAGTGAGAGCGGAAACAATTGCTAATTGCTTCAGGCATGCTGGATTCTCCGCCGATGAAGTCGATGACGTAGAAGACTGCAACGATTCTGAGGATTTGACTGCAGACAGTGGCGAAGACCTCATCGTTGACCTTCGCGGGAACGGAATGGACATTCCAACGGGCTCCACGTTCCGCGAGTTGAAGTGGACGACGGCCTCGATATGTGTGCGGACCTCACGGACGACGAACTTGTACGCCAGGTTCTTCAACCTGAAGACGAGTCGGACTCCGACGACGACTCGGGCGGCCTACCACAGCCATCGCTTGCACAAATTACGAACGCTGTGAACTTGCTGTCTAGCGTGTACAGCGAAACGACAACTTTGGCGCAAATACAAGCGCAAATCGTCGCCAGCAAAAGAAATTTGCCGCAAGGTAAAATCAGCGACTTTTTTAAGCCGATTTCCTCTGAATAAAGTGATTTTTTGTGCTTCACGGATTTTTCGGACTGTTCGATTATTAGGACCATTTTTCGGGTCCCTTCAAGTCCGAAAAAATGGTCGGCGACTGTAACCTCAAAAGAGCCACCTCAAAAGGAACACTTAAGAGGTTGGTTTGGCTTATAGGGTTTATAGTCCCGAAGTGACTCAAGCTAAAAGGGATGCAGTAGTGGAGGGCTCCGGATAATTTTGACCACCTGGGGTTCTCTGACATGCACTGACATCGCACAGTAAACAGGCCTTTAGCATTTCTCCGGGCTGTGGTCATGATCGAACCCATGTCCTTTGGGTCAACAGCCGAACACCATAACCACTGAGCCACCACAGCAGAAATATTGAAACAATCAGGAGGCTATGCAAGACTGATAGATTACCCTTTGGGAACATTACCAGCAATTTTTAATGTATAAAAATGTGGTCATTGTGCTCAGAATATGGCAGATGAAGTCCCAAACTAGCTCCCCCACTTGCACCTGCTTGAAATGCGGGCAGTGCTACATGAATTTCAAGATGCGTGAACCTCCGAGCTCTGGAGTAAACCAGAGAAAACCCACTTGGCTCATCAATCAGATCGCCATTTGTTACTTGGAATATTTATCATTAGGTGATGCCAACATACCATTTAACCCTCTCTTCATGATGCAATGCAGTTCTCTCAGCATAGCAACGTTGACCCAGAGCTTATACTTCCGATGCTTCTGCACGTCAAAGGCTTCACACGGCCAAATGAGCAGCATGCGCTCTCACTCCATTCCATAAGGCGTCCGTGGGTGACCTCATTACATACCTCCTTACTGCGAACAGAGCCATGGATGCAAGCGAACTCAGCGAAGTACAGAGAGAGAGAGTCGTGCTAAAGAAGCATTCAAAGTCGGCAGTCAAAGTGTGTAGTTGTAATGTGTAGTCAAATATAGCACTAGTACAGCCCAAACAGCCTCGCAGTCAATGCCAGACAGTGCACTAGGAAACGCTTTCGCCTTGGAGCACTTCAAAGAGCCAAAGTGCCCCCTGAATTTTTTTAAATGCACTTACAGGAAAATCGTATTATCAAGAGAATGTGCTAGCCGGAACCGCTTAAGTCAATGGGACATTTTAATTGCTGGCAATTTTTGGAGTATGAACCGGAAACATATCAACGAGGCTCCACTGTATTTCCTTGACCAGGCAGGCTCAATTGCAAGAATTCTCAATGATCATTACTGTTTGTAGTAATTTCTTAGTTATCCAAGCTCTCTTATCATCACCAACAAAATATATTAGCAACCTTGAGCCACTAATGTCCCGATTTAACAAGACTTATTACTGCCCTTCAGTGTCCCTTCCAAATAGCTGGCTTCTCATCTTTATAAAGCCATCAGTGCACAGACTAACTGCTCTTGAGGGTGTGAACAAGCAACAGAGCTTACAAAACGCCCTTCCTACAAAGCAGGCTGGTCGCACTTTAACACACAAGCACTGACGAGAAGTGATTCTTCTTCTGTGTCAATCTCTTTTTTTTTTTTTTTTTGCGTTGCAACCTTTTTTGACCATCAACATTCCCCTACTAGCCCAGTTTGCTGTCCTGTGGCAGCAGCCCCCCCCCCCCCCCCCCCCCCCCCCATCCCCGACTCACCGATGTACTCCACCGTGAAGTCGAAATGGAGCTCGGCTGGTTGGACATCGCTGGGTTTGAGCTGGCCTTCCAGGTCCAGGAGCTTCACTTGATCTGCAAAGGCATTGTGTCCACTGTCACCCTGCCTGGCACTGAGCCAACGGCAACACAGCACTTGCAGTTCACCACGAGAACCATGTGGTGGCTGTTCCTTTCTAATGCGACTTAGAGATCCCTGTGCCTTTAATCAGCGACTGCCCCGCTTGATTTCTACGTCTGTATATTGTTGGTCACATGAACAGTCATAACATACTGTCAGTGCATAAATGCAGGTTAATCAGTGTTAGTTTCCTAGTGCTTATTTTCTATTATACTTCTATGCCTGCAATATTTGCAAAAAGCATTCTTATATACTCGTGTTCCTCCCAGGTTCCAACACTGGAGCAATGGATGGGTTACACAAACTGGGGGTGGGTAAATGGTACAGAACACATTACTGGCATTTACACAGCTGCAAGAGAAGTACACCGCAGCTGCTTGGTGCAGTGGCCATTGCGATGTTCCAGTGCTTACACAGGTGCACATCAATATTTTTTCGCGATGGAGGTGGCCTCAGATATCATAAGCTGAACTAGTTGGTGCAGATACGTTATTGCAGGAACTACAGTGCCCAAGCCAGGGCCCCTGTGCTTCAGCTGAAAGTTACGACCCCACGCTTGACCACTTGCCCTTCCGGCTTCAACAATTTCCAATTTTATACGCTGGCTTAACCGTCTTGTGCTCCGAGGAAATAGTGTCTACACATGCAAACTTGCTGCTGCTGGCCGGCACATTTACTAGACCCTATGAAACTGCTTGGTCCGCTGGAAATGTTTTTTTTTTCTTTTACTGTTCCCTCAAAACTGCCACAATTTGCAACTCGCATCGCCGTGACGCGCCTCATGATCCATCCCTGTCTCTGCGACGACTGCGCTGTGACTCTGTAGTGAAGTGAACCACTTACACGATGTCAACACAGCAAGAATCGGTTTCACTACGACTCTGCCACAGCCATGTAAACGCCGCTATAGTCCCGCTGTTCTAAACAGTGCAGGTTGATTCCAGCATGACTAATGAGAGGGATAACAAATAATGCTGAGGAGTGCAACACAAGGTTCTCTGTCACGTCAAAAAAACAAAAAAAACCGACAAGGCCTCAACTCCTAAGTGACACTGATGTGTGCTTCCCGACATTCGGCTCTATTGTCAGATACAACTCAAGTCTGCAGTGAAGCTCCGCCCATATTCAGGACTACAGGACAGGATTCCTTCATGACAAAAAAATAGTCCGATGTGAAAACTTTACTTGTTACCGAAACAAGCAGCTAATCACAAGAAAAAAATTATAAGGTCAAGTGGTTTTATGCCTAGCTTGTTTAATAAACTGGAACATTAAAAAGCTGATTTGGTTTACTGTCTTGAGTGGCTAGCAGAATAATACAGGACGCCGTGGAGCGCGGCCCAGTGTTAGGAACTGCTGTTTTCTTAAGTTGTCTCCTACTATAGCAAGTGCAGTGGAATGCCACAAAGCTTTCTGCTGCCCCAACGAGCTTCTCAGTGAACAGTGAAAGTTCAATGGCAGTCTGGCTGCTCGTCATTAAGAATCCTGCTTGTGAAGGATCTGGGGTGCAAATGTGACAAACGGCAGAAAAAAAAAAAGACTACATTCACGGGTTCTTCCTCACGTCTATTCAGTTTGCACTACAACTCCTTTCTGTTCTTTCAGACTGTCAACCAGTGAGCAAGTGAAGACACCCACTGTCGTAGCAGACGAGCACGGTGTCCCTCTCGATCTGCGTCACGTGCACCGCGTGCAGCAGCTCATGACGGGGCACCATCGTCTCGAAGCCATCTGAGTCCTCGTCCTCGTCGTAGCCGAACCAGCATGCCGACGAGTTCAGGTCGATGGTGTCCAACTTCAGCTGGGAGCCATCATATCTGGGGCAAGCACAAAAAAAATAAAAAAAAAATATGCAGGCTGTCAGGCACTGCTGTAGGGGCACAGGCAGTCAAATGAGCTAAAGAAATGCAATGCCAACAATGAATTTTTCCCTGTGTCTGGTCACTGCAACTGAGAGCAAGTATTCTCAGCACACTCTGTAAACAAATACACCTACATGGGAGTAATGCACTCCCCTCTAATGCACTCCCATTTTACACCTTTCTGTTCAGAGTGTAGGAGGATTACATCGAAAGGGTGGTGCATCGCATGGCCTACTGATAACCACTCGCATATCTCAGTTCCAATATGCTGTGCAACTGAAAATAGACAGAGACAACAGGCTGCAGTGGTGTAGGCTTAGAGCCCCATAAAAACTACCGCGGCATGCCCCTTGGCTTGATGATCTGTCCAGCAGAAGGCAGATCAACTCCGAAATGCTGGATTCCGTTGCAGCCAAAGGCGAATGCAACACGTTAATTTAATTCTCAAAAACACCACCAACTTTTCTCCAGATATCAAAGCATGGTGTCCAAAAATATTGGTATGATTCCCTAGCAGTTTTTTTATGCTTGCGTCTAACTGTGCTGAACACTTCTTTGTCAATTTAAGAGCAAAAAATATTCACAAGATTAGAACTCAGTTTCAGGGGTTTAATGTCCTGAAGCAGCTCAGGCTATGAGGGACGTCGTAGTGGAGGGCTCTGGATCGTTCTGACCACCTGGAGTTCTTCAACATGCACTGACATTGCACAGCGCACAGGACTCTGACATTTTGCTACCATCAAAATGCGACTGCCTTGGCCAGGATCAAACGTGTGTCTTTCGGGTCAGCAGCCAAGCACCATAACCACTGAGCTACCACAGCAGCGATTAGATATAGCCAGAATTCATAATATATAAGAGTTCCTCATAAATGCATGCAAGAGCAATGCAGTTTACTCAGTGAACAGGCGTCAACTCAGGCAACCATTAATGGAAAAACAGAAACCTTTTCTGAAGTTTTAGCATCATTGCGAAAGCTGCGGGGGTGAATCCAAAAGATTGCAGAAAAACGAGCGCGGGACAGAGCAACTTCCCTGCATTACAGCCGTGCTATGTGAAAAATGGTGCACCAGAGAGAAAATAACTACCACCATTTCCACCACCTCTGTAACAGCTGACGAGCGCTGTTAACGCAAGACTAAGAACTGTCCATGCTACTGCGTTCAGGACACTGTCAACAGGTGTGAGAGGCATGAACACGTGTCGAAAGCCTAGCTACTAACCCTCCAGTCCTTACTTGAGCACTTGCCTCATTGACGCCAGTTACTTCAGTAGTGAGGCAAAACCTGCCATCTGCCATCAGAGCCGGTGTGGCTTGATGTTGGGAATTCAATGTACATGTTTTATGGTCAACTGTTTTTGATATATATAAAGCAAGAAATTCACCGACGATTACGGTACTCCCTAACGCGGAATTTCAGTGCAGCTTTAGAAGTGTACTTGAGTATCAGCAAGTTTGGAGCTGCCGCTGCTGACCCTGCTCGAGCAGCCCAGAGCATTTTTTCCCATGTAAGTGAGGTCGTGGAGTGCACGTGGCTTGCTTGCACGCCTGTCTGCTTGGCTGGACAGACGGACGGACGGGTGTCACAGGCACTCACCCTTTCCGGACGCCAACACACAGGATGGGGTAGTCCAGGTCCGGTGTGATGATCATCTCAAACACGCTGAGCCGCGCTGGAACCATGCACTCAAAGTGCTGCAAAGAAAAGGAAAAAACAACAGGCATTGGAAACAAGCTGGTTGAAAAGAAAAATGCTAAACCTGGCAACAGACAGCATCAAGGTGGTGGAAAGAAATGCGCGACAGTGAGTTTGCATGGTGCCACATAAAATAGAAACAGGCACATCCCGAGACTCACCATATTTACTCAAATGTAATGTGATTGCTCGAAACAGGGTAAAAAAAGATGCATATGAATGTAATGCTCGGAACAAGGCTGCAGTGCAGTGAAAGTTGGCTAGAAGTCTATGAAGAAAAGTATCCCAAAATAAATTGCTTTCCTGTGGCTCGTCTTCAAAGGAAGGCCGCCTTTAAGCCTTAACGCTGGATGGCACTTGCTACTGCCTAACGTTATTGCAGGAAAGTTTCATGCACCCGTTCCTTTCCAAGACAGCCACAAAAGATAGCATCAAATGAGGTTGATGCAAAGATACGCACAGAGCCCCACCAGGCCATCACCGCGTTAGCTGCAAACTACAGAGTCCTTGTCTTAAAAACAAAACTTCTCGAAGTCACCCAACCACGTGATATGTCATGTCTTCTGAATGTCAGTGGTTGCTCTCGGCATTTAAATATGTCATCACCTTAGGCGTGAAACTGTCAGGAAATTGCCTGGAAGCAAGTTTGATGTTACTCAAGAGGTCATTGAATAGGGATACAATACCGAGGAAAGCCTTTTTCATGCGCTACAGCAATGCCAAACTTTCCGTGCACCCAAAGCAGATTGCTGCCGTTAGTGTGAGACATCGCCAGCGCTGCGGATATTGAGTGTGGATATTGGATATTGAAAGGCCTTTACATCTCGTGTGTTCTATCATGTTTACTCGGGACATGCATTGAATACTGAATTCGCGTGCGAGAAACAAGGGTGCGAGAAACAAGAAGTAGTAGTAGTAGTAGTAGTAGTAGTGATTACCTTGAGCAGCATGAACTTGGCCAGGGGGTTGTACCACTGCATGAGGAAGACCCCCTGGGGGGAGGCCCCACACAGGTACTTGTAGCCATTGTAGGGATTCCGCCCCACACAGCACCGCACACAGCCCTTGGTGTCTGCCACCTGCAAGAGGAGGTAGGCGTAGTAGGTGTCACACTTGTACACCCTTTGTTGGGCGTGCTTGAAGGGGTGTGAACGGCATGCGACACACTTGGGAATTACTCGTTACCTTTAAAATACGGCTGTGGCTACTACGGTTTACCACTAGCCCCTAAACTTATTTATTTAGTATTTGTTTACAAGGTGCTGCCAGATTAGGCTTAGGCAGGAGTGGGCAGTGGAAAAGTTACTGGTGTTGAAGATTTGCGGGGTCGCAGCGGAGCACCAGAGCAAGATGACCAGCGTGGCAGGCTTCCAGTTCCGAACAGCCCGTGCCGGGCGTGCGCTCCGAGCATGCGCTGTCCGTCTTTAATTTCCTCTATCGCCGGAACGCCGATCTCAGCGCCTGCGCTTTATAGCATCGCCAGGCGCTATACTAGTATTTAGGGTTTAAGAGGGGAAGTTGGTCCAAGAAAAAAAATATTTTAATATCAGAGCGACAACTACAAAATTTCCAGGGAACACGTGTTTTTACATGCTGATTCCAAATCTACCATTTAATTTCATGTAGAACTAGTACTTGTGCACTAATATAATATGTTATGCAAGACCCTGAAGAGAAATCAGCCTTTTTAATTTTCCTGTGCTGCCACCTCGCGTACAGCGCTGGAAGCTCACTGGAAGGGTACTGCGCGCCCAACCCGGCCGGACTGAGTGCCGCTGCGGACCACGTTTTGTTGGAATCTGTCGACGATGGCGTGTCCTGGGCAGCACCTGGTATCTGGAGAATTTCTATGGCTGAATGATGGCTGGGGGCGAAGTCCGAGGCAGGCTGCTGTGCCCACCGAAGAGCAAATTCTTCAGTATCTCCGATCATACGGCATGCGATACGATAGCCAGCTAAGCAAGGGCCGCCGCTTCAGAAATGAAGGCTACATTCGGAACGTAATGTTCAATGAAATATCCCCGATCATTTCCCATTTATATGTGGTAGTGCTGTTTAGCTTTATCAAAACGTGCCGCAGCTTAGTTGCATGGAGGCCGATCTGCATACAGTCGCGATATTGAAAGTGCAAACTCGTATGTGCTTGCTGGCGTGCGATTCCAGTTTGCAGTGTTTTAATGTAAGAACAGATGAAATGGTCACATTTTTGCCTCGAGTGTCCTCTATTTTTTCTTCAGTTCCACCATCCGCCCGTCTGTAGGGATCCGTACGGATGTGCGTGCTGCAAAACGTTTGGAGATAACTTAAATATACCCGATTCACTTTTTGCCCTACCGGATACAAGCCTAAATCCATTTTTGGCGACGAACTGGAAGCGTGTGAGGCTACCGCCGCAGTGCACCTTTGCTTGTTTCTTGAAAAACAGTTGCCTGCGATGAGCGCACGCCATGGTATTATACGTGGACTTGAACGTCTGACACATGGGCTGTGTGGAACGCTTCAGTGGAGGGCTCCGTATTATTATATGCGACTTGGACTTATTTCACGTGTATTGACATACACAGCACTTTTGTATTTCGCCTACACTGAAATGCGGCTGTTGTGGTGTGCATCGAAACCGCGATCTTGAGATCAGCGACCGGAAGTCTGGGTGCCGCGGTGCCGAGGCCTTCCTGCCCACGAATAAAAGATTTCGTGATAGACTGCACCCGCATTTAACCGCGGTACCTCGTCCGTACCTCTCACAAAGTGATTCCTGCTTAGTTTTGATGTTCTTGACGGTGCCCAAGGGCGGCCACGACCATCGAGCCGGCGAACTGCTTTTATCCACGCTTCGCGTCGAAGGCGGTCCCGGGAAGAGTTCGGAAAGCGAAAAAAATCGACTTTGCTTCCCTTTACATATTGGGCATTGCAGCCGTATGCAACACATGTCATAGGCATCGCCAAATGCGTCGTGCTGAGCGTCCAAAGGCTGCAGCAAAGCACCCTGCCGCGTAGGAAGCCGGTTTGTGGAAGCCGCGTAGGAAGCCGAAACATACTTCCAGTATGTTTCGCGACACCGCCGCCAGGGGATGGGCGCATGCGCAGTCGCGTCGTGAAAAAGGCGGATTGTAAGAAACTTTTCTGCAGGTAACTCGCTGAAGTACAAGCCACTGGTTTGTTTTGACGTCAAGGAATGCAGTGAGGGTAACATCATCACCCTGCTTATCACAGAACCTGAGTAAGTGGCCACCTCCAGAGGTAGGAATACAAACTTTTCTTCCCATTTCTAAAGTGACAACTTCCAATCCCCACAACTCAAGTTGAACACAAAACACAGCAAACCTGACATTGTTGCAAGGGCTCAAAAGACAACAGACGACGACGAAAGGGCAAGACAACATGGCACTGATGATCAACTACAGTCGAACCCGGATATATCGAATTCGAAGGGGATCGGAAAATAGTTCAATATAGCGAAAATTCGATATACAGATACAGTAAACTCTCAGTTGTACGAACTCCAGTTTATCAAATATTTCAGAATAATGAACTTTTTAAAAATCCCCGGCAGTTTTCTTATAGATTCTATGCGCAAATGTTTCACTTAAACGAATTTCGGAATAGTGAATGTTTCAGTTTAACGAACTCACTCAGAGGACCCCGGCTTATTTTTCCGATCAGTTCAGCGAAGTTTTGAGCCCTCCACTGCAGGCGCAACCGATGCCCGCCCTCATGACAGAGATCTGTCATCAGCTGGAGGTCGATAGCAATAGTACTTCGTTTGAAGACTATGCACTGTGTGACAGTGCACTGATTACCTGTGCTGGACAGACTGAACTGGAGATTGTTTCCAGTGTTCGTCCAGAGGAAGATGAGTGCGATGAAGAGGAGGCAACTGCAGAGCCAGTTTCAAGCCCTATATAACTCTAGCTGAGGTTGTAGGGTGCATCGGAAAGTTCAGAGACTTTGTGTCTCAAACAGCAAGCTGTGCCAGAAGAAGTTTACAAAAACATTGACTCTTTCGATAGTTTTGTAACTTCTTGTGCTTTAAATGTACAAGTGCAGAAGAAGATTACTGATTTTTTTTCAAAGTGAGAAAGGCAGCGTTTTAACTGCTATGCACCTTGTATAAGTTATGTATAAATTCCATTTCACACTTTTGACACTATGGATGCCATGTCTTATGTTAGTCTAGTGAATATTCAGTTTAGTGAACTTTCAGTTAAGTGAACTATTTCCTTCGGTCCCTTGAAGTTCACTCAAGTGAGAGTTCACTGTATAGGCTAAAACTGCACTCACGATCATAACAAATTGTGGCTTACCGTTTGGAACAGCCGCGAATCACACAGTAAGGGCACGCAATGTCAAAGCGGTTTATTTCGCAGAAAAAAAATCACTAGTAATTTTGGGCTGCTTTTTCCTCTGGGAAACGAAGTTCAAAACACTGGTCTCGATCTTCTCGAGACTGTCCAGGTGCGAGAGCCTGCCTTCCATTTCGCCGCAGCAGCGCCTAATCAGGCTGAACGCTGAGTTCAGTGGCTGTGCACGGACGCGTTTCTTCGACAACACAGTTGTCCTCGTCGTCGCTAGAATCGGCACAGGCACACACAAGAAAAACACGCAAGGCGCAGATGGAGCAGTCCGAGCGAAGCCTATGCGAGCGGTAGTCAACGCGGCTGCGAAGGAATGACAGAGGGAAAAGAAAGTGCACGGAGAAAGATCGGCGCTCTGGGCTTCGTTTTTTTTTTTTCTCTCTCTTCTCCCCAAACCCGCGAGCGACTGTTTTCTCCCTCTTCCTTTCCCCAGGAGGCGTGGCTTGGAAATGTCGCCGCGCGTCTCCATGCCGCGCACTCTCTCCGCTGAGCTCCAATGACCTTGCCCAAGCGCACGCCGGCGGTACGGGAGGAGTGGGAAAGCTCGCGCCGGTGGGGTGCAAAAACGAGGGAACAAAAAAAAAAAAAAAAGGCCCTGTGCCTGCTGACACTGACTGACACTGACTCTCTGCTGAGGCGGCTGAGGACCGGTCAGGAATGTCTTTGGGGAAAGTGCACCTTCCAGGGGCGCGGTGCGGCGTTCAATATATCCAATGTCCGGCGAAAATGGAATTCGATATACAACGCAACTGTCCTATGCTTTTACATAGTATTTTCAAGGGGGTAATCTGTGTGTTCGATATAGCCAATAATTCGAAATATGCGGGTTCGATATATCCGGGTTTGACTGTATTACTTTATTCACAAAGCATGCACATATGGGAAGTAAGGAACCCTAAACAAAAAAAAACAAACACCGCCAGAAGTAAAAACCAGTACGCCCCGCAAGCGCATGCAGGCCGGTCGTGAGTAAGGACCCATGCCCACATTCCACTTTTGGTATCAATCACATAAGGTGAAGCCAGCACAGACTGCAACAAAACATGCTCACTTTTCTGAACAAATTAACCCTTCTTTTCAATGAAGAAGGCTTTGACGACCACTTCGTGAGCCTCTCGACTCCTCTTCTTGAAAATTATCCGCATGTAGTCAAACACTTCAAGGCTTATTCTTTTTTTTCTTGCATGTTTTTCACGTGTCAGCACCAGTGCTGCACAACAAACCCTTTCTCCAGCTGTTTGCTTGGTTTCAACACATTGCACACCGGACAACCAGCAAGCGATATCGCAAGTGGCTGCCAGTGAGGCAGGGACTAAGTGCCGAATGCGCACGTCAGCCCCTGACAGGTGGCTGCATGCGTTGCCACGAAAACAATGTCTACATCTTCTGTACCATAACACATACTGCTTCTTTGAAAGCGGCTGTGTAGCCATTAGGTCGGCAAGTGCAGCACTGCATTGGAGCTGGCCCGGCAATCGGAAAAAAAATAATCATTAATAAAGTGCTCGGGACAGTGAACATTTCTGGACTGTCCTGTATTTCACTGGAAACCAAGCTTCAGGCTCCAATTGAACCTAAAACAGACAGAAGTTCCGGCAAGATCGTACGGCACTGGTGAACAGCACAAACATGAAAAGGAGAAGTGTAAACAGGACAAGTTCAAACAGGAATGGGACAAGTGCAAACAGGAACGGGATAAGTGTGAACAGGACAAGTTCAAACAGGAATGGGACGAGTGCACACAGGAACGGGATAAGTGTGAACAGGACAAGTTCAAACAGGAATGGGACGAGTGCACACAGGAACGGGATAAGTGTGAACAGGACAAGTTCAAACAGAAATGGGACAAGTGCAAACAGGAACGGGATAAGTGTAAACAGGACAAGTTCAAACAGGAATGGGACGAGTGCACACAGGAACGGGATAAGTGTGAACAGGACAAGTTCAAACAGGAATGGGACAAGTGCAAACAGGAACGGGATAAGTGTGAACAGGACAAGTTCAAACAGGAATGGGACGAGTGCACACAGGAACGGGATAAGTGTGAACAGGACAAGTTCAAACAGGAATGGGACAAGTGCAAACAGGAACGGGATAAGTGTAAACAGGACAAGTTCAAACAGGAATGGGACAAGTGCAAACAGGAATGGGATAAGTTCAAACAGGAATGGGTCAAGTTCAAACAGGAATGGCAAAGAAGAAAGATGCACTTGAGTAAGTACCGTTGAAAGAACAGTGGTTGTCCAGGTACACCTTCTATGTACACTGTTTCTGTTCACGCTGTTCACCCCAATAAACCTGCAACATGTGGCGCCCATGCAACGGCGCTTGCCTAACGGTCACTGGTGTCCCCCCCCTCACCTTGGAAGTGGCCGCGTACCGCCGGGGCACCAGCCGCTCGGGCAGCCGTCCCACGGGCAGGCCAAACCGCTGCCCCGCCCTGGCGTGGAGGGCAGCCAGGTCGTGCCTGTACAACTGCTGGTTCTTGCCTGCACAGGGGATGGGGTGGTCGGATGGGTTCAGTGCAACACCACAGAAACAGCCACAGGGCAAAAGAAACAACGTGCAAATGCGTGAAGGTGAATTAGATCAGGGAGTGAACAAACGAACAGATGAAGTCAGAACAAGCGTGACTAAGAAAACGAAAGGCTGACTGACTAAATGACTTGATGAATTAAATTATTGATGGTCAGGTTGCACTGGGTTTTATTAAAAATTGGACATTTGAGGAAATGCACAAGATAGTGAACATTACAAGCATATTTTTACTACGGGAAAACTGTGGAACACTCATTCACTTCTTATAGTACAATGGCACATGCATGGAGACACAAACAATAAAAGTACATAATTTTGGGTGCTCCAAACATATTCACACATTTCCGAATGATGCAAATGTAGGAGCCAGGACTCTACCCAACTTTTCCTCGAGTGCTGCCCTCACAATGCCAATGCCGTAACTGCCAGTCACATATATGCACCGCGAGCATAGAGCGGTGGTGCGTGAACATAAATGAATCCCGTCAGCCATAGAGAGATTTGTGCAAATGCACTTCCCATGCCTCAGAGTAGGATTTTGTTAGCTCTTCTGATCATATGAATTTCAGGTACTAATAAAAATTATTTTTTCCAACCATGCAAGATTTTAACACAGTTCAGTGGTGAGAGGCAAGCTAGTTTTAGAGCTAGTTAACTAGTCAACACCACAGCACTGAATGTCTCCTTTTCCATGAAAAAGCAATAAATACACCAGGTAATGTTCCTATATCAAACCCATAATACCCTAGCTCAGAAGCCTAGCCTTGAATTCAGCTTCACGCACAAGTTTGACAGCTGTTTTGCGCAGAGCAGCAAACCTTACAAAAACTGATCATGAAAAGCAGTTCAAAGGCATTTTTTAAACATGCTCTCCTACTAACACTGATGCCTGGACCTGTTGGAACAAAACTGGTGACAAAAAAAAAACACAAGGACAACACAGCACTTGGATGCACCAGTCTTCCCAGGTGCGACTCGTTATTTCTGCATTGCTTTTGAAACATGTTCTCCTACACAAAATGATTCTCCGTTCATAAATGAAATCATGCAAATAAGAAAGGAGAAAATCATTCGCAATATCTGTGAAAGAGTAACGAACGCTGTCCCTAACATTTTTATGAGATACAGCACGGGCCCGATTTTTTTTTTCTAGAAAAAATGTGCCCAGACATAAATCAGGTCGCAGCAAGTCTTTTCATCAAGTCTAAAATTTTCATGGGCATAAAAGATGGGCAAATATTGCTCTCACAATGCAACACAGCTGACTCAATAGGAGGCCTATAAAATCACAATGGCCGCAGTGTTAGTTTTGGTAATTTGATAACCATCTACATTTGGTCCCAAAGGCAGCACATTAAAGCCTGTAAGATAAGCTGTGCCGGTATCACCCAGCTGACAGATCAGACACAGGGCACATCAGTAAAACAGTGGCAGAGTAAGCATGTTGAATAGAGTTGTTTGTTTGCACCGTCCATTTATAGCTACGGCTGCTACAAAATATCCTTCAGTCGGCCATTAAATAACACGTTTAGCCAGCCACAACAAAGTCTGGCAGTCCCAACGGAAGAAATTTTCCAAATCAGTGATGCACCACGGTGTCAGCAAAGTGCTAGCCACCATGAAACCATCATGAATGGGTTCGCTTGCGCTGCATTAGTTGTACACGCAAAAAGTTGAAGCCTCTGCTTCACAGACTGATGCTTTTGATTCTGCAGGCAAACGTGAACATAACAATGGCTCACCTGATAACGACATGAGAACATCCTTGATGACAAACATCCACGATGTTCTCCGGGGGAATATCTGCAGACACGAACAGAATAACAAAACGAAGTTGCTCACAGCTCGGAAGTTTCAGGCAACGACAGGCAACTGGCAGGTCAAAGAAATTCCAAATTCTGAGTGCATTTTCTTTTGGCAGACAGCTTGAAGACATTCCGGAAGTCACAAAAGTCGAATGCCTTGCGATTATCTGTGCCAGTGCATCGGATATGATGCATGTAGTGTGGGCACCAAATACCTGTCACAGATCTTCATGGCACGCTTGTACCTAATACTGTTCTGCACTGTAAGCATGCACAGACCGGTTTCGGCATACGCGCAGGTGCAAAGGCTTCGGAAGTGTCCACAGTCTGAGCTAGTGACTGTCATAGTGACTGTCATCGTTGGGTACACTGTCTTCCGAGAGGTCCTTGACAGAGATATTTCTCCATAGAAACATGTCTTGTCTACCATCGGATGCGTTCGATATCCCGGATTTCTTGAAATCCCAACCGGTGAGCTCCTTGGGAATGCTGGCCCAAGCATTCACGATACAACTGCAGAGCAAGGGCCGGAGTGGCCCGTGTCGGGTGGCAGTAACTGCAGGCTCTCCCTACCTCATCAGACCATGTAGCAGCGCTTGACACGGTACCGATGCTTTTGGCAGCTACGATTACTTTCTTTTTAAAATCAGCCGAGTACTGTTTTTGCGGTTCCGATACCCTAGGGGGCCGGTGTTTCCATAGGAATTCATTACACTCTAAACTGAAAGAAGTAAAAAAAAAACCCTTTTACAAGAGGGAGTGCTCTAGAGGACAGCTGACTCCCTTTCTACACCCATTCAGGCACATTTGCATTTAGGGGGTAGGGCGGGTGTCAAAATTTCTGGTGGGGGGAGGTTGAGTAGTGGAGAAGCTGTAGTCACTTTTAATTTTTTTGTATTTGTGCCATCGACGTGTCGCTAAGGAATAGTATAGTTTATGACTACAAGATTCATGACAAAGATGACAAAAACTCTCCATCGAGTACAAAAGAAAAAAACAATTTGTTACAACTTAAGGCTGTGCCTTCACGAAAACATGGGGCTGTGTGGAGAAACCACTGATGGAAGGTGCGATCGTCCTGCGCATCGCGAGGTCAGGTCAGCTTAGCAAAATGGAATCGAAAACGAAACTACCCACCTACAACACCACTAGATAGCACCTCCTCTTGCTCGAAGTGTGATGCTGATGGCCCTCAATAATAACGAAACTGCAACTGCAGACTTTGGCCGAAAATTGTTCGCATCCACACATAATACTAGGTGGCAATTTTAATCGCTCAAATCTAGAGAAAAAGAACCTCATATTATATGTGGGTTTCTAAGATGTACTTTGTCAGAACAAAAATGTCGGTCATGCATCGCTGTTTGAGCCACTCAGTGAACAAGGAGACGTCAAGGCAACAATGCTAACATTAAGTGCTTAACTATTTCAGCCACGCAGCCAGAAACCATGAGCACCATGCTCACCACCGAGAAGTTAGCCGTGGCTAATGAGACTGCTGTCCATTTTGGGTGGAAAAACAGCGCAAAAGGGACGGAAGACAAAGATGAAGGAAACCACACGGACGAGCGCTGACTCACAACTATTTTTTTATTCAGAAAAAACAGACATTTACAGTTAAAAAAGTTACATGACCTGACGTCACCCGCGCACATGCCCAGAGTACAACAGTCTAAGAACTATATTATGAGTTAAGATTAAAACCTTACAACGCGAATTTCAGAACACTGTGATTAACCAAAAAAACACGAGACAGCCAGAAACAAAAAACAAAGGCACTAAAAAACAAAACAAAACAAAAATCAGGTGTTGTCAAGAAACGAGACCTCTTTATTGACCATCAATAAGGAAGGCTGAGTGATGCATTCATCCCGTCTTTTCCGAATATGATTCTTGACAACACCTGATTTTTGTTTTGTTTTTTAGTGCTTTTGTTTTTTGTTTCTGGCCGTCTCGTACTTTTTCGGTTAATCATAGTGTTCTGAAATCGCGTTGTTAGGTTTTATTATTGACTCATGATATAGTTCTTAGACTGTTGTACTCTGGGCATGTGCGCGGGTGACGTCAGGTCATGTGACTTTTTAACTTTAAATGTCTGTTTTTTATGAATAAAAAATAGTTGTGAGTCAACGCTCGTCCGTGTGGTTTCCTTCATTTTTGTCTTCCGTCTTTTTCGCGCTGTTTTTCCACCCAAAATGAACGTATACCAACTCACCCAACTTTCCATTCTACTAATGAGAGTGCTGTCCCCGATTTCACGTTCACACGCTCTGCAGTCATTACAGGGCTAACGGAGACGAGAGACCAGAGAGGGCGTGCACTCACCTGGTCCACGCAGGAGTCGTGAATCTCGTTTAGGTTGAGTGTGTAGATGCCTTCCTCACAGCCAAACAGGATGTGCTGGTCTGCACGCAGCAATGAGAGAAGAGAAGAATAAAAAACTTGGACGACACTTAACCGGCCCTTTTAAGAACACAGTGTGACAGCATCAGAGATGCCCCTCCGTGCAAGTACTTGTTCTCTTGCACAGATTCATTGATCGCAGGGAGTTCTTATACCAGTACCGGGGCAATAGTGCTTCGCTTGACCACTCCATCACAAGTGGAGTGCCACTGCCCCGGTAGGTGGCTGTCTCAAACACAGCCACCGGTGTGGCTAGCAAGACCCAGGTTGCTTGACCATTTTTATGCAGGCAATTTGCACTGGACTTATCTGAATTAATTTCACTGCCCCAAGCTTTTTTTGTGAGGACACCGGCTCTTCTGAATCGAAATTCAATGCTGTCACATTAAAAAATGCAGGCAAGCATAAGCTGGCACTGCAATTGTGCCACCAGTGGTGACATGTGGAAGCTGAGGTTGTGTCAAGGCTTATAGTTTGCTTTAAAGGGACACTGAGGAGAAATTGAAGTTGACTTGTATCGACAGAATACCAGCTCCTGATTACAAAAACGCCACTCATACTGACAACAAAGCTCTTGTAACGTAGAAAAGAGCAAGAACCAAAGTACAGGTATCGCCGCCACAGGCCAAACTCGCAAGTACAAGCGTGATGACGTCATAGGACAAGACAGTGTTGCTGGAACCAATAATTCTAGCAACACTGGGACACGAGGACCCAAGAATCAATGAGGCACAGCCAATGCATGCGCAGATCTCCTTGACGTTGCCAGATGGTGCCACGTACCCAGCAGCTACGCGCATGCCTGCAGCATCTGGACCAATCAGTGCCTGCTCACTGGCGGTAGGCGGGCTCCCGGTATTCCGCGAACGGTAACAAGGTACAGGGTATGCTAAAGGTGTCTATTTGTGAGAACTTCGTTGACGGCTTCGAGAACGGGATCCATCGTAACAGTGGCAAAACGCCGGGGCAAACGTAAACGAAGCGACGGTAGCAACGACCGCAATAGCATAGATGCCTTCAACGTGCGGCCGGCAGTAGCTTTCTTTTCGAGCTAGGCCGCACTGCTGGCCGCCAGAAATCATGGAGTCTGCGTTACATCATGCGCACGTCATGTTTCACGTCACTAAGTCCTGTGTCGTCATAAGAGAGTCCCAAGTTTGAATCAGAGCGGTGGGAAAAACTTTTCCAAATTCGAATCCCAATTTCTTAGGAATAAATGCATCTTTCGCTGCCGGCCAAGTGGCAACAAAGCCATGAAATGTCGAACTCTCGGATTTTCTTTTAAAAAGAATATCAATAAAGCTCTCCTCACTGCCCCTTTAATGCCAAAAAAAAAAAACTGATTACAGTTAAACCTGGATACTGTAATGAAATTGAAAAGTCCAGGATTTTTCGTTACATCCAGGATTTTGTTATATGCAGTTTTTGTGAGAAGACTAAAGCACAATGCAAAACAGAACAATAGTGCAGAAAAAATAATGCAGGCGAACCCGGCCAGAAAATGTTTGCAGAGAACCCCGTTACTCGAAGTCATAAACACGGATACACCTCTCGAGATTGCGCTGATAGTGCAACTGCAGTAGCAGCCGCTCTGTTCGAGAAATGAGAAATTTTGTTATATCAAGGATTCGCTATTGGAGGTTTGTTACATCCAGGTTTAACTGTAAGCTGGTACAAGAACCATAGCACTGCATATTTAAGATTAACATGTTTATGCCCCACGTTACAGTCTGCCAAGCTCAGAATATATGGTGACAGGCAATCACTGAATGATGATGGAAACGCTTGTGAGAGCGACGCATGTAATCAATGCTTAATCACTTCCATTATGAACCTGACATGCTAAGGAGGATTTTAGTTCCTGAGATATTATAATTAGTTCCTGAGATATTAATATATAACATGCCATTGTCTGCTCAAACAATAGGAAAAAAATGGGCCACCAGAAATTTAATTTTAATATGTGGGTAGATAATACAATGTGTGACGAATGCAACACTGGAAGCAGTTTTCAGTTTTTTGTCCGTGTGGACAAAGGGGCTTAATAGTTAGTTTCATGTGTGTCGTGTTTTCTGGCACTCTATGTCTGGTTAACTCACTTGAAAACTAACTATTAATACCATTTGTCCACACGGACAAAAAACTGAAAACTGCTTCCAGTGTTGCATTCCTCACACAGTGTAGTATCTACCCACATAATGAAATTAAATTTCTGGTGGCCCATTTTTTTTTCTATTGTTCAAGCAGACAATGGCATGATGTATATTAATATCTCGGGAACTAATTGGCCTAGAAATAAACAAATTGCATATTTGAAATCAGTAGAAAAAACTGAATAAGTCTGTAAAATTTCATTGTATTTGGTCTGTAAATAAAAAAAAATGCTTTAAGACCCATGTCCCCCCTTAATACAGGCCAAACTCAATTTGCTCTCACTGCAAGTCCTTTTAATTCGGTGCCCTTGGCATTTTGAGTGAACGAAACCTTACATCCAAACCAAGTGCCCCGCTCACCCCTGGTCTCCGGGTGTATCCAGCTGGTGCTGCAGAGGATCTTGAGGGGGCACCCGTTGAACACCTTGGAGAAGCAGGCACCCATGTGCACCTTGGGCGTCGGGGGGAGGCCATTGCTCACGGGCTTCTGCTGGGAAGTCCATCAAAGAGACATGCAACACAGCTGCAGGCAATAAGCTGAACAAGCTATCACCGTCATTTCCCTCTCCTAGAAGTGAGTGCAAAGGTGGTCAGTTCTCCTTTCATTTCCTTCAAGTGGTGCGTTCAAGAGAACACCGTCATGCAAGCAGGCTGCCCAAATAAGCTGTGTTGTGCTTCCACTGATGCGACAAACGACTCACTCTCTCCACGAATGGGTGGGGACAGTCAAGAAATGCGCAGGAAAAAGTCCGATTGACAACAGTGCCTTTTAAATCTGTCCTTTCAAAATACGCTGTCTCATTTTCTCTCCATCTCGGCATGTTTGCTTTTATTTTTATCTTACCGAGAGGCCTTTTCCACAGCTTGATGTTCCACGCGCGTGCATCCACTGGGAATAAAACTATGCAGACGCTGGAGTCACCATTAACACGTTCACCGCGGCAGTGATTTTTGGAGCCCTAATCCCTGTGCACTGTGACCCACCATTAGATTTTCTTTGGTGTGGCGTCCCCAACCAGTGAGCATCAAGAGAAATCGACTGATTGGAGCCAACGATAGACAGAAACAGCAACCTGACATGGCTGTTTTTCGCAGGCTTTGAAAAACCTGAGCTGTCCCATGGCTTCATAGTACCACTCAGTTTTTGAGTCACACAGCTGGGATACACGACGTGACCCATCAATGACCCACGATGCAGTGAATGTGTTAGGAGCGGAATGTGATATCATTAGGCTTAGCATTTGTCGCAGCATCTGTAGCAGCTTCTGTGTGTGCGTCAGCTTCTACGCACTTGTCGGTCCACCAACTGCTACATTCGGACTGCTAGCTGGAGAAACGGGTATGCGCTATGCTGCAACAGTGCCGACATTTGCATATATCACATTCTGTTATGATCTTTGACTGCGATTCTCTATCTAAGTCACTGTCTAGAAATTAGGTTGCTCACAACCTGCCGGCAGGTTGTGATGACATCACAAGGCCACGTGACCTCTCTCGACCAATCAACGAATTTTGGCGTACAGCCACTCGAGCTGCGCCGCCGCACAGCCAGTCTTTCATTATTTCGCAAGTTATTTTACAGCCATCTACAAACTGCACCTTACATGGTCCCTCCGGCAAGCATATCTCACCGCACTCTCCATCAACTCCTGATCAGCTATCCACACGCACGCATCGTCACCTTCGTAGCGTCATTTTTTTCCTTGCACCACCGCGGACTGGAATGGCCTTCCCGCTGACATTGCAACAATAACCTGTGCCGCGAACTTTGCGTACAGAGTCTACAGCTATATGTCATCATCATAACGCATGATTACTTTCTGCCTCACCGAACACTGTACCCACCCCTATGTAATGCCCCTGAAAAGGGGTCTTTAAGGGGGGACACTGGTCTTGAAAAAAAAAATAAATATTAATGAAGTCACAGTTACGAAATCTTCAGGGAATATGTATTTTTGTGTGCTGATTCTAAATATGTCATTTAATTTCATGTAAAATAATTCCCTGAGCACTTATGCACCTTTTACGCTAGTATTTTGCAAAGAGTTTTGAAGAAAATTTGCTGCGGGAAACTCGCTGAAATGTATGCCATTGGGTTCTCTGGACACCAAGGAATACAATAAGGGTGAAATTGTCTTCCTGCCTATCATAGAATTCTATAGTTTTGGAGTTGTCGCTTCAGAAATGAGAAGGAAAGTGTGTATTCCTGTTTCTGAAGTGGCAGCTTCAGTACCCTATAACTCAAGTTCTATGAGAGCCAGGATGATAATTTTACCCTTATTGTATTCCTTGGTGTCAAGAGAACCCAATGGCATACATTTCAGCGAGTTTCACGCAGCAAATTTTCTTCAAAACTCTCCGCAAAATACTTGCATAAAAAGTGCATAAGTGCTCAAGGAATTGTTTTGCACGAAATTAAATGACATATCTAGAATCAGCACACAAAAATACACGTGCCCTGAAAATTTCATAACTACGACTAAATTAATAAAATTTTCTTTTCAAGACCAGTGTGCCCCCTTAAGGAGATAAGACTGACTGATTGATTGATTGATTGATTGATTGATTGATTGATTGACTGTGGCACCAGACATCGGCGGGGTTTTGGTGCAAGGACAACCCTGATGCTACTGCATTAAAAATGAGGTGCTTGATATAGCAGCGGACAGCATAATGGTCAACATTCTCACCAGGGGCACATTGGGCACTAGGTGGGAACGCCGCTTCTCCTTCTTGCGTGGCGGAGCCTCGGGTCGCGTCACTGCCGCGTCCTGCGAAGCGGGGGTCTCCGGATCGGACAGGGGCTCCTCCTCTTCGCCGCCCGCACTGCTGGGGGGGTGCCTCCGCTCCAGGGTGCCCCCCGTTGGCGTCAGGCTGCCCTCCCGCGCGTCCTCCACTGCACCCACACCACACCACCAAGGGAGGGGTGAGGAAGAGAACTAAGAATTCCTGCTCCCTTTCCAACTTTTCCCATTCTGATCCTCGCACCAGTGCAGCCACGGAGCAAACAGAACTTGCTCTAGTGCAATCCAGCGATACCGCTGGTCAAGAAATTCCAGTGTGGTCCAAAGTGGTCCAAAGTGATGCCAGTGACCCAGTATCCCCCGCCCAGCACAACTCTAGTGAATTTGGCGACTGCCAGTGACCTCAACAAAATCATCACGAAAAACAGTCCTCTCACATTGGGTTAGCAAGACAATGGGTTCGCAGTATGAATGCTCCACCTAACAAAGAAAACGACACACCAATTTCAATAACCAGGAGAGTGAAACAGAGATCTGTGTTGTGTTGGGCTTAATGGCGCATAAGCGACTAAGGCTGACATGCGCCAAGCTCAAGGTATGGAAAAATTGGTTTGAGCAGAGTCTGCAAACAAAGTGGATGAAAACGGTGGTGTAAAGGGCCTAAAAGTAATTTTCTTTACGTTGTGGAAAAAAACAGCCATATAGTGTATATATTCTGTTCTGTTCTTTCTAATAAACCTTAGTTGCGAGTCAGCGCTTGTAGTGTCTCCCCTCTTTTCTGTGTTTTCTGTCTTAGTTTGCGCTGTTTTTTTCCACCATGAATTCACACCAACTAGCCCAAATGTCTGCTTTGCTAATTTTCTTTACCTAGTAGATGAAAGACAAGCATTTTAGAAATGTCTGATAGCAGAAACTTTTCAAGGTTGGGTTACCTCCGCAGACATCCTTGGCTCAGCAAGGGTTTCGAGGCTCCCAACAACTCAGATAAAGACCTCAGCCTCCTTCTCATGGAACCAAAGATTTGATGGCTGACTAACTTCATCTGTGGTTCCTATTTTGTGCACAGCACGATAGCCAGCATGCACAGCCTTGCATAAATTATTAGTCCGTAAATGGCCTTCAAGCATTCTATGCTCCTGAACCTGTACATCTCGTCTATTTCGGATTTCTCTAATCCGGTTAGGTACTGCCACATTCAGCCGCATAGGTTTTTCTCAAGACATCATGACCCAAAGTGCTCTCATGAAAATGTGCAGGCCCTTTCCACATCGCCAGTCCCGTACCTGGGCTATCTCCCAGTATGTCCGTCTCCAGCATGGCATAGCTCGTGGCGGGCAGCCTACCCGCGATGGGAGTAGCCTCCAGGGTGCCGTCCCTTGTGTCGCTGTCTCCCTTGCTGTGGACCCCGTGTCCGTTCTCATGCGGTGGACCCGACGGCCATGGCTCCTGCAGGACGCCACAGCAAGAAAGAACCAGATGCACAACCCCACATTCAACGACACAGTGACGCACCAGGCTTTACTGCCATAGATAGCTCTTGTGTAATGCTGATAGTCCACATAATTTTGAAGAGACAGCTCGAAACATTCTTTCCAATATCTTTTTTTTTACTTTCTTTCTATTATCCATCATTTTTCATGTTTAAAATACATCAAAGCGGCCTTTGCTGTATCTAGGAATTCAAATATGCTACTCATTTCCTTTCTCAAGAGGTCAGCAATCCACAAGTCTGCTGTCAAGAAAAATGTTGCATTATATCACCCACTATGCACCCTTAAAAGTATGCATTTCTGCATAGTCATCTTCTCCCAGCTTGAATAAACTATTAAAACAAACTGTATTTTGTAAA